>NC_056731.1:1793842943-1793972943 GCF_019279795.1 Protopterus annectens | reverse complement strand
TGGGCTATATAGAAAAAAATAGGGACTTCAATACCAATGCATATCAGAAAAGAACAAAACCTTAATGATGTTATATAACAGTTTCCATTTCAAACACTCATATGTGTGAACAGTTTTCATGATGAAAAAAAGCAAAAGCTCGTATGAGTGAATGTTCATTCAAATGGACTGTTTGCTGGCAGCCTTTTGTATGGGATCATGGTGCAGCTGGGTAAAAGGATTTGCACCTATCCCACTGTAGTGTGATGTTGGACTTAGCATATATAATTAGCAGGGGACTTGCCCCCCTGCAGAAAATTGAGCTTTATTTTTTTTGCATTTTCAATCACTTTAGATTTGCTCTAAAGTGATTGCTCTTGTGAACCTTTGATATTTGATGCAATACTCTTATCTAACAACTGCTTGGGATTATCAATGTGGCATAGCATCATATATTTCAGCCTAAGCTACAACCCTAATATCTCTTTTCATACACCCCCATTTCAGTCTATATAGCCACCAACATGTAATATATTTCTATTTTTCCCACAATCCTTAATTATATTCTATTACCATACTAAATCTTGTCAGAGATTTGGGATGTATAGCTAAGCTTAAAAAGGCCCTTGCGGTCTTTAGCCTAGTAAACACCTATGAACCTATAAAGACCAGCAAAATGAGATCCTACATTACATAATGATAATTTTATTCTATAATCGCAAGCATTACTTTCTCATATGTAAATGTATATATATATATATATATATATATATATATATATATATATCTATGGGTCTACTACAGTAAACCGACAGTACACGACACCAACAACCACAACACTGACACCACAAGAATGAAACAACAAAAACACAAAAGTTCACATGCCTGACAAACTGCAATCCCGACAGTTAACAAAACAAAAAGTTCACTGTTCCACACAACACACACACAACACAAGCACACCAACAACCTAAAAAACCTACACTACACCTTACACACAACTATCTATGCACTAACCTTAACCCAAACCCTAACCCTAAGGTCCGTCACTATCGCACACTTACCTTACCTGCACCCTAACCCTAACTCACTTAATCCACCCCTAACCCTTAACTCTGTCACTATCGCACACTTACCTTACCCGCACCCTAAACCTAACTCACTTAATCCGCCCCTAACCCTCAAGTCCCTCACTATCGCACACTTACCTTACCCGCATCCTAACCCTAAGTCCCTCACTATCGCACATTTACCTTACATGCACCCTAACCCTAAATCCCTCACTATCGCACACTTACTGAGTAGTGCTCACATGTTTACCATGTTGGTGTTTTCGCTGTCAGGATTACAAGTTGTCGGTTATCTGCTCTGTCGGTCTTCTGGCATCAGTGATGTGATTGTCGATCTTCTGAGCTTTCGGTCTAATGTAGGGAACCCATGTTTGCTTTGCTGTTAATTTATATTTGCTTATGTCCCAAGTAATAATTTAATACAAGTGTTTAAAAAATATCAATGTTTTACTTTCTCCTCTCAATAAATAAAATAAAATAACATGAAATAAATTTGGAGAAATAGTTGGTTAAAGTAGAAAGCACTCCGGTTTCCTCCCACATTCTAAAGACATGCTTCTGAAGCATTTCTCCATGGGCCTCTGCTGAAAACAGGATCTGTGGAACCTAGTCGGACTTTCCCGGTCAACAAATGTTAAATAAAAATAAATAAAAAAAAAAATCAGTATATCAGAACTTTATCAGCTATACCACAAAAATCGAGCACCTGACATTTTAAAGTTGTAAGCATATTTTAAAGCAACAACAATATTTCAGCCTCACTCAGGAAATATTTACTCACAATCCCCCAGATTTACTAAACTTAAATGTAGGACTAATCCAGTCCTGTATGGCAGCGTCAGTTTAAGAGGAGGACGGCAGCGCACCATACATATTAATGAAGGCGCACTGCCTGAACTCCTAATGCTACATGGAGCATGGATGATTGCAGGGTGTAATTCTGAGAGAAGAGCTCTCAGAATAAACATGCCCCTGCAAAGTAGAACAGAAGAATAAATGAGCGACACTGCTCATAAGTTACCGCATATCCCCACCAACAGTCCCCATGTGTTCAACAGCAACAGTACAAGCAAATAAAACAAAGAAACCCTTTTATTTATTTATTTTTTAAACCCCGAATACAACTAACCATAGGTGCGTGGGTTTGCCTATTGCTTAGCTACAGTTAAAGCAGCTGAAAAGGCTGAAGAGGATAACAAGTAATATATATGCAAATGAAGCCGCACAGCAATAGTGTAGTGGTTAGAGAATCTGCCTAACGAGCAGGCATTCCCGGTTCGAGTTCCATTGCAGCACATATCTTTTTCCATGTGAAATCTGTATGTGAACATAATTTTGCATCTTTTTGCCATATAACCTACATAATGCCATCTAAATGTGAACTGGAGTGCCGCATGAAATGCAAATGTGAAGTGTCAGTGTCATAATGAATAAGGCACTAGTAAGCAGGTTTAAGCACAAATAAGCAGTAGTAAGCATATATAAGCAGTAGTGAGCGTATTTAAGTGTGTTTGCATGGGGGTAAGCATTGCTTACACATATTAAGCAAAGTAGAAGCTAACTGAGTGTAAGAAACTGTAACCGGAGGTTAGCAGTACTTACCATTACGCAAACCCGCTTACAACTGCTTTAAAGTGTCTTAATCACTCTGGATCCAACGGCCCATGTTCTGTCCAGCAACAAAATAAACTGCCTTTGCAAGGGTCAAACTCAGGACCCTGCATACTACAGTCACAGTACTTAACCACTAAGCCATCATAGCAATAGATATGAATGAGGTATCAGCAAACTAATCCTCACCACAGGAAAATCAAACCAAACATGTGAACTGAATCTATGTACAGTGTGAAGTGGTATAACCTGCCACAGAACATAAATATGTGAACTGGAGTATTGCAGTAAGCATAGATTGGAGATGTTATTGTAATAAAGTGTAGAAGTCCCCAGGTCCACATACAGTGTATGTACACATGAATCACAGGTACCAGACACATATATAACCTGTAATGAAGAATAAATCATTGCCAGATGGCAAATATAGTGCTAATTAACTATTAATCAATGCTAACCGCAGCACAGCTCAAGTTAGTAAGTGTAAGTAATGTGTAGGGGAGCCAATTCAATCTGCCTAGTGGTATACCTCTTTAAACAGTGCCAACCTTATGTAAGCAGGTGTGCCCATAGCTTAGCCTTTTCAAAACTGGCCAATCATGACAAAGTGCGGGAAAATGGCCGTAGTTAAACCACACAGGTGGGAATACGTCTCATAACTGGTTGTAGCTTCCTACTGCAGGCAGAATGGCTGGTGTGGTTGAAGGCACTCGATTCAGAGCGCAGCGCTGGGACATCCAGGAGTCAAAATTCATGCTATGGCTCCTGGTAAAACACCATGATCAGAGACTACTGCAGGGCCAGTACCAGGGCTCGCAGTACAAAACAGATGCCTGGGACAGTCTCACCCATGACCTCACCAGTGCCACAGGTATACCCTGGACTGGTGACCAGGTCAGGCACCACCATGCTGACCTGAAGCGGCGGAGGGGGGATGTCCTTAAACAGTGGATCCAAGAGTGTCTGCAGATGCCAATGCCCCAGTACTAAGTACACATTCTACTAAGTAGTAAATAATTGCCTAGCTTGTGTGTACTATGGATAGGTATGGCTAAATATCAATGTATTTCTCTGACAGCTGCAGATGAGTGGGCTGCGAACCAGCAAACCCATTATGCTAGACTGCAAAGGCTGCGTTGCGAGGCAGGTTAGTAATCAGTCTGCATGCACTGTAATAACAAAGATGATAAGAGCCTTAGAAAGTGTTGCACCAGTAGAAATAAATCTGTTAATAGTCTGTGAATAAAGATATAACCCCTGGAGTGCTTCTGTTTACTCTTCTCTCATATGTTTGCGATCTGTCCCATACTATAAATAGTACTGTTGTATCTTAAGCAGTGTCAACAACACCATGGTATGCAGATAAAATGGGTATGAAGTCCTGCATAACAATTTCGGAAGTGCCAAGAGGTCAGCCATATCGTACAAGCTTGGGAGACTAAGAAAGAAAACAGTCAAAAGGTTTACATCAATTCCCTGATAGCACAGTGTACTGTGATGTTAGCAATAATTTTTGTCACACACAGCAGGGGTCCGGCTCCTGGGAGTGCTACTAAGTTGTATGCATAATCATACCCCACAACTGTACAGACTGTGATACAATGTTCAGATAGAAAGCTGTATGCATAATTACACCCAACAACTGTAGAGAATTTGCTTGAATGTTCTAATTGTGAGTTGTATGCATATTTATACCCCACAACTGTTCCAATCTGTCTAGCATGTCCAGATAAATTGCCCATATCACCCTGTTCCCCTGAAAATTCAGTGTGATGATCCAAGAAATGTAGGGAGCTGTCAATGACATATAACTGATAGTCAAACGTGTATATAGTCAGAGAATGTGTATGAAAACAAACCTGTCATTCTAGCACCTCACCCAAAGTGTATGACAGCAATTACTAACATATGTCGCATTAACACCTGCAGCCTTTCATGCCTGTATTTAAGACACAGGTCACGTATATAATAATCTATAAACATACCAGTGTACAATATAAGGCCATTGTGTAGTGTAATAATACATGTAAGGGAAAGATCACTGCAGTGACTAAGAATGTTGTGAAATATTAGATGTTAATTGAACTCTCTCTCTCACTCCTACCATATGTGCATAATAAAACAATGACACTTCTCAAGTGGTATGTGTACACTCCAAATGTTTTTGGGACATATGTCCTAATGGTTAATAAATATTCAACTTTGTTTCTATGCATGTGCCCTGTTAAAATACACCCATATTGGTGGCCTGTTGCCATCAATGAAACTGGCATGCTCCTGTAATGGCCACTGTTGTTCCATATATGCATGTGTTCTGCTTGCTCTGCAACTGTGTTAACTCTGGTGTGTAGGATTAATGGGAATACCTGTGCATGCTGTTATAACTAATCCAGAATGCTGTTGAATGTTACTAACCCATATATGCCACAAACCTGCGACAACACAGCTTGTATGGGAAGGCCAGTCCCAGCGGACCCACTTGTCCCACCTCAGCTGGCCATGGCACTGGGCACTAGCACATCTGGGGTCCAGCCTTGGACCTCCTCCTCTGTGGACTCTGTGACAACTTTGGGAGGAACCGCTGCAGGGGATGGGGCTCGCCCCCCCTCGGAGCGGACGCAGAGGGGAACCTGTCACCCGTCAACAGGTCCGGGCCATCGTGCATAGGGAGCTCGATCTGGAGTATCAAGTGCAGCTATGCCAGCTTGAGGGCCGAGTGGTGCTATTAGAGGGTGAGCCTGCCCATCCTACACAGCCCCAGCACAGCCAACTTCAGGGCCATGAAGGTGCAGTGGTGACTGCCCATGGGTGGGGACCTCAGTCCCACTGTTTCTAGCTGGGGGTTCATGGGATTGCGACTTCCAAATACCCCTCCCTGTCCAAGGTGTTTACCTGTCACATGTGTCATATACCAGACCTGTATGCGTCTTGTGTCTCTTGTCTGTTAACCTACCAAACCTCCTTCCCCAAATAACATTCCACTCTCACATAAAAAAGGGGGCAATCTGTTCCCACAAAAAAATCTCGCCCCATACATAGCTGTCCATTTTGCACACATATCCACTGGACACATGTAATCTGGTCTAATTGGCATCACAGTGAATATATGTTGTCCTCAACCCTCTCCCAGGGGTTTGAGGGTCCAAATGTACCTGCAAATATAGTGTATATGCACAGCTGTTGCTGTAGACGAAATGGGCAGCTATGGACCTTTCCTATACCCTTCCTGCACATGCCTAGCTATTTTCCCTACTGTCGTTCCCTCTTTGTGCCCCATTTTTCACCACTTTCCTATCAACCCCTTTTTCTTTTCTTTTAAAGGAATTAGCATGGGGGTAAATGGCAGTAAGCTCTGTTAAGTAGCGGTAAGCGGGTTTTCACAGGTTTGTGTGAGTCTAAGCTATGCCTACACAGCTTGAGAAATCTGAAGTTAACTGACTGTAAGAAAACATACGCGGAAGTTGGCAGTGCTTACCATCACGCAAACCCGCGCAAACCCGCTTACAATTGCTCAAAACTGCTTTAATCACACTGTATCCAACAGCCCTTGTTCTGCCTAGCAACAAAATAAGCAGCCTTTGATAGAATCAAACCCTGGACCCTGCATACTATAGCCAAAGCGATTTACCACTAAGTCATCTCAGATATACATATTCGTGATGTATTCACAAACATATCATCCAGTCCAGTCATTCAACAGTACAGAGAATGTATTCCAACATGTAGATGTATGCCTGTGAGTAAATATTTTAATGTCTAAACGGTTACAACATATTAATATATGTATATATATATATATATATATATATATATATGAACATATTTCATCATACAAGAAAATACTTCGTCTTCCAGTTCAGACAAAAGCAAGATGGGACGGGGATGGCAAAATAAAAGAAAATTACTGTTTTTTCTCATCTGAACCAGTATAATTTTTCTCAAAAGGACATTCATGTGGGGAGACATATGGGTAATGTTATTTCCAACAGTACTAGTGACTTTAATGATGCTTTTTCTAATAGTATAACACCTCTTACTTTAGGTGAATTTCACGAAAGTAATCAATTGAGTGTTATCAGTTTATCTGATTTAAATTTAGATTTGCATATCTATAATTTTTTTTTGAAAGGCATGAAATTCATACCCACATTTCTTCCTACGTTAGGGGATATTTTACCTGAAGTGGGTCATTTTTGTAGGAAGCTCAATTTAAGAGTATATTATGGTAAAAAAACGAACGGGTGGAAACAGATGTAGAGGATGATTCTTCATTGAATTTATCCATTTACGAAAATGAATTTTGTGAATTTTTTGTTGATGATTCTTGTGTGAATGAATTTGATGATGCACATGCAGTTGAACACATAGGATAGGGATATAGTACGGTCTATGGCAGACTTGTTGTCCCCAGTGTTCCCAGTCTTAGTTCTTTTTGTCCCCCCAGTGTATCGGCAGCAATTAATTTGTTTGAGAAAACCCTGTGTAAGCAAATACAGATAGAGTACAAGAAGTTTTGCAAGGTTGCAAGAAAGTTTAATCTTAGCAAAGAGGAACGGGAAGCAGTGAAATTCTTGTGCAGTAAGAATGACATTTATGTTTACTTACAGGCAGACAAAGGAGGCAATTGGGTCATCATGACAAAACAGAAATATATGCAGATGGCCCATGACTTGTTGTTAGATGACAAAGTTTATCAAAAATTGCACATGTCCCCTTTAGACAGCTTTAATAGTGTCCTTTTGGAATTACTTGAGCGGGGTGAAAGATTGGGATTCTTCACCTCCCAGGATGTGAAAAAATTGTTTATTAAAAATCCTAAGTTAGCTAGATTTTTTGTAATTCCAAAGATACACAAGGATATGTTGAACCCACCGGGTAGGCCGATAGTTTCGGGGATGGGTTCTTATTTATAGAATTTGCGGACATTTTTAAATGCACATTTAAAAAATTTCATGTTGAAGGTCCCTTCACATATCAGAAATAGCAAAGATTTTTTGGATTTAATAGGTGGTATGCCACGGCAAGATGATTTTTATTGGGCATGCTTGGACGTTAAGTCATTGTACACTAATAGTAGTACTAAATGGGGCTTAGAGGTATGGGCCAAAGTCATGGGAGAGGGTCTAAAAACTTCTTTTGTCTTACAGTTGTGAGAATTTGCTTTGACTCACAACTTTGTTTGTTTTTGGTAATCAATATTACTTTAAAAAAATCAGGTACGGCAATGGGGGTGGCATTTGCTCCCTCATATGCAGATATTTTCATGGGGTTTTTGAAGAAAAGTATTTGTACTGTAATAGTTTTTTCAAACATCACATGATGGTTTTTAAACATTACATAGATGATTTAGTGTTTATTTGTCGGGGGGAGGAAAGAGATTTTGGTGTTTTTGTAGAAGAGCTGCATCAAAATGCGTTTGGCCTTGAATTTACCTTTAGAACACATAGGGAAGTTATACAGTTTCAGGATGTTAAATATTTGGTGGATGAAAGATATAGGATTTCTTATAGACTATTTCTGAAGGTGACCGCAGTGAATAATTTTATTTTTGCCGACAGTATGCACCCTACTCATTTGTTTAATGCACTTCCCTATGGAGAATTTAAACGCATTGCTAATAATACATTTGACAAATTACAGTTAAAGGGAGAATTTGTCAAAGTCAGACAAAAGTTGTTGGCACGAGGTTATCCTGTGGCTGTTATAGAAGAGGCTGAAAGAAAAACATTTGGGTTTACACAGTTAGTAGGTGATCCTACACAGAAGATAATGGGGAGGAGATCTTGGGTCAGAGAACCAAAAGAAATAGCAAAGGCTATATTCTTTGTTAATAAATATTCAGATTTTTCTTGGATCATTCGTGACTTAGTTATTTGTTTCTGGCCCATGATTAAACAAGATAGTGAGGTAGGACACCTTTTTCCAGAGAAGGTTACTTTTTCTTTTGGCAAGTTTCTTAATCTAAAAGAGATTTTAAACAACATTCCACGTGGATATTTAAATCAAAACAAGGGTTCCTTTGCATGTGGCAGATGCAAGGTGTGTAGTAGGATAAGGAACTTAGATGGCGAAAGAATAAAAGGAAAAATTTACAATTCTTGTGGTCGTTTAAGCTGTGACACCCCAGGGGCAGTATATATATTAGGATGTAATTGTGCACTGCCTATGTGGTACATAGACCAGGCCAAAAGACCAGTAAAGAGAAGGATTATGGAACATTTGGGATACATCAGAAATGCCAGAATTGATAGCCAGGTAGCTCTTCACTTTTATACCAAGCATGGGGGTTCTATGGGTGGTTTAATTTTCAGTGTGCTAGCAAAGGGATCAGAGCAACCAGGTTTTGATCTAGTGAGGGAGCTGCAGAGAATAGAGACCACATATATCATCAATTTTGATACAATGTGGCCCAATGGTATGAACATTGAATTAGAGTTAAATGTTTGATTTGAGTTCAACAACTGTGCATCATCATAAGTTATTAACATTACATATTTAATGAATGTTTAGGGTAATATAATGACATATTAATTGTTTAATAGTATATGAATTTTTATAGAAGTGGAATGTAATTTTATATATTGGTTTTATTAATGGTGAACTTTTTGCACACAAGACATTAGTGTAGGTATGTAAATGTTATTTTCTCAAGCTTCAGTCTATGTTAAAATTTTGGGAGATTAATTGTGAGTGGCTACTTAATTTCAATGTGTAGTTGGTAATTCAACTTGTATTTGTTAATTGATTGACTCATTGGCTAATTGATTGTCTTATATAATTTGACATCTTTGATGGTGGAGTTATTCCTTTGAAGGCTTGGTAAAGCCAAGGTACTTGAATCACCAATAAATAGTGAATGTCTTTACCAGTGTCTCTGGTGAATTTTTCTTCATGAACATATAAACATCCAAATGCCTACATCTATAGATATATATGCCCACATCTACATGTCTAAATATATACGGCACGTTATAGATATATGTCAGCAGATATATATATATATATATATATATATATATATATATATATATATATATATATATATATATATGTGTGTGTGTGTGTATAGGTATATACGGACATACATCTATAGATAATGGGGAAATAACAAAACATATATGTCCTCATGCAACGTTAATGGGGTTGAGAGGCCTCACACAATATACATTTGGTATGAATAGGTATACCCCCCCCCCCCAGCCAAGCACAACCCCCCTATAATACAGTACCAAGTGTTGCAGATCCCATAACCAGGTCCAGACTTGACATGGCCATCCCTAGGATACATACACACAGACACATATATGCAGATACAGGTATGTGTATATATATATATATATATATATATATATATATATATATATATATATATATATATGTATATATATATATATATATATATCTACATGCATATATACAGATATATATGTACCTACACATACACACACACACACACACACACACACACACACACACACACACACACACACACACACACACACAGATTTATACAGTAATATACATATGTAGTATGTGCACACAATATGGAGCAGCCAGTATTACTACAGTCATCACCTTAGCAACTGGAAACTGTATGAGCCACCCATATGAATAACATTCATAGCCTGCAACATCAACTGTACATTTCTGCAAAATCTGAAAGGGAGGTATGACAGCTCCAAATAAAAGCTGCATATCACTGAGGAGGCATACCAATGGCCAAGTATAAGGGCAATGGCATTGCAAACAATAAAAAAAAATAAAAAAAGTTTTATTTTTTTTTTCACCGATCTCGGCTGTTTAAACATAGGGCAGCAGTGCACAAATGGGATCAGGGGGAAAATAATAAAATAAACCTAAAATAAGCTTTCTAACTAAAATCAGTGTTCTGCCATGCAAGTCAATGGCAGGCAGAAGACAACCTGGCCAGTGAGTAATGGTTGACAAGAGGGGAGGCTCAGTTTGAGACATGTAACTATGCATTAGCAGGCAATCCTATGCAAATGAGGGGAAGGATATTGAATCCCAGTTTTCCCCAGCATGTGAGGCAGGTCCCAACAGTGTAAGAGTATGAATAGCTGGGTTGCAAGACTAGGATATAGGTGACATTGTGTGTCTGGCATACTGTAAGTGGATTGGAGCCCTGTGGCCCGAGATTGCTCCTAACTTAGTATAGCTAAACTAGGGGGTGTGTCTAAACTTGCCTAGCACTCTTTACAAAGCTTAAGCGGGTGTGCATGCCACACACTGGGTTTTAAAGAAAAAAAAAAGTAAACCAGGAAATAGCAGCTCTCTGCAGATTTGAGCACTCTGTTTGTGCAGCGCATCCCTGGCCTCAAACAGGAAGGCAATGGGAAGGGAAAACAGCAGTAGGAAGGTAATCAAGGAGAACTAGCTTAGCTGGAAAGTGAAATGTTTCAGAATCAACCAATTACACAGGCAGCAGACCAGCCCAACCCAGCACACCACTATAAACTATGCAAACACCTTCCCCCTTGTTTTTTCCCAAAAACTCTGCACCACCGGTGTATACAAATGTGGAAATTTTACAAAACGAATGCAAAACAAAAAATGTTAGGGGCTGCTTTTATTATCATAAACCAGCATGTGCAAGAGGCTAAGGGTGGTGAAGATGTGAATGTTGCTGAACAACCCACAGTGAGGAGACGGAGAAGAGTGTACAGACCCAGGGTAAACTACCACGGGCTAGATGAGCTGGACATAGTGGAATGCTATAGGGTGGACAGGGACCTCCTACAGCAAATTGTTGAGCTGTGCCGGCCACGTCTCACACACAGAACTAACAGAGGGGAACCCATCCCAGTGGATACCAAGGTATATGTAGGCCTTAGAATACTAACTACAGGTACCTTCCAAAGGCCAACTGGGGATATGATGGGGATTTCACAGGCATCAGCATCCAGGGTACTCCACCAGTTCCTGGATGCCATGTCAGCACATGTCGGTGAGCATGTATATATCCCCAACATCAGTGAGGCTTTGGCCAGCAATATGCATCTCTTCAACCAAATAGCAGAATACAAACGAAAAAAGTCTCCGGCACAATAAAGGTAATCCTTCTATTAGTAAAGCAGGCAGGCCACTCGATAGGTACCAAATAACTTTAATCCAGAAAATCACTTCATTAGACAAAAACAAAGTCCATAACACAGTAGCCTGGATCGATTAAGCGCTTTCGTCTCCTTACAACGGAGACTTCATCAGAATAATTTATGTAACTCAAATGTGCTTTTTATACACTCACCATATTCATTAATTAACAATCAAAATACTAAACACTAATCAGCCTTAAAGCCATAGCCCTTCTAAAAAATGTTGTTAATAGATGGAATTCATATAAAAGGTAGTGTTCATTTAAAAGACACACTTAATATAAGATGTTAATTCCTAGTTAAGCATTAACCTTCCCATAAAATCGAAAACAAAAACAACAAACAAAACCAAAATAGAAACAGCATATATATCAGTCACAGGCTGAGTTTTTCTAAAACAGTTTTTCTAAAAAGTTTACATTAAGATACAGGTACAAAGTCTCATAATACATTAACCTAATAGGTCTGAGTTCATACTTTCCTAAACAAACTCATAAATAACCTATAGCTGGGAACTTATAAGGGACCTATGAACTATAATTTCCAATCATCTAAATCAGGGGAACCTAAAACTCTTGTGTGCAAAAAATCAGTTAAAATGGAACCTGTTATATTCAATATTAATATCATCATATTCAACGGAACTACCGAGCCATCAATTGATTAAGCATATAAAGGTAGACAATACATAATACTCATAGTTATGAATGCTTAAACAATATTTATATAATTAGATTCATAAATATATTAGTATTAATAAATATTAAATATATATAGATTATATAAATAAATAACTATAAATATGTAAATATATAAATATATAAAAACATAATCATAAATACATAAATATATAATAAATATACCACTGTGTAAATATATAAATAAATATATACATACCAATATTAAAATACTACATGGATAAAAAATACCAGAAAAAATGGACTTGTATATAGTATTTATGCAGTTCACTTAATTTTGTTATGTTGTTAATATTATTGTGTTATGTAGTTTTATTTTGTGATTTTGGGATCGTCCCAATAGCTTAAGTGCTGAAGTGATAGAAATGTGGTCATTTAAACCTTTGTCACAGCATGCATTCAATTTTAGCTGCCAAATCATTTCTCTGTATTCTACCTTAGCTTCCCAGTCACCTCCTCTCTCTAAGGGTCCTACCACCTCAAGAACCCAGGTCAGTCACATTTCATCACATGCCTGTATAAAGCATTATTCTCATTACGTCTGTTAATATCTCTAATGTGTTCATAAATTCTGTTTGTTAAAAACAGAATTTATGAACACATTAGAGATATTAACAGACGTAATGAGAATAATGCTTTATACAGGCATGTGATGAAATGTGAAAAAGCTGACTTTAAATTTTGGGTTCTTGAGGTGGTAGGACCCTTAGAGAGAGGAGGTGACTGGGAAGCTAAGGTAGAATACAGAGAAATGATTTGGCAGCTAAAATTGAACGCATGCTGTGACAAAGGTTTAAATGATCACATTTCTATCACTCCAGCACTTAAGCTATTGGCCGCAGATCCCAAAATCACAAAATAAAACTACATAACACAATAATATTAACAACATAACAAAATTAAGTGAACTGCATAAATACTATATACAAGTCCATTTTTTCTGGTATTTTTTATCCATGTAGTATTTTAATATTGGTATGTATATATTTATTTATATATTTACACAGTGGTATATTTATTATATATTTATGTATTTATGATTATGTTTTTTATATATTTATATATTTACATATTTATAGTTATTTATTTATATAATCTATATATATTTAATATTTATTAATACTAATATATTTATGAATCTAATTATATAAATATTGTTTAAGCATTCATAACTATGAGTATTATGTATTGTTCTACCTTTATATGCTTAATCAATTGATGGCTCGGTAGTTCCGTTGAATATGATGATATTAATATTGAATATAACAGGTTCCATTTTAACTGATTTTTTGCACACAAGAGTTTTAGGTTCCCCTGATTTAGATGATTGGAAATTATAGTTCATAGGTCCCTTATAAGTTCCCAGCTATAGGTTATTTATGAGTTTGTTCAGGAGTGTATATGAACTCAGACCTATTAGGTTAATGTATTATGAGACTTTGTACCTGTATCTTAATGTAAACTTTTTAGAAAAACTCAGCCTGTGACTGATATATATGCTGTTTGTTTCTGTTTTTTGTATTTTGGTCTTGTTTTTGTTTTTGTTTTCGATTTTATGGGAAGGTTAATGTGCTTCGTTAGGAATTAACATCTTATATTAAGTGTGTCTTTTAAATGAACACTACCTTTTATATGAATTCCATCTATTAACAACATTTTTGAGAAGGGCTATGGCTTTAAGGCTGATTAGTGTTTAGTATTTTGATTGTTAATTAATGAATATGGTGAGTGTATAAAAAGCACATTTGAGTTACATAAATTATTCTGATGAAGTCTCCGTTGTAAGGGGACGAAAGCGCTTAATCGATCCAGGCTACTGTGTTATGGACTTTGTTTTTGTCTAATGAAGTGATTTTCTGGATTAAAGTTATTTGGTACCTATCGAGTGGCCTGCCTGCTTTACTAATAGAAGGATAACCTTTATTGTGCCGGAGACTTTTTTCGTTTGTATCTGTTGGTGTTCTGCTTTTGGTTTACAAATAGCAGAATAGCCTGAGGTACTGGGTACAATATACTGCACGCACATATGCATCAAAGCACCACCAGGTGAGTGGGGTAGGGTCTACATCAACCGCAAGGGCTTCCCCTCCATCAACTGTCAGGTTGTGTGCGATGCCCAGGCCATAATAATGAATGTGTGTGCTAGCTGCCCTTGAAGCTATCATGATTCTCACATCTGGCATCTGACACAGCTGTAGCAGAGATTTGCCAATGGGGACATCCCATACGGTCACCTAGTGGGGGATGCTGGATACTCACTGGAGCCATGGATGATGACACCCATCAGAAATGTACACACACCTGAACAAGAACTCCATAATGAGACACACGTGCAAATAAGAATCATAATAGAGCGTGTGTTTTGGATGCTCAAGTCACAGTTCCGGTGCCTGGACACATCCGGTGGAACCTTGCAGTACTTACCAACTACATGTACCTAAATTGTCCTTGTATGTGCCATGCTACACAATATGATCCTGTGGAAACAGCTGCAGCAGCAACAGCATGGGGCAGGGCCACACAGCCTCCCATCATTGCCGAGGCCTGCACAGGCACAGAGTGACTCGGAGAAGGAACAACCTGAGCCTGCCCCAGTAGGCAGTAGGAGGCATGCCCAGTATGCCCTGGCCTTGGCAAAGAGGCAATGCATAGCACATGCACTAACACAGTAGGGACCGAGGGAATGACACCTCTCTCTGACTTGCACATACAGTAAAAGGGATGCCAAACATGACACTGCATGTGCTCAACCATGTATAGGGAATGTACTATGTGCATCCAGCATAGGCAGCTCTGCAGCACCACCCTCAATACTGGGACAACCACAAGGTATGTGACTCACACATGCCAGTCAGGGGGGGTCACATACCCAACAACAGTCACAGCCAGTATGACAGGTGTAGACAAACACACACAAATGCTATACTATGGCCTCTGAATGAGGCCTATGGATAACCCCCCATGCCTATGCAGACAGACTACAGCAGGCCACGCAACTGGATGTCAGTTGTGAAGGCCAGGAAGTCAGAAACTAATATGTAGGTAATTAAAAGCTAAGATCTGCAGTACACTGGTATGCCTCTAGCCAGCATGATAGGTAAGACTACAGACTGAAATGGAGTACCTGACATACCAGTACAGTTCTAGCAAATGTGTGCAAGTGTCGGGTGTCCCCCCCCATCCTACTTAGACGTAACAGTCAGATGTGCCCCACCACTCCTGTGTAGAAATGTAGAAATAGTCAGGTGTGCCCTGCCCCCCATCCGACATAGAAATATAGTAACAGTCAGGTGTGACCTCCCAAAACCTGTGTAGAAATGTAGAAATAGTCAGCCCCCCCCCATCCTCCATACAAATATTGAAACAGTCAGGTGTGGCCCCCCAAACCTGTGAAGAAATGTAGAAACAGTCAGGTGTCCCCCCTGCCATGCAGAAATATAGCAACAGACAATGCCAACTGACCAATGGATACCCTGCAGACACATCATGGTAACTGTTGGTGTACAACACAAAGGTCAGCACCGCAGTACAAACTACCCAGACTTGATCCACACATGCAATATAGATGGCCATACTGGGCATGCTCACACACTTAGAGAAATGATGGCAATGTCAGTCAACAACATACTGAAAGGTCATACTGTGCATGCTCACACACTTAAACACATGAAAGCCATGTCTGAAACACCAGTGGACCAGACATATCTGGCAGTCGCAGTTCTTAGTGCAGACACATGTCAGTATGCACCACTCCTGCCTTGCACACACAGTGGATAGGAATACAGACATATATGTAAGGACAACACACTATAATAAGCCAAAGGCAGATGGACATAGATGTGTGGAAGTGGGTGACTGTGACAAGGAGCCATCCAGCCTTGTCCCACCCAGTACACAGCCAAAGGGCCCCAAACACATGAGGTGCAGATGTCACCCACTGTAGATAATAGCCACCAGTATCTGTCAGCATTACAGACTATGTGGTGTACATGCCAGCTATGCAACATGACTATACAAGGAAGTAGTCATGTAATAGCTGTTTACACGTACCTGTGACATATGACCCCATGTGTGCCTGCATGTGGCGTGTTAAACCCCTAGATGAATGGGTTCTGGCCCATGCACACACTGCCCTCCCCATAGCCCTACTATAACAAGCCTGCTGAGGTTATCTGATGTTAAATACAGCCTTGGGAGAGCTGCAGCCCAGTAATCCCTGTGGCACATCCCATAACTGCGTACTGCTGTAGTGTTATAAACTAGTTAGTTAGGAGTTCTAACCCCAGACTTGGCAAGTTTGTGTGCATGTCTGACTTTTTAGAGAGCAATGCTTTTTAGGCTACTCACACTCCTTACAATTTATATATTCAACATTGGCAAGGCTGCTGATGTCACCCACCTATAAATACACCTCCCGGAGCATTGCAGCCCAATAATCTCAGTAATGTATCCTGTAACTGCATACTGCTGTAGTGTGATACAGTAATTAGGTAGGTGTTCTAACCCCAGACATGACAAGTATGTGTGTCTGTATAACTGTGTTGAGAACAATGCTTTTTAGGGTACTCACACTCCTTACAATTCATATACTCAACTTTGGCAAGGCTGCTGTCACCCACCTAGAAGTATACCTCTGGGATGATTACATCCCAGTAATCTCCATAGCATGTAACTGTGTACTGTTGTAGTGTAATAAAGTAGTTAGATAAGTATTCTAACCCCAGACATGGCAATTGTGTGTGTATCTGTTTCTGACTATGTAGAGAGAAATGCTTTTTAGAGTACTCACACTCCTTACAATTCATATACTCAACTTTGTCAAGGCTGGTGATGTCACCAACCTAGAAATACACCTCTGGGAAGGATGTAAATCATTAATCTCTGTAGCGCGTCCTATAACTGCGTACTGCTGTAGTGTGATAAAGTAGTTAGGTAGGTGTTCTAACCCCAAGACATGGCAATTGTGTGTATGTGTGTTTCACTATGTAGAGAGCAATGCTTTTTAGGATACTCACACTCCTTACAATTCATATACTCAACTTTGGCAAGGCTGCTGATGTCAACAACCTAGAAATACTCATCTGGAAGGGTTGTAGCCTAGTAATCTCTGTAGCGTGTCCAGTAACTGCATACTGCTGGAGTGTGGCAGTTCTGGATGTTTTGTGTTTGTTCCAATGTCTGTGTATGGAGCAATGCATTATAGGCTAGTCACTCACAGTACATTTGAAATGCCCTACTTTGGTAATCCTGCTGATGTCATCCATTGTGAAATACACCTTTGGGGAAGGAATTCTCTAGTAATCCCTGTGGTGTGTCCTATAACAGCTCCATGCTGTAGTGTGATATAGACATTGGTCAGGGTTTCTATATCCACAGATGTCAGTTGTGGATGTTTTAAGCTTCTCTCACTGTCTGTGTAGGGAGCAATGCATTTTTGGCTACTCACTCGCAGTACATTTGAAATGCCCTACTTTGGTAATCCTGATGATGTCATCCATTGTGAAATTCACCTTTGGAGAAGGAGCACTCTGGTAATCCCTGTGGTACGTCCTATAACAGCTCCATGCTGTAGTGTGATATAGACCTTGGTCAGGGATTTTATACCCACACATGTCAGTTGTGGATGTTTTGAGTGTGTCTTACTGTCTGTGTAGGGAGCAATGCATTTTAGGATACTGTCTCACAGTACATTTGAAATGCCCTACTTTGGTAATCCTGCTGATGAAATACACATTTGGGGAAGGAGTACTCCAGTAATGTCCATGATGCGTACTATAACTGAGTAGTTCCGTAGTGTAATAAACTAGTTAGGTAGGGATTCTACTCCAAGACATGACAGGTGTGTGTGTGAGTGTGTGTGTGTGTGTGTGTGTGTGTGTGTGTGTGTGTGTGTGTGTGTGTGTGTGTGTGTGTGTTTGTTTATAACTTGTATCCTGTGTAGAGGTGGTTGTGAGTGTGTGACACCTATGGCCAATGTGGAGCAGCTTTTGCATATTTATTATATGGTGGCCCTACTATATATCACAATGTCAACCGTACTGGAATAACAGATGTAAAATAGCTGAGAGGCTGGGGTGCAAAGCCATACCTATACATGTGACATCAAGGCCAGGCAATCACAGTTAGCAACCCCAGTATTACCCAGATCACACTCTCTATCCATGTCTCATACACACACATGCCTAGCCAACAGCCAATATGTGGGTAGTACACTGCATATTGGCCACCGATAGTGGCTATGGAGTGATAACAGAGAGCATGTCACCCTGCCCATCTGTCCAATATGCACATACATGCTGATAGTGCACCTCACCCATGTTTCCCAATGGACACATGCAACACCTGTGGTGCCTTCACATTTGACCCACAATGGACATATCATGCCTGACAACATGCCCTGTATGGAAAGATGCCACTGACTCCAGGGAATGCTGTTAGCATGCTATCAATGTAGGTGTAGGGTAAACCTGCTGCCCATTACCAGTTCCTGCCACAGGTGGGCAAGACTGGCACATCTGATGATAATCCATGTTCACAACATGGGCCAGACACCACAGATACAGTTCCACATGTCACTGTACATGCATGTGGGAGGTGTGCACATCTTAGACACCATCAGTGTCATGGACTAAGGAACACATACAAGGCAGGTGATGCACAGCATTGGCCACACACAATAGTCACCCAGGTGACTGGATGGGGGATACAATACCCACCTGTGTGGGCAAATGCAGAAACTACAGCCCTAAGCCACAATGCAGACCACTGTCATGTGGCCTGATGCGAAGGTATATTCATCACATACCCTTGTATAGCCTGCTGGCACAGTTGACCACCACACACCCATGCAGACATGCACACATGCATGTCAGTACTGGCACTCATTGTGTTTGTGTGTGTGTTGTATGGTGCCTATGGTCACATCCACACTCACTACAACCCCCATGAGCATACTGAAACATGCTGTCCAATGTCTGACACCTCCTCATAATCTTTGCCCTTACGACCTCCATATGACCCATGTGGTGCATGTGATACCTGCACAGTGATGTGTTGTGGCAATCCCACTACTGATGAGTTGCACTCCTGGCCCTGCCAAGTGTGTCAATGTGTGTGCATCCCTGTGAGACTGTGGCTGTGTTGATGCTGGCACCTGTTCATGCAGACAGGCACGTGTACGTCAGTTACCTTATATGTACTGTATCCCAGTTGCAGATGTCACTTACCATCACATATATGTTCTGAGTGCTCCACAACAGATAACCCATGTGGTGCATCCAATAACTGCATCTAACTATAATAGCATTACATAGTTGTCGGGGGTTTGATGCCCTGTGCTAGTAGGTGTGTGACACAAACATGCTACAGTTTTATTCTCCCACCTCTCCCTGACAGGCATTTGCCTCTGTCTGCCTCTCCCACCCCCTCTCTGGTGGATGTGGAGACCCACACCTGCTTTGCTTAGGCAGCAGCATGTGTATTTTAAGTGATGCTTATGATCAGCTGATGGCCTCTGCATGATTTGCAGCCCCCCCCCCTTAGCTGATTGCATGTGGAACAGCTGTGGCAACATTCCCATAGCCAATTGCATGGAAACACACTCTAATATCTAGGAACATCATGGTGGTGTTGGCCCTTTTCATTCACTGTGAGCAGGAACTAGATCTGTTGTTTGGCAAAAAGCATCTCAGATGGATTGGGGATTTACCTCTAGCAACATACACTGTGAAAAGAGGGCAACAAACAGGAGGGGAAAGTGCCTGACCTGACTACAGACTGTAAGTGCTGCTATACTGCATTTGGAGTAATGTTGGTTTAACAGTGTTTGTCTGGATATGGCTGCTGTACATGTTGCAATACCTGCCATGTCAGTTCCATGTTTATGAGGACTCCGCATCTGCAGGGTCATCTGCTGACTGGCCAGTATTGTGCCTTTGGTTTCATGTGTTAGCCATAGAGAATCTATCTGTGGACTGCAGGAGGTAGTGAGAGGATTGCAGTCTGTAGATGGTGAAAGCCGTGACAGTTACTGACTTCATATCCCTCATAGGACATATGTTGCAACAAACCCTGTTACAACAGTAAATGTATGAGGGTATCACAGCAACATGCCAATATTGGCCCTGTGTATGTACTTCCAGCCACACCTCTGTCAACCTTTGTGCATATGTCATGCATGAAGTGGTGCATATGTGACATACACCATAATTAGTGTCATCATATCTGATAACAAGCCAGTAATATATCAGGCTGCTACACATGTTATGTACAGTAGGGGTTATATTTCATGACATAACCTGGGAATTCTGTGGATGATTGTACAGTACTGATGTCTGTGTACTTATGATGAATGTCAGAAGTGTGTGTATTGTTAATATGTACTTGTACTTTAGCCTGTGTACAGACTGCGGTAGATATCATTGTTCTAGCTCCCCTCCTATCTGATGTTACATGCTGCCCCACTGTATGGTACCGTATTGGAGTACATGTTCGTACGGCCATACACACACATGTCCCAAACCACAGACAGCCATAAGACAAAACTGTGTAGCAGCCCAGTATATGTAGGGTCATTCTGTGAGTGGCACATATGAGGATGGTGTAGAACAGATAGTTCATATACTGCAATATTATGCTAGCTTACTATATGAGACTGTGGTTGTGTTCACATTGGTTGTGGTTATACACTTTTACACAGGTGTATCTCACCCTGTGCTGTGACATGCCTGTGGAACCTGCTATATATGCAGGTATATGTGCATTCCCCCATAGGGGATGTAGGCCAGTGTTGAGCCAGTCCGCCTGTAGCCTGCACAGTGCATTGTTACATACCTAGCAGCTTAGTGTACTTACCCAGTGAGATGTCATGTGCAGATACTTGCCAGATGTACTGCTGCTGTGCCTCCCTTAAAAGTCATGTACGTCAGACAGAGCAGTGGGATGCTGTACAGATGTATGTCAACATCTAGTGGGTAGTATGTGGCCATGGCACCCCTGCACCAGCAGTCATTATCTGTCAGGCCAGACAGGAGTGAGTGAATGTATAACCCTGGTGGCAAATGTACACCAGTTGTTATGTGTTATACCCATCTACATGGCTGTCTACATCCAAATTGGCAGGCATGGTACACATGTTGTGCACTAAGGGCTTATGTGTATACCTCTGGACTGTACAGGCTGTGTCAGAATTTCCACATATATTGGCTAATATCTCTGCTGCAGTCCACAGGGCCATTACATGCTAGCAGTGGTAAATTACAATGATTTCCTTAGGATGGCTGTCGGTAGCCAATGGCACACATGTTAGAAGCAGATGTGACCTTCCACACACACCATGTCTGTGAAGACAGTCCCAATGACAGTAGCAAAAGTGTACTAATATTCCTGCTATACATACCTGACATCCCCTTGCACTATGACTTTGGGACTATAGGGACTGGGGTAGGGCTACACTCCATGTCCAGGACATATGGTGTTAATATATGTACATATACTTATCCAGATAGCCATATATATATATATATATATATATATATATATATATATATATGTGATTACACATGTGCAGTACTTCCAATTACCACTGTCATGGCAACCGCCCACTATAAATCCCTACATCATGTGGGCATGGTCCCTTTAAATTTCCTGTGTGATGGACATCTTACCTGTGTGTAGGCATCAGTGTTACAGGCAGCAGGTAGCACTACCTCTTACAGGAGAACCTGCACACTCAGGGCAGCTACACATCCGTAGGAGGTTCAGGAACTACAGACAGAGTATGATAGAGTTGTGTTATGCTTTGTATAGCACTGGTGTTACATGGTGTGTGTGTACAAACAACTATACCTTGTAATGCAGTCTGTCTGCATAGCTCTCAACTGTGGGCCTATCATCTTGGTGGCCAGAGGTGTGCCTTTCATGTGTTGTCTGTCCACCACACAGGTCCTGTGGCAGATATGTCCCTGGCAGTGTGTGTGTTGAGTGCTATCAGTACATGGCTACATCCATTTCTGTTTCTGACCTCAATACCCTGACTAAGGGTATGTTGCAGACTATCCTGTAACACCAGGAACCTGCTTAGTGTATGGCAACAGTTCTCCACATGTGTGCCTATGTCCCAGCCTCTGTTCTCCACATACATATCAGACTTTGTACATATGACATGCTGTAGGCAGTTGTTCCATAGTGCGCTGTGAGTACATCACATTGCTATTGCTGCCAGCAGTCCACTTCTGTTGTATCCCCCACACATATGGTGGGGCTGGGGCCATATATATGTGGGCATCACCTACACAATACATGCGTGCTCTTATGCACTTTAGAGGCTAGTGCATGTAACAGTGGTATACAGCCCTGTATTAATGATGTGGGGGGGGCACCATGAATGACCTAGGCTGTTAAAATATGTGGGAGTATTAGGGGTGAGCTGCCTTAAGGCATCTGGATGTACAGCACTGTATACTTCACCTATATTTACATTACTTACATATCCTGAGTTAATGCAAGCCTACCACCTCCTGCCATACAGACTGTTTTGTTTCTCAGTGTGCATGTGATGGTGTCAGTTGTGACTTATTATGTAACAGTTACAACCCATTTGGTTACATGACATCTTTACCACCTACTGATGTTGTCCAGAGTGTAGATAGAGGCTGCTGAACTATACACCTGCATTACATACTGTTGATCGTTTGGTATCCTGTGGCACAGTCTGTCCTCACTATTGTACAAATCGAAGGGGTTGGCCTGGACAGCAACAGTTGTGAACCTTTCCAGACTACTGTAGTAGTATAACTGTTTCACAGTTGCATTCCTCTGTATATAAGGATGTCAGTGTCTGAACAGCTATATGACATGGCATATAGAACTGTAATAGTACAGAATGAAAGGTATTACATTTCTGTAGACCTGTGAGTGGCGTTTTCCCTCTGACCTCTTTGTGGGTATATGTTGCAGGCAACAAATGTCATTTGTATGGGTGGCCCATACAGTGTCCAGTTGTTCAGGTGTTAACTGTAGACATACTGGCTGTTCCATATTGTGTGAACCTTCTACATATGTATCATACTATACATACATCTGCATGTGTATGTGTAGTCACATGTATATACATATATATATATATATATATATATATATATATATATATATATATATATATATATATATATATATATATATATATATATATATATATATATATATATATATATATATATATATATATATATATATATATATATATATGTACACACATACACACACACACACATGCATATATGTACACATGTATATATGTATCTGCATATCTGTGTAGCCATATCCTGGGAATGTTGATGGCTTCCACAGTTTACATTTCCTATAGGAGGTAGACTGTACTGCATGATATGTCACCAATACCAGCCTGACATCATACAGGTGGCATGTAGTACTGTTAACATCTTGTGCCCATGTCATGTCAGGTCCTGGTTATGGGTTCTGCAACACTTGGTAGTGTATTACAGGGTGGACGTGTATGGCTTTGGGGGAGGCCTATTTGTACAAGATGTATAATGTGTGGGGCCTCCCATCCCCATTAACAGTGCATGTGGACTTATGTGTGATTGTTACTCTGCCACTGCAATCTGCAGATATATGGCCGATATTGAAATATATATCTGCTTACATATAAATAACTATGTCTGTATATACCTATATAGATGTATATCTGCGTACACATATATAACCTGCTGTGTATATGTAGATATATAGGGGTAATCACATATATGTGTCGATGTAGGCATTTGCATGTATATATGTTCATATATAGTTTTATAAATGTATAGAGATTTAGAAATTATATATATCTACATATATAGATACGTTGTACTGTTTACATATTAATATATTTCCACACATATATCTAGATGATGGTATACATTCTCTGTACTGTGGCATTACTGGACTGGGTGATATGTTTGTGAAAACATCAGGATTATGCTTATCTCCCATGGCTTAGTGGGAAATCACTTTGTGTATTGTTTGCATGGTCTTTGGTTTGAGCCTTGCAGGAGCTGTTTGTTTTGTTGCTGGGCAGAACACGGCCCATTGGATATAGACAGATTAAGGCAATTTTTAGCAGTTTTAAGTGGGTCTGTGTGATGGTAAGCACTGCCTACACAGGTTAAGCAATATAGAAGCTAACTGAGTGTAATTTACTGTAAACGGAAGTTGGCAGTGCTTAGCTCCACACAAACCCATGTTACCTGCATGGGGACATACCTCCATGTGTACAGTCTTGTATCTGTACTGCATCCAAACCAAAGGCTCTGTTTGTTGTACCCAGCCATGTCAAGTGTACCACCCACTACACTTACTGGTGTCCACTGTAGAAGGCCTGCTGACACCACTGCACCCATAAGCCATGTGGCACATGGACAACCACAACACAATCAGAATAAATAATGGTGAAAACAATACAACATTGTTAATTACAGCTGTAATGCATCATGGCTGCACAGCTACACTTTCCAGAATGTTAGCATTTCACTTTACTGCTGACAACATGCTACACAGCATTCCATTGCTACACTGTTGTGCAGTCACCCTGTGCATCAGCACCATGTTAGCCTGTCCCTGCATTGATGTTACGGATGACAGGATGTGGCACAGGTATCATCATATGCACAGGGTGTGTTTTTGGTTTGCCAGAGGCCTAGGCTGAGCCATACAATTGTCAACATGTGTTTGTGTGTGTGAGGGGGCTGAGTAGTGTTGTGGTGATGTCGTGTGTGCAGGTATGTGGTTGCCCTAGGATTGTTGTTTATGTGTGAGTGTCTGCATGCACACAGTTTCACCATGTGGCTGCCCCATACAGGGATTTGTGAGACAGCTGCAGACTGTACATGGTAGGGTTTGCAGTTCACCATATCCGGCCATGTACATGGGACCGGTGCCTGGCAGGAGTACCACAGGCAGTATCAGGTACAAAGCCAGATAAGGTACTGTCTCCCAAGGTTGACAAATGTCTCCTGGATCCAGGTCCATCCTGGGACTGGCCAGGGTCATGTGCACATGGTCTGCTATGACGGTTTGGGGACAGCACCCTCCCAACAGTGCTGGGGCTGGTACTGCCACTCCGGGAGTGACTGTGACTGGTGGGATGTCCATGGTGACCTCCAGCTGCTGATGTTGCTGGCATACATCCAAGTGGGCACCGCAACTGTCCCACCCTGTCCTAACGCATGAACATGACATTGTTGATGAGATCCAATGTCTCACCCCACCATCTATCTATGACCTCTGTGTAATTATGAATGGCACCTGCTAGGTCACGGATGCTGTCATTTACAGACGTGTGATGAACCCTCTGCTCCCTTAGGCCCTGTCTGGTGTACCATTCCATTCATGCCTGTGCCTCCATGACAGCCTGGAACATGCGTGAGGTAGATATACATGTGGCACATTTGCCAGGGGCATGATGACCAGCAGTGCTCCATTGAGCACCCCTGAACATCTGCCTATGTGGTACCCTGCCGGACATCTGGCTATGGCTGTTGTGACATGACACATGTGCCATGGATACCACACTATCCTGGCCAATGCCAACCATAGACTGTCCCTCAACTAAGGCCAATGGTGATGAGGTATGTAGAGGCAGTGTGACCGTGTGCGTGAGTGGGGTGGATACTTGTGGGATGTCAATTGTTGATCCAGCGGCAGCCCCTGATGACCCTGCCTGTGCCTCAACACACCTATCCTCATGGTCACTGTCTATATCAGTGACATCAGATTCCCTGTGGGAGAGACCCAGCCCCACAGAGAACAGACTGTAAGACTTGTACATCACCGCTAAACAGTACATACACACACACACACACACACACACATACACACACACACACACACACACACACACACACACACACACACACACACACACACACACACACACACACACACACATGTGTGCAGATGTGGCCACACACAGACATACACACATGCAGTTGACATACATGACAACCCATACACACCACCAGACAGCACCTACAGACAACTCCAGCACCCCTATAACACACACAATAGCAGGTAATGGTGCAGTACATTATCACACACAGACCTGTAATTACACATGTCAGCATGCAGGACATGTGGTGATCAACAGCATGCAGTGCAATTGTAGTCAATCCCCGTTACCAACATTATACATGGCTGTGATGCATGGCTTCTGTTAGTAGGTGATGGCCCTCCCCCTGGAACACACTGCACCCATGTCCACAGCATTTCTGTGTATCTGTTCAGCACCCTGGCATGTACTGTGCCCCATACCTCACAGGTGTACCCACCATTGCAGGATGTGAATCTGTGTGTCAGTTATGTTTCCTCTGCTGCTCACAGCCTCTGTGTTTTTCTGGAATATATGTGGACACGTGTTTTGTGAATGCCTGATGTGTATTCACAGATGTCATCATCAGTGGTGCATGTATGAGTGATAGACTACCATTAGACCAACCAAAGACACAATGTACTGTACCTTTGGTGAGTGTACAGACCATTATTGACATAGCATCCTCTCACATGACATGCCATGGTGTAACACTACTGCATATTGCAACACTACACATACCAGATATGCAACATATGACCTAGGCAGTCAATTGCATTATGAGCCATATGTGTCAGTTGTGCAGATGCTGATTGGGATGCATACCATTTGTGGGTGCATATGTGTGCACACACATATCATAATGGTGTGTAGCAGTAAATGCTATGTGTAATACTGTGGTCACAATACCTGGCAGGGGTATAGTAGCATGGGCCATCATCATGAGCCAGTAGTTGGTCAGTCAGGCCTGTATCTGTTCCCCAAACCTACATGTTTGCATGCTTTACATGTGCACAGTCCTTGGAGGTCACAAAGTACCATCACTAGTGCTGTGGAGTTAGGGTTATGTCTGCCACACTTCATGACCTTGACTGTGTGCAGATTCAGCCATTCTCAGTGGGTTTGTCTCTCCCCTCCAGTGCACTATTGTGTTTCAGGATGACACACCCTCACCATCTCCTGCTACATTTCAAATGCTTGACATCTGTGGCCTACATGTGTGTCATATTGCAGTATCCCAAACTAGGTACACCATGTGTACTGGCATATTACCTGTCAATGCAGGGCAAACATGCAGGTGTACAGTGGCACCAGCATTGTACAGATGGGGATATCATCCCTGGGTTGGGGTGATGTGTGGATTGTGCAGCACATGTATCATAACTGAAACCTCCTGAACTTCCCCAACATGGTGCTGGTACATCAGAACACATTGCAACACATGGCTTTGGCAATGTCCCACCATTATGCATGTCATATCTGTATTGAGCCCTGGCTGATGTTGCCTGTGGTACACATAGGTTCATAGGTGAGTACTAGTCTATTGATCCTGGGGCCTACATAGGTCTAGCCACAAGGGTTTCCAAGCATGCACCACCAAATAATGTTATTCCCCTGTGCCCTTGTCAGGCTGTGGCACAGACATACTACCCAAGGTGAATTCCCCATTTCCCATCCAGTTGTCAAGTGTTTTTGTAAAGAGGGCCAATGAGTAGCATTGCTTGACATGAATGGGTAGTCTGTTCCAGAGTGTTGGAATTCCCCAGGACAGGGCCCTATCCCTCCACTATGTTCTGTTTAATGTGTTGATGAGGTTTAGGACCCTGGAGCGTGTGTTTGCAGAGGGGTTGGGATTTCCTTATGTGTAGCATGTTCAACGGCTCTGTGTATGACATAGCTGTGCATGTTAGGCAAATGTCAGCTGTGCCTGGGAGATATGTACTGGAGTGTAGCCACAGTTGTCTGAGATGGTCTGTGTATTGCATGTGTTTGAGGCTGGTAATCCCATTAGTGAGGTGTGTGCTCTGTCAGTGAACATATACAGCATGCATTATGGGTAGGTGGATTAGATGTGTACATGGCCTACACCTTATCTATGACATGCAGAGTGTATTGCCAAGTATGACCTTAAACCATACTCACCAGCATTTGGCCACTGCCTTGCTGGTATCCTAGAGGTACCTACATTGGATGAGATAGAGTTGATGTCAGTGGCCACAGCTGTAGCATTGCTAAAGGGTAGGTGCAGTATTACAGTAAAACAACAGCTGAAGTACATAGTACTAAATATTATGCACAACTGATTATCAGTATTACACAGCAACAGACTCCACATCTCACATATGCATGATCTACCTATACAGATGCATACACAACAGTGGTCTACTGATATGCCCTAGAACCTTACCTGTATGCTCCAAGGCTGGTGTGTAGGTAGCACCCACCTCCATGTCTGTATAGGTCTGTAGCTGTTGTGGCCAGGCAGGTGCCAACAAGCTCATGAGCAGCTCCTCAACCCTGGTGAGGGGGGGTGGATGTTATGGCCCCCACTTTGCAAGGTGGTCACCCCGCACGGCAGTGGCACGGCAACGTACATGGCAGAGCAGGTCACTATAATGATGGCGAACCTGCTCATACATACGGCTGTGCATGCCCACTTCATTTACCCTACAGACCACATCATTGTAAATGGTGGTGCGCTCATGCTGGCCATGGCTTTTCCTGGAGAACATCAACTGATAGTGCTGGATGAGGCTGGTGAGTATGATGTCATCCTCAGTGGGACTGTAGGCTGGATTCCTTGGATGTGCCATTGTCCCTTAAAGACATAAAGATGTAAAGATGTCAGAGCAACTCATATGGCATGGTTACCATAATACAATACACATATCAGTCTCCTGCCACCATATCAGCTCCAACTTTATGTTCACACAACGCAAGAGGTATGTCTCCAGTTTATCTAACATTGGGACATATATTGTATTATACAACACTTTCTGCTATGTGTTTATAGAAATGCTCCCTGTGGGGACAGTAGAGTTGGTGGGCTGTTACAGAGTATTTCACCTGTATGCCATTGTCACTGACACTATGTTTCCACAAATGCATGTGGTATGCTTGCTATGTGATTGCTACACATCTGCCATTCTGTGTTATTGGGGATATCTATGCATGCTGTTGGACATGTTCTGGGATTGTGTGGACTATTACAACCCACATATGTTCCATGACAGTGACACAATCGTATGTATAGGGGATATTTGCCAGCAAGAACACCTCTCCCACCTAATGTGGGCATGTTACAAGGCCACATCACATCCGTGACCCACCACGGAACCTCTTTATCTACTGTTCTGGCACAACCTTCATGTGGAACCACCTCAGGGGATGGTGTACCCGCCAAGGAGCACACACAGACATATGTCTGTAACCCAGAGTTAGGTCCAGGGACTGGTGCATAGGGAGCTCCACAGAGACATGGGGTATGTCCTACATCACCTGGAGGCATGCAGTACATATACACAAGGTTAGACACGAATGCTCCTCCTGCTCAGCCCACAGCCCAAACACCTTTATGACCATGTAGATGCTGTCGTGACTGTCCATGGGTGGGCACCATGTTCCCTTTGTTACCATATGGGGGCTCAATGGCCTCCACATTCCAAATGAAACTAACCATCCACATTGTTTACCCACCACATGTGCCATATACCAGCCCTGTATGCTGTCTTATTTGTCACCCAACCAAACCTACATACCAATATGTGCCTACTACCCTTTGCCAGCATAGATATCCCACCATCTCAAACAATTGTGATGTGTTCCGAACATGGGTTACACACCACACTCCACACTTCATTTTGCAGCCATATACTGGTGTGTAGATATGTTGTGTATTGATGTGTGATGTTCTTTCACATGTCATGGCACGGGACATGTATTGACACACACACACACACACATATATATATATATATATATATATATATATATATATATGAATGTGTACATAATTTTATATATATATATATATATATGTATATATATATATATGTGTGTGTGTGTGTGTGTGTGTGTGTAGATATCATTATATGTTGTTTATATACCAATCTTCTTCTTCTTTCCGCTTTTCCCGGTTAGGGGTCACCACAGCGGCACTTCAGTCCGCTAATGATTGGCAGTAGATTTTTTTACTGGTGCTGAGGTGCCAGCTCGACAACCAACCTTCAATGAAGGCACGCCCATTCTACACATGTCTTTTGAATGACACACGCCCGTGGGGAGGACATGCAGACTCCACAGAGAAGGTGTTCTAGCCGAGAATTGAACGGGAGATCCTCTTGCTGTGAGGCCACAACGCTACCGCTGCACCACCGCGGCTTTTGTATAACTGTCCGAGGTTCTGTAGACATACACATCTGTGAATATATATCACACATATATTTATCTGTATGTGGGGTGTATGCAAACATCTGGTCCACACTCTTGTAACGCTCTTTACTTCACAGCTGAACTGTTCTGCCTTGCTGTAACACAGACAGATGTCACATGTGAACACAGACTAACATTAGGTGGGGTTTATATGGTGACAGATTTTAGATAAGCATATTATACTGCTATGGCAGTTGGGCATGCTGTGCTACACTTTAACATGACTGTCCTGCAAGTGGTGTGCTCTCACACCCATGTGTCTGTCATGACAGTATTAATACCACCACCAGCCATTGTCCACAGTAATGTACAGAACACAGATTTCATGGGTCACATCTTTGCCATTCACTGCTGATCTGCACAGTTGACAGGTATGTCCCACTGCCCACAGGGACAGATACTATTGTCTAGAGCAGTTGTTGAGCAGAGCATCATTACAGGAACAACTACTGATAGCACATATAAATCATTTCACATTATATATCCTATTATTCTATGCCATATACTACATGAAGTAAATACATATATGTTTCACACAACTTTTATGTTTTTTTCCACTGTAACAAATCCCTTTTCTTTGTTTTTAATTTGTTATGTTCTCTTTCTCTCTCTCATTCTCTCTCTCTCTCAGTCTCTCCAGTAGAGTGATTGAGCTGGTTTGAATAGATTGCAGCATGCTTTTGTAGGTATTGCACATGATCAAGTGATGGCCTCTGCACCCGTCAGTGTCCAGCAGTTGCTAATTGCATGCAGCCTGCTGTGTAGTACTTCAGATAACCACTGTCATGGCAACCCAGTACTATAAATTGCTGACTTCTCTGGGCATTGTCCCTTCACCTTTCCAGTATGGTGGGCATCCTTCCTGTGTGTGGATATCAGTGTTACATACAGCAGGTAGCAATACCTCTTACAGCAGAACCTGCAGACACAGGCCAAGTACACATTTGGGTAAAGTTCCAGACCTACAGACAGTGTAAGTAGTGTTGTTGTGTGCATTGTGTGAATTTTTTTTTTGGGAACAGATTGCCCATTTTTTTTTTTTTTAAGGTGAGAGAGGGATGTTGGGGAAGGAGAGTAGGTATGCTCGGGGAGGATAAGTTGGGTAGGATGACAGACAAGACAGCATACAGGGGTGGTATATGACACATGGGGGGAACACCTTGGAAGGGGAGGGGTGTTTGGAAGTCACAAGCCCATGAGCCCCCAAATGGAAACAGTGGTACTGAGGTCCCCACACATGGGCAGACACCACTGCACCTTCATGGTCCCAAAGGTGGCTGTGCTGGGGACTGTGTAGGAGGGGCAGGCTCACCCTCTAATTGCTCCACTCAGCCCTCAAGCTGGCGTAGCCAGTCTCAAAACTCCATATTGAGTTCCCTATGCACCACGGCCCGGACCTGACAATGGGTGACATGTTCCTCTCTGCACCCGTTCCCAGGAGGTGGCGAGCCCCATCCCTGCAGTGGTTACACCCAAAGGTGGTGCAGGGCCAATGGACGAGGAGGTCCCAGGCTGGGCCCCAGATGTGCTGGTGCCCAGTGCCATGGCCAGCTGAGGTGGGACAGGTGGGTCCGCTGGGACCGGCCTTCCCATATGAGCTATGTTGTAGCAGGTTTATGACAGATATGGGTTAGTACTAGTCAACAGCATTTGGGATTAGTTATAACAGAATGCATAGATATTCTCATTAACCCAAAACACTAGATTTAAAACAGTTGCAGAGCAAGCAGAACACAAGCATATATGGAACAACACTGGCCATTACAACAGCATGCAGGTTCATTGATGGCAACATGCCACCAATATGGGTGTATTTTAACAGGGCACATGCATAGAAACAAATGTGAATATTTATAAACCATTAGGACATATGTCCCAACATAAGTTTGGAGTGTACACATACCGATTGAGGTGTGTCATTGGGTTATTTTTGCACATATGGTAGGGGTAAGAGAGAGATTTCAATTAACAACTAATATATCCTTGTAGTTTTCACAACATTCTTAGTCACTGCAGTGATCTGTCCCTTACTTGTATTAATACACTACCCAATAGCCTAATATTGTACACTGGTATGTTTATAGATTATTATATACGTGACCTGTGTCTAACTTACAGGTGTGACAAGATGCAGGTGTTAATGCAACATATGGTGAGAATTGCTCTCATACACTTTGGGTGAGGTGCTAGAATGACAGGCTTGTTTTCGTCTACATTTTCTGAGTATGTACACATCTAACTATCAGTTATATGTCATTAACAGCTGCCTACATTTCTTCAATCATCACACTGATTTTTCAGGGGAACAGGGTACCAGGCTGGTGATGTGGGCCATTTATCTGGACATGCTGGACAGATTGGAACAGTTGTGGGGTATGAATATGCATGCAACTTTCTATCTGAGCATTCTAGCAAATTCTGTACAGTTGTTGGGTGTAATTATGCATACAGCTTTCTATCAGAACATTGTAACAAAATCTATACAGTTGTGGGGTATGATTATGCATATAACTTAAGAGCACTCCCGGGCTTCAAACCCCTGCTGTGTGTGAAAAAAAACTACAGTTAACATCACAGTACACTGTGCTATCAGGGAATTGAAGGTTTCTACTGTTTTCTGTGTGAGTCTCCTTCACTTGTACAATATGACTGACCTCTTGGCACTTCCACATTGTTATACAGAATTTCATACACATTTTATCTGCATACCACAGTGTGGGTAACACTGCTTAATACAACGGTACTATTTATAGTATGCAACAGTTCAATAACATATGAAAGAAGAGTAAACAGAAGCACTCCAGGGGTTATACCTTTATTCACAGAATATTACACATTTTTTTCTACTGGTACGACACTTTCTAAGGTTCTTATATTTATTTGTTATGACAGTACATGCTGAATAATTACTAATCTGTCTCGCAATGCAGCCTTTGCAACCTAGCATCATGGGCTTGCTGGTTCGCAGCCCACTCATCTGCAGCTGTCAGAGAAATACAGTGATATTTAACTATACATATCCATAGTACACACAAGCTAGGCAATTATTAACTACTTAGTAGAATGAGTACTTACTCAGTACTGGGGCATTAGGCATCTGCTGAGACTCCTGGATCCACTGATCCAGTACATCCCCCCTCCACCGCTTCAGGTCAGCATGGTGGTGCCTGACCTGCTCACCAGTCCGGGAGACAAACCTCTCAACCATACCGAATTCCTCGGTATTTACCGGTTTTGAGGGCAAAATAATGGGGTGTCAGGAATTCACGAGTGGCCCCTTTAATTCCTGATTTATTATTATTATTTTTTGTACTGCAACTTTAGATTTGTGGCTGATATCACCACGCATCTCCAGCCTACAGGGGCATGCATGATGACATCAAGCTACTGCTGGTTGAACTCTGTCTGTGAATACTTATTTAAACTGTTTGGAGGGAGAGAAATAGGAAATGATGGCAGTAGTTATAAGTTTTGCAGAGCAGAGCAGAGCATCCAACAACTCACATGTCTGCCTCAGCCTCTAGGTAAATAACAATAACTGTATTTTTATCAGATGCGAGCTCGTTGTTTTGTTATTGTAAGTGCACTCACTCGGACTCCTGCTTACTCTTATCAGATACACTATGCTGCCAGCCCGTTTTGTTAATGGCATCACTTTATCACCATGACCATTGTTTTTGGACTTTATTTAAGGTGTGTTTATCACTGTGGTGTTGTTTTTGGTGTGTGTAGGGAGTTCCAGCCATTCAGAAGGTCCGGAAGACATTCTGTTAAGGTGCAGTCATTTAGAAGGCACATTTTGCATTTATCGGTTATTCAAAAGGAAGGTATGTATGCTGGCCCATTTTGTTATCGTAAGTGGACTCACAACTCAGTGCTCACTCCTGCTAACTCTTATCAGGTACACTGCTGGCCCGTTTGCTTACTTTAGTTGTATTTTAAGGAGGTCCGGCAGGTGTGGAAGACATCCGTTAAGCATTCTGAAAGTGTGTGTGTGTGTGTGTGTGTGTGTGTGTGTGTGTGTGTGTGTGTCTGTGTGTGTGTGTGTGTGTGTGTGTGTGTGTGTGTATAAGGAGGGAATAAATGAAAAGAAAGCATCCAAGCATTGCATAGTTCTACAATTGTAAATAATACAATGATTTATAATACAATGATTTAAAGTATTTGCCTTGCTAAGGTGATGTTTGTGTGATGAAAGGACAGCAGCGTAGTGCATGTGTAGGGACAAGTTAACTAATGAACAGAGCTTGGTCATTCCTGTTGGTTTCCTTGAAGTGATGGTTATGTGCAATAATGCAAATTTATGGTTTTATGTGTTTGAGATGACCGCATCACCCAGTTTGGGCACATAACGGGGAACAGACTCTCTTGAGGTTCATAGCAGAACAGCCTGACTTGCACTCTTAGCATTTTAATGGTTACCCTGACTTTTACTGCATGCATTTTGATTGTGACATAATTGTTTAAACAAAATATCAAAAGAAAAAAAAAAGAATAACTGAACGCAGAAGAAGAGAATTGTTAGCACATAATTAAGGATGTTGTCCACATTTTAAGTGCTTTACATATTCGGACTGATTCTTAGTGTTACAGTAGCAATAGTGCAGAGGATATGCATGTTGGATCATTAGGTCTGTTTTTTATAGTATTCTTTTTAAAGGTTGACAGAAAAGAAATCAGGCCAGAAAGAATGAGTTTAAGAAAAAAATCATATGCTTGTAAGCACTGGCACAGCAGTTTCTGTGTATGCTTTGTTTAATGCGTTATATGACTTTTGAGCTTAAAAACAAGTTGCATTATAAAGTAACCATGTTAGTTCTTGCGAGAAAAGGTGTAAAACCATGTTCGTTCATGTGACAAAAGGTGTAAAAGAGTACATGTGGCACTGCCACAAGAAAGATGGGGCAAATGGAGCACATGCCCTGGGCATCAACTTGCATTGCATGTCATATCTTTAAGGAAAAAAAAGGTCGACAGTTTGATTGCTTTTAGATAGTTTGTGAAGTGTCAAACTATTTTAAATTGTTAACAACTACCTTTGGAAAAAAGCAGAAGTTTGATATTGACAGTATATTGAATATATAATTTTCATTTGATTGTTTAATCCATCCTGTACAGTAATTTGAAGCATACAAGTTATACAATATATGCAAGTGCACTAAAGGTCTCCGTTACCCAGTGCACTAAATTCCCTTCCTGTGTGATATAGTGGGATGGAGGTGGGAAGCAGAGGCACTACCAGCTCCATGCTGGAAGCCAGAGTGGAGTCAAAGTTCATACTGCTCAAAGACGGGAACCTCCAGCCTGTGATAAGGGAGCACATGGTGTTTAAAAAATGGCAAAAAATGGGGAGTGGGTACTGCAAGCAAATTTCACAATACTACTTGTGAGTTACCCTTAGGAGTGACTCATTTATCCCTTTCTAGATGGGCAGTACATAATTCAGTTTTTAATTTACAGACACAACATAGAAGACACCAAGCTAAAGTTCCAGCTGACGGCTAACTGGTAATGCTTAGTTTAATAACTTATAAATTAGATCAGAAGATTGTATGCATGTGGATAAGGAGGGTTTTTAGAGTAAACTGGATGAAAAATAGGACTGAAGTTATTCTCTGCAAAAGGGTATATCAAGCACAGCAACGTAAAAAAGGCAGTAACATTCTGTATCAAAGAAAAGTGTCTGCCAGTATTTTCAAAAAATGTGTGTATACATAACATTCAGTGTTTAGTAGCAGGTGGAAAGTGAAAAGGGGATGTGATTTGGAAAACAGTGAAATATGATGATCAATATTTGAAATTGTGTCTCTACTTTTAGGACTGTATTCCCCCATTATTGGCTTTGTCCAGGTTTTTTGTGCTAAGAGGTTGAGAGCTATGGTGAGAACTGAATTCACTAAATGATGGCCATCTAGGTTTCAGTCTTCCTAAATTTCAGGAAATGCATGGTGGCAACACAACATTTTATTCTAGCAGCTTTCCAAGATTATACAAGCTATGTTTAAAATGTGGCCATGGTTTTTGGGCTTTTGTCCCCCCCCCCCCCCACACACACACAATACATTCTGTTTTTTTCCAGATTTCTTTCTCTGTAAATTTGAGAGATATAGTTGAGTGGATTTTACAAGGAGCTGAGAGCTTTAGGGGAAGAGTAGTTTAGTGCTGCTTATGCCAAGTCATCTTGCATTCTTAGTAGCACAGCAGGTAGAATACTTCCTTGTGGTGCCGAAGGCTGTGGGTTCTAATCTCACACTATGTAGATGCATTGCTGATACTGTACTGTGTTGTACTTTTAAAGTGGGTGGATGCTGCAGTCCTGAGAATTTCCTCTTTGGCAGTGATGACTAGTAACTATAACTATGAACCTGTTATCAATTTGCCTTCCATTCTCTATTGCAATATTACTAGCTTATCATTTTAATGTAACATAGGTAATTTATTCCTCAAGGGCAACAGGCACTTTGTAGATTAAAAAGTGAAATACAAAGTTGTTTGCTAGCAGCAACCTCTTCATTAGTTACACATCTCTTTAAAGTGGAATTATTTAGATTAATTTTACTTCTGCAGAGATTGTGCATATCTACTGATACGGATGGATTGTGTATATTTACTGACATTGGTGGACTGTAGAAGTTTGAGTAGACTTTTATGATGGAAATTGTCTGAACTGGGCAGTTTTGTCATTGGTTCATGCATTTTATTTCATTGTTTACTGGAAAAATGTTAAAAACAATACATTTAAAATGCATTCTAACTTTACTGTATTATACTAGGAATATAATGTAATACAATCAGGAAGGTGTATCAAAGAACACATCATGTTTCATGTGCAAGGAGCCTATGATTTGAAAACAGCCCAACGGTAATCTTTATCTGCCACTTGTCAGATGCATTTTCTTTGAATTTGGGTTTCCATGCTGTTTCAATGAATGTGAGCTTCAACAGCAGAGACGTTTTAATGCTATGTCTATTTTCATTGTGAGACTGCATTGCTTTGTTTAGCAGATGTCTATTAGTGTTGGTGCTGTAAAATGTAAAATAAAAGTTTTAAATGAAAATCCAAATCATGGTAGTAGTAAAGCAGTATGCACATTAGCGTTTATGGTAAATGGGGAGAAATAGCCAAGTGATGGGACACTGTAATGGCTGCAGGGGGAGGGCTGTGTATGGTGGGCCCCATTCGACCATGATTTTGTGAGGGGGAGAGGGTAACAAACTGATAGCCCCAGACGGCACAAACTGTAGCTACAAATAGCCAGGTAACAGGACATTGGAATGGCTGCAGGGGGACTCTGGTGCCATGTTTTGGTTGTCTGTTCTTCAGTTTGCGTTCGAAAGTTGGTATCCCACAATTCCATTAGAGTGGGTGGGGTTACATAATTATGTATGCAAATTAGATGTTAATCAGCATACAGATTTGTACCTATTTTTCATGGGCCTTGTCCAGGTTTTTGATGTTTCCAGGTTGAGAGGTATGTCGGGGGATACCTGTGGCACTGGTGAGGTCACGGGCGAGATTGTCCCAGGCCTCCATTTTATACTGTGAGCCCTGGTACTGGTCCTGCAGTAGTCTCTACTCATGGCGTTTTACCAGGAGCCATACCATGATTTTTGACTCCTGGATGCCCCAGCGCTGCGCTCTAAACAAAGTGTCTTCACCCACACCAGCCATTCTGCCTGCAGTAGGAAGCTACAACCAGTTATGGGAAGTATTCTCGCCTGTGGGGTTTAAATACGGCCAAATTCCCACACTTTCGGTGATTGGACAGTTTGAAAATTCTAAGCTATGGGCACACCTGCTTACCTAAGGTTGGCAGTGCTTAAGGAGGTATACCAATAGGCAGATCGAATTGGCTACCCTACACATTGCTTACACTTAACAAGCTGTGCAGTGGTTAGCATTGCTTAACAGTTACTTAGCATTATATTTGCTTTTTGGCAGTGATTTATTATTTATTACAGGTTATATATGTGTCTGGTAGCCATGATTCATGTGTGCATACACTGTATGGGGTCCTGGGGACTTTTACAATTTATTACAATAACACCTCACATCTGTGCTTACTGCAGTACTCCAGTTCACATATTTATGTGATGTAGCTGGGTATACAACATAAGGCTGTACAGAAAGTCTTTTCACATGTTCAGCTTGTTTTCCTATGGAGAGGTTTGTTTCTTAAAACCTCACTTTTTTTTTACGTAGTGTTGTGTTGGCTTAGTGGTTAAGTACTGCAAATGTAGTATACAGGGTCCTGAGTTTGAGTCTTGCAAAAGCTGTTTATTTTGTTGCTGGTAAGAACATGGGCCGTTGGCTACAGAGTGATTAAGGCACTTTAAAGCAGTTCTAAGTGGGTGTGTGTGGGTTTGCATGGAGCTAAGCAATGCTAACCTCCGGTTAAAGTTTCTTACACTCAGTTAGCTTCTACTTTGCTTAATCTGTGTAGGCAATGCTTACCCTCACACAAATGCACTTAAACATACTTACTAGTGCTTATATATGCTTACTACTGCTTATCTGTGCTTAAACCTGCTTACTAGTGCCTTATTCATTATGACACTGACACTTCACATGTGTATTTAATGCAGTACTCCAGTTCACATTTAAATGTTATTGAGTAGGTTATACAGCAAAAAAAATGTTCATATACAGATTTCACATGGAAAATGGAATGTGCTGCAGTGGGACTCAAACCAGGAATGCCTGCTTGTTAGGCGGATGCTCTGCCCACTACATTATCGCTGTGCTGCTTCATTTGCATATATTTTCCTTGTTATCCTCTTCAGCCTTTTAAGTTGCTTTAACCGTAGCTAAGGGATGGGCACACCCGCGCACCTACAGTTAGCTGTAATCGGTGTTTTAAAAAAATAAAAGGGTTTCTTTATTTACTTTTTCAGTACTGTTGTTGTACACATGGGGAAATGTTGGTGGGGACATGTGGACACCTATGAGTGGTCTCGCTCATCTCTTAACACTTTCTGAATTTCTACATTGCAGGGGTGTGTTTATTCTGAGAGTTCTGCTCTCAGACATGCCACCTGCACTCGTACACACTCCATGTAAGCCTGGGAGCTCGAGCAGCATGCCTTCATTAATATGCATGGCGCACTGCCGTTCTGCTCCTAAATGGGCGCTCTCATGCAGGACTAAACTAGTCCTGCACGGAAGATTAGTGAATCTGGGGGACAGTTTTGATACAGCTTATACTCAGAAAAAAAATCATGTTGGCATGAAACCATATTTTAGATCATTTTTAGGTTTTAACAAATTAGAAAATAATGCTAATAATTAATTAATTAATGCTAATAATATAGACACTGGGTGGCAGTGAAGAGTTACCAAATAGCTGGGTAACTACAGCAGAGCTAGTAAGAGAGATGGCTAGAAAGGTGCTTGGTGTGACATCTGGAAAGAGGAAGGAGGACAAGGAGTCCTGGTGGTGGAATGAAGAAGTACATTAGAGTATACAGTGAAAGAGGTTGGCAAAGAAGAAGTAGGATTGTCAGAGAGATGAAGAAAGTAGATAAGAGTATAAGGAGATGAGGTGCATGGCAAAGAGAGAGGTGATGAAGGCCAATGATAAGGTGCATGAAGAGTTATATGAAAGGTTGGACACTAAAGAGGGAGAAAAGGACCTGTACCTATTGGCTAGACAGAGGGACCGAACTAGTAAAGATGTGCAGCAGGTAAGGGTGATAAAGGATAATGAGGGAAACATACTCACAAGCGAGGAGAGTGTGTTGAGCAGATGGAAAGAGTACTTTGAAGGGCTGATGAATGAAGAGAATGAGAGGGAGAGAAGGTTGGATGATGTGTGGATAGTGAATCATGAAGTGCAGTGGATTAGCAAGGAGGAAGTAAGGATAGCTATGAAGAGGATGAAGTATGGAAATGCTGTTGGTCCAGATGACATACCTGTGGAGGCATGGAGGTGTTTAGGTGAAATGGCAGTGGAGTTTTTAACTAGATTGTTTAATGAAATCTTGGAAAGTGAGAGGATGCCTGAAGAATGGAGAAAACGTATTTTGGTACCGATTTTTAAGAATAAGGGTGATGTGAAGAGCTGTAGTAACTACAGAGCAATTAAATTGATCAGTCACAGCATGACGTTATGGGAAAGAGTAGTGGAAGCTAAGTTAAGAAGGGAGGTGATGATTAGTGATCAGCAGTATTGTTTCATGCCAGGAAATAGCACTACAGCTGCAATGTTTGCTCTGAGAGTGTTGATGGAGAAGTATAGAGAAGGTCAGAAGGAGTTGCATTTTGTCTTTGTGGACTTAGAGAAAGCATATTACAGGGTGCCTAGAGAGAAGTTGTGGTATTGTATGAGGAAATCAGGAGTGTCAGAAAAGTATGTAAAAGTGGTACAGGATATGTACGAGGGTATTGTGACAGCGGTGAGGTCTGCAGTGGGAGTGATGGATGCACTTAAGATGGAGGTGGGATTACATCAAGGATCAGCTCTGAGCCCTTTCTTATTTGCAATAGTGATGGACAGGTTGACAGATGAGATCAAACAGGAGTCCCCGTGGACTATGATGTTTGCAGATGACATTGTGATCTGTAGTAAGAGTAGGGAACAGGTGGAGGAGACCCTGGAGAGGTGGAGATATGCTCTAGTGAGAAGAGGAATGAAGGTCAGCAGGACTAAGACAGAATATATGTGTGTGAATGAGAGGGAGGATAGAGGAATGGTGAGGATGCATGGTGTAAAGGTGGCGAAGGTGGATGAGTTTAAGTACTTGGGATCAACAGTTCAGAGTAATGGTGAGTGTGGAAGAGAGGTGAAGAGGAGAGTACAGGCACGATGGAGTGGGTAGAGAAGAGTGTCAGGAATGATTTGTGACAGACGAGTACCAGTAAGAGTGAAAGGGAAGGTCTACAAGAGGGTAATGAGACCAGCTATGTTATATGGGTTGGAGACAGTGGCATTGACAAAAAGGCAGTAGTCAGAGCTTGACGTGGCAGAGTTGAAGATGTTAAGATTTGCACTGGGTGAGATGAGGATGGACAGGATTAGGAATAAGTATATTAGGGGGTCAGCCCATGTTGAAAGGTTTGGAGACAAAGCCAAAGAGGCAAGATTATGTTGGTTTGGACATGTGCTGAGGAGGGATGCAGAGTATATTGGGAAAAAGATGCTAAGGATGAAGCTGCCAGGTAACAAGAAAAGAGGAAGGCCTAATATAAGGTTTATGGATGTGGAGAGAGAGTACATGCAGGTGGTTGGCGTGACAGACCAAGATGCAGAGGACAGGATGAAATGGAAATGGTTGATCCACTGTGGCGACCCCTAACGGGAGCAGCCGAAAGAAGAAGAAAATAATGCTAATCATCTGTAATCATATTAAAAACAGTACCTGACCAAAGAATAAAACAAAAACAAAAAAACAAACAAAAAAATGATACAAAGAAACATATTTTTGTAAGTTTCAGGGTGCATCTGTCCCTTAACATATAACTCAGACTATTCAGGACAAATCTAATGCCCAGCAAAAGGCTGCTGTTAAGCTGCATTAATAATTCCAAAATGCACATAATTCAAAACTATTGTAGTCATAAACCGATCTACTAATTCTTCCCCATCCTTGTTAAATTTGTAAAAATTCTGTCTTTGCAAGTTATCTCTTTGACAGCCTGTCATTCTCCAATGTGACCAGGTAATATTTCCCCACTATTTATCCAACAGTGGCACCCTTCCCGACTCCCTTAGTGACCATACACCCATCTTCACCCACCGACTTCCCACTGTCCTTCAACGAACCCACAACTATATTACTATCCGTGACCAAAAAAAGTTCAACCCAACTACCTTCTCAAATTCTTTACAAGCAATTAATTGGAACTGTCTAAAAACACTACCACTAGACATGGCAGTCTCACACTTCAACACAACATTCTTAAAATTACTAAGCTCCCTTAAGGACAAAGAGAATAAAACAAAATCAGCCCCCTGGCACACCAAAAATACTCTTGCTATTATGAGACAGAGAGATAAAGTCTGGGCACGCTACCAGAAACCTAAGACAGCTCTGCTCCATAACGAATATAAAATGCTTCGAAATAAAGTAAAAAAGCTCATCACTTTTGATCGACAAAACTATTTCTCAACACTCCAAAACCATAATAAAAACAACCCTCAAAAATTCTGGAAAGGGATCTCTAGTCTCCTTCATCCTAGTAAACCAGATACTCCCACCCCAGACTCAAATGCCTCTGAACTAGATTTGGCCACCCAATTTAACTCATTTTTTATAGACTCTATTACCAAATTGACCTCTTCATTCTCCAACACCACCATGCTCTCTAATACCCCTTCATCCCACCACTCACACTCTATCTTTCTCCACTTCTACTTCCTGCTTCCCATCCTCTAACTCCTCTACCTCTTCTACTACCCAAACTTTACCCCCATCACCACCACCCTCTAATTCTCCCTCTCCTGACTCCACCCTCCTCTCATTAAATCCCATGCCTACATCTACTATAAAGAAACTCCTTCTGAAATTGAAATCATGTACCAACACTTCTGATAACATCCCTTCCTACTTTCTTAGTATTACTGCTGAAACACTTGCATACCCCATTAGCATCTTAATAAACTGCTCCCTAAAAGAATGCACAGTTCCCCAAATCTGGAAACAGGCCTTTATTATACCTCTCCACAAAGGAGGTAACAACAACAACATTACTAATTTCTGTCCCATAGCCATCCTGTCCCCCATTTCTAAAATCCTAGAAAAATGTGTCCAACTTCAACTCCTTCCTCATCTCCTAGACAATCACATTATAACTCCCACACAGCACGGTTTCAGACCTAATCATAGCACAATGACAGCCCTCCTCTCCTTCCTTGAAACTGTAAATAGAGCTCGTGATTCTGGCATAATTGTTTCTACCTTACTACTTGACCTCTCCAAAGCCTTTGATACTATCTCACACAGCCTGCTCTTAGCTAAACTCTCAGAACTTAACCTTTCTTCCTCCTCCTTGAACTGGTTCTCTAGTTACCTATCCAACCGAAATCAAGCAGTAAAACAGAAAAAAGCTACCTCCTCATTCCTTAGTACCCCCACAGGTGTTCCACAAGGCTCCATTCTAGGTCCCCTTCTCTTCAATATATTTATAAATGACTTCCACAAATCAATCCCATTCTCAAACATCATCCAATATGCAGATGATTCAACTATCATTTGCTCAGCCACTTCTATCACTACACTTCAAAAACTAACTCAAGATGCTTTCTCTACAACAGAGCAATGGATGTTAAAAAATCACCTAGCTCTCAATGCCTCCAAGACCAAACTAATGATATTTACTCCTTCTAAAGCTACTTCTCTTGATATGAATACATTTTCAATCACTAGTCAAAATAATTCACCTCTAGAAAGGGTTTCAGAGACCAAGCGACTTGGGGTCCAAATCGACAACCGACTTAAATTTAGCTCTCACCTACAAAAAAATATAAAAAAAAACATCAAAAACTTGGCATGCTTTATAGACAGAATGCCTACCTTACACCTGCTACTAAAACCACTCTCGCTACTTCCTTCCTTATCCCCTCCCTTCTCTATGGCGCCCCACTCCTAATTAATCTTCAGTCCTCTCTAAAAAAACAGCTTTCCTCTTGCTACAACAAAATTGCAAAATTCGCCACCAGCCACAAGTCTTCCACCCACCACTGCTCTTCCCTCCAGAAACTAAAATGGCTAGAACTTCCCAATCAATTAACTTACACTCAACTAACTCTAGCCCATAAGCTTATTCTCAACCCCTCCCTCTGTCCTTCCCTTTCTTCTGCCTTTAAAATGCACCTACCCAATAGAGTATTAAGATCAAACAATCAAAATCTACTAGAAGTTCACAAACCTACTCATCCCCCAGGCAAAAACCTTCTATCCTTCAACCTAGCTCGCCTCTGGAACTCCCTACCTCCACTCATCCGCACCACCTCCAACCACTCTACTTTCAAAAAATCTCTTTACACACATCTAGCATCACAGTGGGAATGCTCCTGCTCCCACCCTACATAACCTACTCTGCTTCTTCTCTCATCCCTCCCTGGCTCTGCTTACATCTTTATTATACCCAGAAAATGTCATAGAATTTATTAGACAAGTCCTTATGTTTTTCATCCCCACTACGCTATGTCATTGTACCTCCTCTTACCTTTTTAGTAACTATGTTTCCTCACTAATCTGTATAAATGGATATTTTTTTTTTTGTTGTGTTAATAGTTAACATGTTTTCTTCTCAATGTATTTAACTGTATACTTGCTGTACTATTTGAAATTGTTTTTATTTTTATTTTTGCCTATGTAGAATTAACTACCTGCTGTACCTATTGTGTAACTTTGAATGTATACTTTTTTTTGGAGCTTTTCTCCCCAGGACTCCATTGAAAACGGGTTCATTATGGCCCAATGGACTATCCTGGTAAACCAACTGCAATAAATAAATAAATAAAAATAAATAAATATAACAACAAAATAGGTCTCATTATGTCTGATCTAAATCTGGGTAAAGCTCCAGATTCAGAGAGTTTTCTAGTGGACTTCTACAAAATAGTGCCACAGAACAGATGAGGTAAAAGCCATGTGCGCTAATGCCTTTCACACAGGATGGATCTGCCTACCTCTAAACACACTGCTATCATATTTCTTTTTTAATACAGAAAAAACAGATAATACTTATGTTTGTGCATTCTTTTTTCAATGTAGCATATTGCACTTAATTCTGGTAAATAGGTTAATGATAACATATCACATCCCTTATACCTAGATAAGTGTTATTTCATCTACAGTGGATGTACACATGCCAAGCAAAGCAAAGGGCTGCATGACATGTGTCATAAATTATGATTCACATAAATTCAATTACTAAAAGGTGATTTTCATCTGAATATGAGACTGTTGAAACTCACTGCAATGCTGTCAAAAACACCAAATTTATTTTTGAATGGATTTTTACATTAGCAGTTTATATAGAGAATGATTATTTTGACCAGGTATCTGCACAAAACATTGGAGGAGTAACTTCTACATCTAACTGTGTGCTTATTATTCCTAAACATTCAGAATAAACCAGGGTGTAAATGGCACACAAATTTGATCTCACATGTCTAGTCTATACTTCTGACAGCCAACTCATTGAGGTTTACCTCATCAGCCCCTAGCTGTCAAAACTCCTAAAATTCATCAGACTTGTTAAATAACAGCTTGTCAAGTGACAATCTCCATAACTGCTATGGTCTTAGTTTTATAGTCAGTTAATCATTAGTCATAGGAATTATTGCAGGGAGAGCTACCCTGATGGATCACAGTGTAGGGAACTGCAACTCCATTCCCCCTGCTTTTCACTGAAACTGTTTTCTTTAAATTATCAAATGGGAGCTTATATATTGATATGATTTTATTCTTTCTTGTGTACAAAGTCCAACTCAGTGACTTGGGAGTGGCTGTGTCTCCCAAACTTCTGCTACTAAAATATATTAACCCTCAGATCATCGTACCTTGGAGTAAGAGGAGTTCTCTAAAATATCAGAATTTCAGACTTAGTAGATACTTTCATATGTGGTTCAGTTTTATGAATATTTCAGTTTTATTCCTTTTACAATCAGATTTTTTCCAAAGAAGAAGCCATAGTACTACTGAAATTTTTTCAAACGCTATCAGCATCCTGATACTGAAGAAGTATTGCACAATTTCCTTTGGCTCTATTGTTTTAAATCCTTATCTCACTTAAAATGTCCTTGTTTTCTCTACTCCTTCAGTAATGCATATAAAGAAAACTGGCCTCCATGTGTAAGACAACAGGGATTATGAGAGGGCCTTTGAACATAACCAACTTGCAATGCCATCAAGAAATGGGTGTGAAGAAATTTAGTTTGAGAATGAGGGCTGGGCACCTTATCTAGTGATCAGCTTGCAATGAAAAATAGCCTCCTAGGTCAAGTTGTTTAATCTTTAGTATGATTTTACCCCCAGCCAACTTGGTTTCAATTTTAATGATATCTGTGTACCCCCTCTGGTGGGACCTTAGGGCTTATCTGTGCCTCACCTAACTCATATACCTTTGGAAAAGCCATAGTCACTTGTCATAATTTATAAACTAAATAGTAGATCTTCAGTGTTAGAAATATTTGGGATAAGGAAAGCAGGTATTTCTTGTAGTCCTTTCAAGGGAGATAGGAAAATAGGGACCTCAAAAAAACATAACAAAAATATATTGATGCATAATCACAGTATTAAAATTAATATCTCATAAATAGCCTGAAACATGACATATGAGGACCACTTGTGTCACTTTTCAACTAAAACCTCAAAACAGGCTTTTTATTATAAGAATTGGGAACTGCAATGGTTATCCCACTTTACAAGGGTAGACCATCAGTTGACTCCAGAAAATACAGACCTATTAGTCAGACTAGTCTAATATGCAAAGCCAAGGAGTGAATTACCATAGAAATGATCAACAAAGACATAGGCAACCTTCAGACACTGGACCCAACCCACTTTTACATTGTTAAGAGAAGATTGTTCCTATGAAGCCTGATGGACTTCTTAGTGAAGGTCACCAAAGCAATGAATGAGGGGAAAATGGTGCAAATCTGGCTAAGGCATTTCTTACAATATTCCACTTGGATAAAGTTGTCAAACTCACTGAATTGGGCATAAACTCCTACATAACTTGCTGGAGTGTCAGCTGCCTCACAGATGAGAACAAGGAAGTCAGGACTGATGAAACCACCTCCATTAAGAGACCAGTCAACAGTGGGGTACCTCAGGGCTTCATGCTGGGACCACTGCTATTGGGCATCTGCTTCTCTGAGGTAAAGGCTAATTTCAAGGGCCTTTGAGTGACTACATTCACAGATGACTGTAAATCAGGAGCTATCATAGATCCCCCCTCCCATGACACAAACATCTTACAAGAGTGTCTAACACAGATAACTTGATTGGTGCCAAAGTCATGCACTGATGTTCAATGCTAAGAAATGCATTATAGTGCCTTTTGGGAAAACTGCCACTCAAGCTAATTACTCCATCAATAACACACCCCTAAGAGTGGAATCATTAGTCAGGAATCTAGGAACATACGTAGACAGTAATCTGGCCTTTGACCAATATGTGGCCAAGGTAGTAAGACAATCATTCCATGTTACCGAGCTTATAAGTAAAGACATAGCATCCAGGTCCAAGGAAGTCATAGTGACACTTTATTTGGCCCTTGACAGACCCATCATTGAGTATAATGACCCCTTTAGCATGTACATGACCAAACACATGCAACAGTTGGAATGCCCAAAAAAGGTTCGTTACCAGGAGAATAAACACATTGTCTTGTATGGATTGCCTTAAAGCCCTAATACTGTGTCTTCTATAGGTTACTGAGAGGAAATCTATGCCTGGCATATAAGTTATCCTCGGATCCAGCTCTAATGGACCTTTTGCACATTCATAAAATGAACAGGATCAGAACCACTAGATCCAAGGATTTAAATGTTGCTTGTGACATAAACAAGACATGTTGGTGAGACATATATGTGTCTCAGATGATTCCTATTTTCAAGACCAGGCTCCTTATCTATGTGAAGTATCATAAATTCACCCCAGTCTGGCTGCCATGTCTCTGATAGAGGCATACAGTAATGCCCAGTCTAACATACCCCCCCAAAAATACCTGTAGAAACTTCCTAATAACACCCCCTCCTAAAAGATGTCCATGATACATAGGGACACAATTGGGTTGGATTGCACGGATAGGATTATACAGTACCTGATGATTGTTAGCTTAGTATATAACGATCAACCAATGAAAAACTGTTAACTTATTCATGCCTTGAATTTGGGAAGGAAATTAAAACACAGGCCTTGCCAGACAAAAAAAAATATTTGTCAGCTACAATAAGCTAAATTAAAGTAAACTTACCTGATAGGTAATCTTTAAAAATAACAATTCACATCAAACATTGCTATCAAAATTTGCAGTTAATGGCTCTTAAATTGCTTTCTCTTCCTTATTTTACACAATCTCTTTAATATTTCACCCTATAATTAATCATATGGCAAAAAGCCCTGCTGAAATATAGTTCTTAGCCAGATCAACTTGAATACCCTGTGTGTACTTTGAACTAGTATGTTTTGACCATTAATGTTTAAGACACTTACATTTTCTGGGTTTAGTGCATATGACTCACTTTGAAAAAAAATGCAGCATACATCCACTGAACTTCTATACAATTCCATCTGTAGATTTCATTTGGTATTTGTCATCAGGATAATGTTATAGCCTTCAATAGTGTTTGACTGGGCCATAAATTCAGTTTGGTATGACAAGAGTACCCATGTGATCACGATAGTATGGATTCATGAATAACTTGGCTGTCTACTACTACAGGCCTTTTTGAAGGGTTGTATATTAAAGACAAACTGTGAACAAGTCATCATCAGTTCTTCGGTTAAACAATATGTTATCTCCAAAGTACAAAGGAGATTTATTGAAATTTAAGGGTGATGTGAACTATGAAAAAATTGCTTTAGCATGATTGAAATGCAACCTAAACTTCATACAAGTTTCAAAAAATATCTCCTTGTAATGACTGTACAGTTGAAGTTTCCTCTACCATGTTAGTCTCTTCTTGCCCAGCATCTATCAACTGACTGACATTTGAGACTCATTTTGTATTTATCAGTAATTTTCACAGCATATGTTGTAATGTCTAAGTTATAAATAATCATATGTTTTGTTATTCCTATGTTTGGTAATTATAAAAAAGTTGCAATTTTGTGCAGAAATTATTGATTTCCTGGATTTATGAAAACAATGATTCTTTAAATGTCATCATCATCTTCTTTCAGCTGTTCCCGTTAGGGGTCACCACAGCGGATCATCTGTTTACATTTCTTCCTGTCCTCTGCATCTTGCTCTGTCACACCAACCACGTGCATGTCCTCTCTCACTACATCCATAAACCTTATCTTAGGCCTTCCTCTTTTCCTGTTACCTGGTAGCTTCATCCTTAGCATCTTTTTCCCAATATACTCAGCATCCCTCCTCAGCACGTCCAAACCAATGTAATCTTGCCTCTCTGGCTTTGTCTCCAAACCTTCCAACCTGGGCTGACCCTCTAATATACTTATTCCTAATCCTGTCCACCCTCGTCACACCCAGTGCAAATCTTAACATTTTTAACTCTACCACATCCAGTATAACTCCTGCCTTTTTGTCAGTGTCACTGTCTCCAACCCATATAACATAGCTGGTCTTACTACCCTCTTATAGATCTTCCCTTTCACTCTTACTGATACTTGTCTGTCACAAATCACTCCTGACACTCTTCTCCACCCACTCCATCCTGCCTGTACTCTCTTCTTCACCTCTCTTCCACACTCACCATTACTCTGAACTATTGATCCCAAGTATTTAAATTCATCCACCTTCACCACCTCTACCCCTTGCATCCTCACCATTCCTCTATCCTCCCTCTCATTCACGCACATATATTCTGTCTTAGTCCTGCTGACCTTCATTGCTCTTCTCTCTAGAGCATATCTCCATCTCTCCAGGGTCTCCTCCACCTGTTCCCTACTCTCACTACAGATCACAATGTCATCTGCAAACATCATAGTCCACAGGGACTCCTGTCTGATCTCGTCTTTCAACCTGTCCATCACCATTGCAAATAAGAAAGGGCTCAGAGCTGGTCCTTGATGTAATCCCATCTCCATCTTAAACGCATCCGTCACTCTCACTGCAGACCTCACCACTGTCACACTACCATCGTACATATCCTGTACCACTCTTACATACTTCTCTGACACTCCTGACTTCCTCATACAGTACCACAACTCCTCTCTAGGCACCCTGTCATATGCTTTCTCTAAGTCTGCAAAGACACAATGCAACTCCTTCTGACCTTCTCTGTATTTCTCCATCAACACTCACAGAGCAAACATCACATCTGTAGTGCTCTTTCTCAGCATGAAACCATACTGCTGATCATTAATCATCACATCTCTTCTTAACCAAGCTTCCACTACTCTTTCCCATAACTTCATGCTGTGACTGATCAATTTAATCCCTCTGTAGTTACTACAGCTCTGCACATCACCGTTATTCTTAAAAATCGGTACCAAAACACTTTTTCTCCATTCCTCAGGCATCCTCTCACTTTCCAAAATTTCATTAAACAATCTGGTTAAAAACTCCACTGCCATTTCACCTAAACACCTCCATGCTTCTACAAGTATGTCATCTAGACCAACAGCCTTTCCATTTTTCATCCTCTTCATAGCAATCCTTACTTCCTCCTTGCTAATCCATTGCACTTCATGATTCACTATCCCCACATCATCCAACCTTCTCTCCCTCTCATTCTCTTCATTTATCAACCCCACAAAGTACTCTTTCCATCTGCTCAACATTCTCTACTCACTTGTGAGTATGTTTCCCTCATTATCCTTTATCACCTTTGCCTGCTGCCCATCTTTCCTAGCTTGATCCCTCTGTCTAGCCAATCAGTACAGGTCCTTTTCTCCCTCCTTAGTGTCCAACCTTTCATGCAACTCTTCATATGCCTTATCCTTAGCCTTCACCACCTCTCTCTTTGCCATGCACCTCATCTCCTTATACTCCTGTCTACTTTCTTCTCTCTGACAATCCCACTTCTTCATTGCCAACCTCTTTCTCTGTATACTCTCCTGCACTTCCTCATTCCACCACCATGTCTCCTTGTCGTCCTTCCTCTGTCCAGATGTCATACCAAGTACCTTTCTAGCCATCTCCCTTACTAGCTCTGCTGTAGTTACCCATCTATTTGGTAACTCTTCACTGCCACCCAGTGCCTGTCTTAACTCTTCCCTGAACCCCACCTCACAATTACCCTTTTTCAATTTCCACCATTTGATCCTTGGTGCTGCCCTCATACTCCTCATCCACTGTTGCATTTTTTATTATATTTGTTTAAAATAATAAAATTGCATGGAGTTCAGGACACACATACACATTCCACTGAAGACTCCAAAGAAATGTCATTCATATAAGACTCCCTTCAATGAAGAGCTGAAAAAAACTAAAACCTGTTTGGCTCCTTGCTGAAGACGGAATGTAAAGGTTATTGTTTGTATATGTTAGTTAATAATAGTGCATTGCATACATGTGTTATGCATTACATCTATGTCTTCTGATTATTTGTGTCCATATAGCAATATGAATCCTTGCAAAAATATGTGGAGTATATGAGGAATATGATTTTAGAAATATAAAATATCTTCTTCAGCAGTAGCAAATAACAACAACCTGTCCATGTCCAAACCCTAACTCTGTACATTATCTTAGAAAAAAGCCTTTCTGTAACACTAGCACTCACACTACATCCTGTTGCTATGCACCACAAACATGCACAGACATTATCTTCAACATATCGGAGATTTAGCATTCAGAAACTTTTATTATCGCTGAAGAGGATGAAAAATGGAAAGGCTGTTGGTCCAGATGACATACCTGTGGAAGCATGGAGGATTTAGCATTCAGAAACTTTTATTATCGCTTTTGTCTTCAGACTTCATCAGAATAAATTCATACAAAAGAAACCTACCCTTTTATAAAAACAACTAGCCAATAAAATGTTCAAAACACTCAATACTAATTAGGTCACATTAATAAAACATATTTTCTTATAAAATACATAAAAATAAAAATAAACTGAAAATCATTATTCACAATTGATCTAATGTTTGCTTAAATACAACCTTCTATTTTTTAAAAAACTAATTTATCTATAGGTAGACTTTGGGTGAGGGAATTTTAAGAATTATTTGGAGTAGAGAGAAACCTTGTGGCAGCTAAAATTAAGTGCAGACAGGGATCCTGGGCTCAATGACTTGATAACATTACATGTTAGCACTCTGATCTAATTCTTTGTCTTACTGTAAGGTTCGCATAAACTTTTTTTCAAGCGCATTTACCATGTGTTGCTTTTTATTTTATTTCTATGTTTAGTGTTTAATATTAATATTTAATTGTTGTTTTAGGTTTAGGGCAAATGTTTAGGGAGGTTAGAGGAGTCTTGTTTTACTCTGTAGTGGTACTGTAAGAGTGTTGGATGTTTTCTGTTTACTGTAAATTAGGTTAATTTTATTTTTTATTTTATTTTGAATTTGTTAACTGTTGTAGGGCACTCATCCCACTGGAGTAATTTCAGTCTCAGCCCAGATTAAGAATACTAGACAGGTGACATTACATACAATGTGAATGACGAAATACAATATAGGTTCACAGATTCATAGGTGTGTACTAGGCTAATGGCCTTGGAGCCTTTACAAGCCTAGTCCATAGAAGTGCCCTGGCATCGTGCAACATAATGTTAGTTCCCAGTGTCTATATCAAGTAGACCCACTGGAGTGATCCCTGGGGTGAACATTCTATTAACCATCCACTCATCAAGATTTCTCTTGAAGAGGGACAGCGAGGTGCTCTGCTTGACATGTATGGGAAGTCTATTCCAGAGCATGGGCGGTCTCTGGGTGAGGAAACTGTCCCTCCAGCATGTTCTGTTGATTGTGGCAATGACACTGAGGTCTCTGGAGTGTGTGGTGTGGAGGGAGTGGAATTTCTTTAGATGTAGCATTTCTAACAGAGCTAGGTCAGTCATGGCTTTGTAAGTCAAGCAGAGATCATCTCTAAGTAGGAGATATGAGACAGAGAATAGCTGGAGTCTTTTAAGTCTGTCCATATAGGACATGTGTTTAATGCCCAGGATCCTCTTCGTGAGGTACTTCTGTGGCCTCTCCAGCTATTGCAGGTGTCTAGTGAGATACATGCCAAATGGGGCATTATACTCAATGACTGGAATAATGAGAGAAGAGTAGAAAGAGATGATGACCTCTTTCTTCCTGGATGAAAAACCCTTGGTAATAAAATGTGCCACATAGAAGGACTTTCTGACCACAGTGGCAATGTAGTGGTCAAAGGAGAGGTTGCTGTCAACCTGCATTCCCAGATATCTTATAACGGCTTCAGTGTTCAGTGGGCTCCCATTGATGTGGTAATTAGTGGGAACTGAGTTTTTACCAAAGGGGATGACAACTCATTTTTTGGCATTAAACTTAAGGCCATGGTTTTGACACCAGTCATTGGTCACAGTGAGGCCTTTCTGTAGGATGTCTGCATCACTTGGGGAGTTAATAATGGCTCCCAGCTTGTAGTCATCTGTGAACGTGGTCACCCAGAGTCCTTTTGTGTTGGCCTGCACTTCTGAGAATTAGATGCTGAACAGGAGAGGACCCAGGACCAATCCCAGTGGGACTCCACTCGTGACTGGTCAGCAGTATGACTTGGAGTCCACTACTTTCACACTGTGTATTCTATCTGTGAGCCAATTTGCAACCCACCTAGTGATATAGGGGTTGATGCCTAGTCTGGTGAATTTATCAATAATTCCTGAGTGAGGAATTGTATCAAAGGACTTGGCCAGATCGATGTAGTCTGCATGCACTGCCTTACCTTCATCCACAGCCCTGGTGACTTACTCAAAGAAGTCAACCACGTTGAGCAGGCATGATCTCCCTTTCAGAAAGCCAAATTGCATGTGGTCTATAATTTGGAGATTTCCTATATCTTTGTTAATCAGGTCTATGATGATCCACTCCATAGCTTTACATATCAAACTTGTCAGGCTAATGGGTCGATAATTCCCAGGGTCTGTAGACACTCCCCGTTATGGAGAATGATGATTGTAACAGTGTGCCATTCGGCTGGGGCAAAGCTTGAGGTGAGGCTGTGACTGAACAGGGAACACAGATGAGGTGCCAGTTCACTTTGTAGTTCATGTAGAACACAGCCAGGGATATTATCGGGTCCCATGGAAGCTGTATTCTTGGCCTTAGACAATGCAGCTCTAACCCGTGCAGCAGTAATGCTGGGTGCCTGGCATTCTTCCAGTATTGTGATTGGTCCTTTAGGAGGGGAGAGAGGGGTAAAGGTGGCACTGAATCTGTCGGCCAGTATGTTGGCAATATCTGTTGGCTCAGTACAGGAGGTACCATTGTGCAGTAACTCAGAGCAAATCTTGGCATTGCCATGGATGTTCTTGATATAGCTATAGAAGGCTTTGTGATTGTTTTTAGTGTCTGTCACAATTCTACCTTCACAGCTGGCTTTAGAGAATTTGATGAGGGATCTCAACTTTTTGTTCCCAAATAAGGGAGTTTTTCCCGTCTTGGGATTTCACCTTTTTCTGCAACAGTTTTTTCCTTCTGTTGTAGATTTTATTAAGGCAGTGGACCACCAGATTGGCTTCCTTTTTTTGGAGGAGAACATCTTGGTTCTATTGAGTATGGCTCGTTTCATGCATTTATGTACATTTTCTTACATTGCATTGGTGTATGATTCACAAGTCATGCAGCTATTTTCCATTGGCATGGGTGCCGTGAAGTTAGCCACCTTTGGTTTTAGGAGTCCAAAGTCAGCTTTGGAGATTTCAAGGTGGTTACCTTTGTGGGGGGTGTGGGTGAGATGTGGATTTCCATGGTGATTAGCTTATGGTCAGATCTGACCAGGGAGGGATTGACTACTGGTATTAAGCAATGGTCGCCCATGTTAATAACAACCAGGTCAAGGATGTTGCTTCCTCTAGTGGGGATCAGAATGAGCTGGTCCATGGCATTGGAATTGATGAATTCCAGGAAGAGTTGGGCCAGTGTACTGGTGCTTGAGTAGTTTTCCGAGCTGATAGAAAAGTAGCTGAAGTCTCCTGGTAAGAGAGTGTTGGGTTGGACTTTGATAGATTTTAGGGTACTTAGGAACATGGAGTGAGAGTCTAGGGACATGGTTGGGGACCTATAGCAGGCTATGACCTGGATCACCATCTTACCCAATGTTAGTTTTACCTGAAGTATCTCAGATGCTTTATGCTGGGCTACTAGTCTGGAGGTGTGCATATCCTTTATGAATATGGAGACACCACCGCCTTTGGAGCTTCAGTCCATGTTTTGGGGCTGAAAGGTGTGGAATGAGTTATAGCCTGGTAGTGCAGGGGTGCTTTCTACCACTTTAAACCAGGTCTCCATTACAGCACAAATGTTCTCCATTTTGAGGAGTGCTTCGAGTGAGTGCATTTTGAGATTTAGACTTCTAGCGTTGAGCAGCATGACCCTCAGTTTTATTTATAGCTGTTATGGTTGTAATTTGGTCTTTGGAACACCACCTAAAAAAAAGCACTATAGGGGTGGCAAGAGCCTTAGCTTGTATCCAGAAACACAGGGGTGACAGATGCAGGCTATATCTGGCAAAGCATTGAGATTTATCAATCATGTCATCCCAAGCAGACAGGTACTGGATTCCCTTAGAATGACACCAGAAACTTAGCCAATTGTTAAAGTCAGTCATTTTTTGTTTGTACTGTGGTATCATTCTGGGTGATGGTAGGATACTGCTCAAGGCTAGAGTCATACCTGCCTGGGCCACATAATCCGAGAGCTCCGCTATGTCTTTTTTCATGTAGTCCAGGGAGGTGCATATCAGGTCATTCATACCAACATGGACAATCACAGAGCCATACTTGCCCTTGTTGTGGAGTTTCTTGAGTGAGTATATTATGTGTCGGATTCTGGCACCTAATAGACAGCTGACTGTTACCTTCTCCTTATTCAACCTAGTGAGTGGGACATCTGTGTTCCTCACTATCGAGTCACATAGGATTAGTGTATTGGGAAGGTGTTTAGCCTTAAGGGCTTAGGTTGAGGGGCACACTTTGGAGGTGAGCTATGTGTCCTGTGGTTTGTGCTGTTTCTTGGAGATCTCTGCTGTTTGGGTACATTTCTGTTGAGAGCCTCCACGAAGCTGGGTGTGTGGTTTGTGTTTTTATGTGAGAGCTGTGATAGTGGGTGTTCTGGAGGGCTATGTGTTCCATGTGGTGTGGTGCAGGTGTTGACCTTCTCCTCTTGACCAGCTAGTCCGGTCTTGGCTGGAGAGGTCATAGCTTCCAATTTGGTGATATAAGTGCATCTCTAACAAGTCTGAGTGTTGGAAAGTAAGTACTGGAGCTATTTCCATGAAGAATGACTAGTGCTGATGGCACTTAGATGTGCTACAATAATTGCTACTAAAACCTATTGAAGTGCAAAGCAATTAGGCTATTTGAAGTGCAAGAGAGAAAGAACTAGCAAGATCAAAGGGAAAAACTGAAGAGCAGACTTTCTGGCACCAGTAATAGTTTACCTCAGCTCGGTACTGCTGCATGGAGCTTAAACAAGCGCAAACCTGTGCAAACGTGGATTTTTAAACCAGAAAGTTGAAAGGGATGGAAAAACTGCCCAAACGGCCAATAAACTACAATTTTTGGGCCAGAGACCACTCCTCTTGTGGTAGATAAGCTACCTAGTGCTTACCACTCCCACTGACAAGCTAGAAGAGTTCTCCTCCAACACAGAAAGGCTTGTAGGATTCAGAAGCTTACAAACAGTACTTATGTTATATATAAATTTAATATCATAGTTGGCTTGGTGGTGTAAAGGTGATGGATAAATGACATTATATACAGAGTGACTTTACAGAGTGGAAATCAGAGTTGGCATGCTCAAGGATTTGCAATCAAAAGTAGAAGTACAGTCAGAGCAAAGCATGCAGAGGGAACAAGGGTATGAAGAAATTAATGGGCCAAAACACAGCTGGGGCCAAGGCCTGAGAAAGCATGGCCTGTTGTGTAGTGAAGCCTAGTTTGGGCAGTTTTGAGGGGTTAAGATTTCTAAGGTTACATATTGGTGCATTTCTGAATAGTCCGGAGGCCAGTGGGGGGAAGGTATCATTCTTGCTAAGTTTAAAGGGAATTTCCACATTAGAACTAAAAAAATCTATTTTATCACTCAATATTTGTTTTCTAGGCTATTTTAACACCTCAAAATCGCTCACAGAATTTTAATGTTTTTCCAAAAATGGCTGCCATTGGGGCTTAACATATCAACACAATATTGTTTTTCTTCAAGCCTTTCTCCTTCCTGTAATCCATTTCAAGTCAGGTATGTTAGTCATATTAGACATAAAGTAGTGGTGTATTCCCACCCTATTAAAAATAATGAGATTAGTGTCAGTCATTGTAATCTTATACACCTTTTGTAACATTACTGCTTCTTATTTTTCCCTAGAATGACCCTCATTTATGTTGCTGTCAAAGCCTGTTTTACACTGTACTAAGGATTTATACAGCTGCACCCAAAAAGTATCCTTTTGCAGTGCAAGAGGAATTGACAGTCCCCTCTGCCACACCAGTTGTGAGGTGTCAAAACTGTCACTGCACTAAGAGATCCTTGCAGTTTCATGTGTGACAGCTGCTACTGGAAAGGAAGGGATTTGAGAATAATTCTGATCCCCAGTGCCCGCAGTGGAAAGATTTTTTATTTGTATGTATTTATATACTTGAATGTTGTACAAAATGCTTTATTTTCATTCGTTTTATAACTAATATCATGTTCATTTTCCCTTTACTAAGTAAATCTACAACAAAAGTATGATCAACTTTCTATTCCTTAACTTTGGATAACTATTTTTTCTGTGGCGCAGATGTCTTGTAACTTTGTATTTTCTATCTTTCCTTGTTATTTTGGTCGTACAGAGATTTGTTAAAATATAGGAAAATCACTCCTTTACAAACCTGAATCCTTGATAATGACACAATAAAATTAAGAGACTGGAAATAGTTTTATTTCCCAGTTACTGCACTGGACTTTTTTTGGGGGGCTGAATACTGTAGGAATTTTTTTTATCAGCTGTATATATATATATATATATATATATATATATATATATATATATATATATATACATATATATATATATATATATATATATATGTATATATATATATATATATATATATATATATTTATATATATACATATGCATTTTTTTCAGTGCAGAAGTCTTCTGGTATTGTGTTTTTCTATTTTAATGTTATTTTGCTTATTAATTTATTTGCTAATATACAACAAAATCAGTCTGCAGCAAAACTGACTCCTTAGCAAAAATAGAAATACTACCTATGCTCTGGGTTCTGTAAAACTTAAAAATTACTATGTATACTTTTGCAGGGAACTGCACTCCTGATGGTCACAAACATCCATGAACTGAAGCACGCAGTGACCCATTGCTGTTCGGCTAACTGAACTTATGATAAGAGAAGATGAGCGATGTCAGAATAGATCCTTGGGGGGCATGGGGACATCTTTCTGCAGAGGCACTGATGTAAAGGCTGATACATTGAAATTCAGTGAGAAGTTAAAGAGGTAGTTTTTGAACCAGGGTAGTTTTACTAATGCCTATTTCAGTGAGATGGTTCAGGGGAATTTTGTGATCAACAAGATCAAAGGCCGTGGTGGGGTCAGTAAAAATCATGCCAGTAATTAGGCCTTTATCCATTCCAAAATGAAAGCATATGCTGAATGTCCAGATAACTATGGATGTACTGCAAACAGACCAAAAGCTGTGTTTCATTTGAGACAGAGAAGGTGGTACTGACTGATGTACTGAGTGACTAGCAAGTAAGGTAATTTTTCCAGAATCTTCCCTAGGGTAGGAAGAATACAAATGGGCCAAAAGACTAATGGATTACAGGGAATGGGTTTCTTAGGGTGACGTTTTACAATGATTTTTTCAGCTATTAGGCATAATTTTTAATGCAATACACAGGATGCAGATGTGTTTCAATGTGATTATGATATCAGTGATGGGTGAAGGTCACTTGTACTGGGGGGCTGTTATGTTTAATCTGTTCATGGATGTCCTTGAATGTGATAGTTCTGAAGTAGAATGAAATGATGTCTGGAGAGGAGGTGTGGCATTTCCAGAGAAAGGGCTGGCAAGGTTGCTGAAATGAGAAGGAAACTAAGAGGCAAAAAGTTGAGAGGATGCGGAATTCATAGAAGGAAAATTCGTTCATCTTGTAAGATGGGTGACTTTTTTACAGATGTTTTTGAGTGATTTTATTAGAAGTTTAGTATGATTTTGACTTTTAAGATGGCATATAGCTTGCTTGGCAAGGTTGCATAGCTGGGTGTAGAACTGTCTGCTTATAGTAGTAAGGAGTACTTTCCAAGAATGCCATGCCTTGCATCTGAGTTGAAGAAGAGCTTTAAGCTCATAGGTTAAGCAGTCACTTTGCATAGTCTTTAGATTACTGGAAAGCAGGAGTTTTACAGGTCAGGCAGTATAGAGGTGAGTAGTTCTGCAGTAGTGTTAATGGCAGGTGAATTCAGAACCAGTGACCAGTCCATTAAGGAGAAAGTGGATTTAGGTTTGTTAATGTTATTCTGTGATTTATTACAGAAAGAGAAAAGCTTTAGGGTTATGTTTACATATGGATGATGGATATAAAAACTAATAGGGCAGTGGTCACTAAAAGATGGTGGCTGGATGGTGATGTCTGATCTAAGAGAAGGTTTGTAAGTTAAAATGAGATCTAGGAAGGAGTGGTGAGATGTGGAGGTTATGTTTAGTAACTTGAAATATGAGTTGGGTTTGGTTGAGTTATATCAGAAGAGTACTCAGGTCCTTGGAAATGGGACTGAAGAGATTGAAACTGAAATCTCTAAGGAGTTATGAGATTTTGGATATTATTTGTGAAAGGAAATGATTTCTTTTAGTAGGTTATTTTGTTTGGAGGGTGGGGGTGGTAGATATGTTATAGTGAGATGTAGTACGTTTTTCATTTGGGAGGGACTGCATGCAAGTACATAGTTAGTATAATAATTTGCGTTAGCATTTCCCTGAGCAAGTAGTTGGATGTTTAAGGTTCAGTTCTTGGTGATCCAGGTTTAGAGTTCATAATTATTTAAGGATGTAGGTGCACAGGTGATAAGCATTTCACGATGGAGGTACAGTACTGGCAAATAATGTGCCTATTTATCTAGCTACAGTGTAATTATATACAGTCCCTGTCAATTTTTTCAACCCCTAATAAAATTAGAGTATGGCCATCTTTAGTGTGAGTTTCCAAAAATCAAAATCTGTCTCCACAGACAGCAGTATTCATTACATCAGCAGTCTTTAAATACTTTATTATTCACCCAATACGTTGTGCTTTTGTCTGCATTTAATTAAGTAATATTGCATTCTTCGTGAAAGACAGTGCCCGACAATGCAAAATCAAATGATTAAAAGCCTTCTCTATACATACTCAGTATGAAATTGCTCATGCATCAATAGCCTGCAGAAAAGAAAAGACGAATGGCATAATGTCGAATGCTGTTTCTTATAGGAAATCATTGTCAGTATGATTTCTAATTCTGCACCACCAATGATTCCCTTCTTTAGGGAGATTTCTCCCTTCTTCGAGTTGGTGCAACCATGGACTTGGTATATATAAGTTATGGGCAGTACAGGGGGCTTGTTCTCCATCCCTACACTGCTAGTCAACACCAGGTCAGTGTACTGAAATGCTTAACAGTTAATTGGGAGAATTACCTTGTGTGGAAACATAGTCATTCTGAGCAGATTTTACACACATGTACTGTATGTGTGACCACACATAAACACACACAAACACATGCACATGTACACAAACATGTAGACGCACACTTGCACACATACACTAACACACATATACACATACACAGATGCACACCAGCTGGTGCACACAAAACAGAATTTCATCCTAAATGTAGACCTGATATGCAATAATGGCATTTTTCTGGTAAACAGTATATCCATTTTTGTTTATCTACATTCTTTATGAATTACCATGTTTGTCTATTAGTATATTATCATAAGTAGTATCAGATTTACTACATTTCCCCTAAATTCACTATATTTTCTTTGATTTCTTCAAAGTTTACTCACTGTGTATACAAAACACAGACACAGACAGAACTCAAAAAAGCTAAAACAATTCCCATACCCAAATATAGATTTAGTTTAATTGAAAAAAGTAAAACATAGACCAATTTTTTCATTCACTTCTATGTAAGAAATTACTGCACACATTGCCCACAAAAAATACAAATACACGATCCTCTCCTCCTCTCCAAAAGTACTCCTCTCACCTACATCAATCCATGGCAGCAAAATTTCAGATTTGTAAAACAACTGCAAACATCTTAAAATAATAGAATAAAATATGAAATAAAATGTTGAACTTGGATAGCTAGTTGGAAAATGACATGACCAACAATACAATCTATGCCAAGATTAACTAAACCTTAACATAAATATCTATATACTATTAAAATATATAATAAAATGAAGTGACATTACCAAAAAAAAAGGTAAACAATACCTTACAACTACACTGCCAAAGCCCCTCACATGAGACATTCCATTCATAAAAAAGGTATCCCAGTGAACACCTGGACAACAAGCACAGCTCATTACAGTGAACAGGAAACATAATGGCCTAGATTCATTAACTGCTACATGAAGTGTGGTGATCATGCTGGTGTCGTGCAGCAAGTTTTGGTGTTCATTAAGTACTCTATACAATGTGTAGAGCTACACAACAGTGGGAAACAGCAGAATATGCTAATGAAAGCATATGGAGATGATGTACATATTGATTATCACAGAACATGTGTTTGGTTTGCTTACATCAAGGTTCTGGTGTCTTAACATATCAGAAGGTACACTGCAGTATGATCTTGCACCTGTGGTAAAATGTCTCTATGTTGTTTTATTGAAGTTTCAAAACTTTGAAACCCATATGGCTGAGACCATATGGTCAAAATTTTGAAACTTCAAAAACACAACAAAACCACCAAATAAAAACAAACAACTTTACCTTTATATTTTTGCAGGGGAGCAAGCCCCTCTGCACTCCCTACACCTCCTGCTACTTAAATATACCAACTCCAAGATCACACTACAGCAAGGAAAATGGTAAATCTTCCATTCCTGTATGGTGATCTCAAATCACAGTGTTCGAAGTGTCAAAACTTTGATCATATGGTCTTAGTCATATGGGTTTCAAAGTTTTGAAACTTCAATAGACAAGGTAGACCTGGTGAAATACGTACAGTCGGTGACATGTTACACAATATCATTCTCAGGAAAAAGCTCCATCAAGGACAAAAAAAAGGCAGGACCAGCAGCAGCAGCAAATGCAAACAAGAAGTCTGAGGGAGAACCACCAGCTGCAAATGGTACTGCCAGACAGAGGCATGCACAGTATGTCCTGGCTCTGGCAATGAAGCAAACAATAGTGTACACAATTACTACCTAGGTCAGTCAAAGATCCCATGAACATACAAATATGAAAAATGATGCTTGTTAGACTCCACTGCCTTTACGTAACCATGCAATTGCTGTGTTCTGATAGCATCAGACAGGGGCAACCCGAATGACTCAATACATACCTGCAGTAATGATAATGAAGTGTGGAAAATGTAAATAAAATAAAAATGTTTAAGCACTGATTGCATATCAACATATGGATATACCCTATGAGCACACACAAGTGAATCCACCTCAATCCACCTTCTATGCCAACCCCCCAATCCATTGCATCCACACCAACACTCCCAGTCCTAGCCCTCACACTCCCCAAAAACAATAAAAAGAAGTATATTCTGAACTTAGTAATCATCACAGATTGTATAAACCCTCTGCAATAGAGAGAACACAGGCTTAAACTTTGCAATACATTTCAGCAGCAACAATTTAGCAATTATTAGTGCAGCATGACATAAGTGACACCAAACTGTAATGCCATCCTTATCCACATATCGACGCATGTATGCGCCCTATGAGTATATACAAGTTAATGCCCAAATCCACCCCCACATCAACCCCCAATCCAACACCAACTACCCAGTTCAATCCCCCCACATCAGCTCTCCCTGACAAAACCCATAAAAAGAAGCATATTCTGAACTTAATAAACAGCACAGATGTGTAATAGAGAGAACACAGGCTTAAACTTTGCAATAGATCTCTTCATTAACAATTTAGCAATTATCAGTGTAGCATGACGTAAGTAACACTAAACTGCAGTAACGTCCTTATCCACTGCTGCAGAGTCCAGTTCAATAATAAAAACAACACCAGACCTCCCTATGTATGCATAATACCATTATCTGCAAAAGTGTGCAAGCATGACACAAAAATTAAATGAGATGTGTTGTATAGCATTCAGTAGCATAATTATAGAAATGCAGAAATGACTATGCCAAACAGTAAGAGATAAATGTAAATACATAAAAAATCATGCAAAAACTCTTCATTTCACCCATGCACTGTGAAAATGAAAACATTATTTGTGAAAGAGCTATATACATTGACAATACAGCACTGTAGAAACTAGGCAAATCGCCCAACGTCCTGCTATTTTACTAAGATTTAGCTCTGTTTCAAAACAGTTTCCTCGGTATGGCACAAGGACACTACCTACACCATTACCATTATATAGCGCAGGGTCAGCCCAAAGAACACTGTGAGTATGCAAATGTGGTATGAAATTATTAGCACTCCTGAATAACAAAAATGGCACACCATATAGGGAATATACGACTACATGCACATGCCCTCAGCAAAGCAAGGACAAACACTGAGAAGTGTTACCTATTAATATCTCTCAGGCGTCTCTCATTTCCCAGACTGCATGGACAGTCAGCTTTCACAGTCTCCCCACTCTGATATACACCTAGGCAGGGTGTGTCAGGGAGAAAAATTGTGCAAGTACTTTGATATGTAGGAGCTCAACAGTCCTAATTTTGCAAATGCTGGCTTCATGTCTTCTCTTGTTTAATTTTATTGCACATAACTTGGAGGTGCAAAAATTGCTTTTGTGGCTTAAGGAAAAAGGTAAAAAGTTAGTTTAGGTTGCCATAGGTTGCTCAAACCAGCCAGAAGTCATTGCACAATTGACAGCACTCTGAATAGTACTCAGGGAAGAAAGAATACCTGACATGTATCTCTCTGTGGTACAAGGTGTAAGTGCAGTGAGCTGATAAATGAAGTATATATGATGCAAGGTTTGTATCCACTGGCATGATGCTTTTGGAAAAGATTGTCAGAATATATATGTATATATATATATATATATATATATATATATATATATATATATATATATATATATATATTTAATCACATTTTCTGATACCTTAGTGTTTTGCTTAAAAATCAGCTGCTGTTACTATTGCTATTGCTAACAACATGTGATTATTATTCTGTCCACTCTAACATAATGTCACTAACTACAGGTTGGATGATCTGTTCCAGAAAGTACATAACTAATGTTGCATGGAGATGTGAGAAAGAAGAATTGTTCACTTGAATGCACTTTTTGCTCCAATCATTACTACATATACAACCAACAAAAAGCACCAACAGCACAAGGAGACCACCAGGTTGAAGTTTTTAGTGCAGTTGCCTTTATTATTCGCTATTCATCATACAGACTTCCTCAGAAACTAAATACAAACACCAGATACTTACTTTTAAATACACACAAGCCAATCAGATTCACTAATTAGTTAATTCATTTACTTACATCACACAGCACATTAAACTCTGTTTAAAACCAACTTAAAGATATCTAATGTAAAACTATTTTTGTTTCTCAAAAAACATTTGATATTAACCATTTCATTAAAACCATGGGAGAGATAAGAAACAAGCCTCAACTGCCACTCTGCTTCTTTCAGTTCAACTAAATTTCTAAAATCACCTCCCCTCGGGTCTTTTGGAACTACTTGTAAAATTGAAAAATTAAACGTTTTCCAGTTGACACACTCCACAGAATGCTTGTACAAAGCGTTATTAAGATTTGTCTTTTTTATTGCATACTCATGTTCTAAAATTCTCTTTCTCAGTTGTCTAGTTGACATACCAATATAGAATGCAGGGCAAGAGGAACATAGGGCAATGTATACAACACCCGACGTACCACACTCTAACTTACCTGGAACCTTCAAGGTCCTCTCTAGATGTGACAAAGAAATAAAAGGGTCCTCATAAATAAACTTACAAGCTCTGCATCCATAACACTTGTACATGCCTTGTCCCCCTATTGAAATTTTGGGAGCCATTCTGCCAGATTCAAGCATTTGTTTGATACTGGAATTCCTTTTATATACAAAAGAAGGACTATCCCCTAGTGCCTTGGAGATATAATTATTTCCTAAAATAATTCTCCAGTTCTCACAAAGAATATTCCGTATAGACATATTGTCCACACTCATGTCCAAACCAAACCTAGGGGTGTCCTGCTTCGTATGTTCATCAGCATTGTCCAATGTGCTGTGATGTTTATTTGTGAACCCTTTTAATAAAATTGGAGGAAAATCTGTTTGCCTCCTAAAAATAACCTCCTCAGCTGCTTCTCTAAGCAAGCTATCAGGATAACCCCTCTGTGCAAACAGATCTTTAATAAATTCCACCTCCTTCATAAAGACCCTGTCTTCAACTATCAAACGAGAAGCCCTGATAAGTTGGCCACACAACAACAATGGTTTTTACAAACAGCTTAAGGGTGTGGCAATGGGTGCCATGGTTGGGCCCACTAATGCAAATCTTGTTTCATGTTGGTGGGACCTAGAAGTATTACCAAATATTTATTCTTTTGGTAATGTTTTTTAGCAAGAGGTTTGCAGATGATTTGTTTTTTATTATTAAGAAGTAGTATTTTGATGTACAAGAATTAGTAGACTCGTTAAGTCATAGTAAGTGTTTTTTTAAAATTTGTTGTAGGTGAATGTGGATCCAATATTTCTTTTTTGGATGTGAGTGTTACTCGGGATGGCAATGATTCCAGAGTTTATAGTGCTATACACAGGAAAAGCACTTTTTGTAATAGTTATGTGTATTTTAAAAGTGCCCATCCTTATTTTATCAAGAAAAACATTCCACGTGGCCAACTTATCAGGGCTTCTCGTATGATAGTTGAAGACAGGGTCTTTATGAAGGAGGTAGAATTTTTCAAAGATCTGTTTGCACAGAGGGGTTATCCTAATAGCTTGCTTAGAGGAGCAGCTGAGGAGGCTATTTTTAGGAGGCAAACAGATTTTCCTCCAATTTTGTTAAAAGGGTTCACAAATAAACATCACAGCACATTGGACAATGCAGATGGATATACAAAGAAAGACACCTCTAAGTTTTGTTTGGACATGAGTGTAAACAATATGTCTATACAGAATATTCTTTGTGAGAACTGGATAATTATTTTAGGAAATAATTATATCTCCAAGGCACTAGGGGATAGTCCTTCTTTTGTATATAAAAGGAATTCCAGAATCAAGCAAATGCTTGAATCTGGTAGAATGGCTCCCAAAATTTCAGTAGGGGGACAGGGCATGTACAAGTGACATGGATGCAGAAATTTTAGGTTTATTTACGCGGGCCCTTTTATTTCTTTGTCACATCTAGACAGGACCTTGAAGGTTCCGGGTAAGTTAGAGTGTGGTACGTCGGGTGTTGTATACATTGCCCTATGTTCCTCTTGCCCTGCATTCTAACTCTATCACTATATGCCATCTTTAGTAAGTTCATTATTAAGTTCATATTGCATCAAAATTTCCTATAAATATTTATAACTCATATAATCAAATGCCTTGCTTACATCTCCCACCATTAACTTGTCACCACTCTCTCCAAGCAATATATCATCTACTACCTCCTTTAATAATTCATGACTTCTTCTACCTTTCATTCCATACATAATAAGTAACATTAATTCATGCATATCCTCCCCAAACCTCATTTGTCATACTTTCATTAATATTTTATAAAATGTATTATTCAGTGCAATCTGCCTCCAATTTTATATATTTTATCTCCACTTTTCCATCTAGGCCTTCTAATAGCTTCACATATTCTACTTTTCAGCACCCTATTATCAAACCATTCAATGAATATTTCAAAAACATTTTTCTGTTGCTTATTAATTTTTTTTCTATACATGATAACCTATACCATTCTTCCCCAGCAATGAACCCTCTTTTAATAGTGTAAGCACACTATCTAATCCATCCAAATTAGTCTTATTTAGACTTTCAAATTGTTAAAACAGAAAAATATTCACATTCCATGTATTATCTTCAGCAGTGCTTTCTCTATAAACCTTACTGCCATAAACTTTCATGATATTCATAATATGTTTTTGCTTATACTTATATCACCTTTCTCATATTTCAATTCCCTTATCATACACTTGTCATATTTTACAATTTTTGTCAGGTATAGAGATACCTTTTCCTTCTTCCCCTTAAGAAAATATTTTTCTTTATACAATAATTCATCTTTCTTTTTATTCTTCTCATAAATGTTCCTTTCTTCACAGAAAAAGAAACCTTTACTATTTTCTTCTAAACTATTCAACATATTTTCTTACTTTGTCACCCCCTTTTTTCTCTTCTTTCCTTAGCTACATGGATATATATTTATGTACTCTTCTTTATACATTTCTTTAAATATAACACACTTTGTCCAGAACTTAAAAAGTATCATTTTCTTTCAAAAACTGTCCAGTTTCCTGATTAATTTCATCTGTATGCAACACCTTTCCCGACAGCCTTTTTATACCTTTCCTTTTTTTATAATATCATCATTTTCTCCCACTTCAATCCAAATACAGAAATGATCCAAACACACCATGACCATAACACCGATAAGATGCTCATGAAATAAAAAAAATAGTTTGTCTCTGTTTTAAGTACTCTTCTTGTATATGTAAAATGTCACATATTTCAAATTCTTAAGCTTCTGTATGTTATTACTTCCTATAGATTTTGTTTCCCATTACTATAATGTTCATGTTAACCGTAATATAATGTATTATGTTTTCAAATAACTCTTTCCTTTTCCTAATATCAGTGCATGCATATACCCCTACTAGTCTGAATACATTGTTTTCCCATCTAACAGTTATTCTTCCATCTTAAGCAATGTGAATGTCTAATATTTTGACTCTATCGTTAAACAAATGTTACTCATGAACATCATACAATTTTGTGTTGCCATAAATTTTCACCTTGCGTTCTGTCTTCTAAAGGTATAAACCTTGTGTCTTGTAAACAGATACGATCAGCACATAAACCTGCACACAATTCTAATATTGATAACCTTCTAAACTTATTTACAGGATTGTTGATATTAACTAAGACCAGTCTAAAAATATTCCTTTGCTTTTTTAACTTTTGGAGTAATATTTCTAAACTTTTTCTCTTACTCTTACCCTTACCCTTTGCCATGTAATATTTTCCTGTCTGAGCTTACTAATTAATTTGCTTCTCCTTGTTCCTGATCTAATTGTTCACATAATAGCAGCCTAAATATGTTACGTCTCAATTTCAGTTTCAGTTTCTTTTAAGCTTATATGTATATTAATTTCTTGAACAAAATTAGCCTCATCTTTGTTCACATCTTCCTTTTATCCACCCTTATTTATTCTATAATTATAACTTTTAATTTTTCATAAATTCATTTTTATCTTGTACTATTGCAATTTCTTTTTCTGCACTGTCAAACCAAAAATGGCTTTGCTCCCCATACAAACTGCCTACACAATATTTAAGTAAATATTTATTTTAAGTCTTCCTGTTCTAGTCCTGTTCTATCACATCAGTTCTGAACTTCACAAGATGTTTTGTTTTTAATTCAACCTTTGACCCACAAACATATAATTGTTCCATGGATTAATTTCTTTTTATTCTTTTCACATTCATTTAGGGATGCATGAAGCAAAGATTCAGTTTCAAATGTAATGTTAGAAAAAATTCTATTTACCTAAATGAATAAAAGACCTTACATCTCTTACAGAAAATCCTAATGACATGAAGAAGTTACTGCAAACAAAGTATCTCTCTACAGCAGCATCATTTCTAGTTCTTGGTCTCAGAGTGTTCCTCTTGCTTTATAAAGTAAAGTATTTAGTACCTTTTTTCTTGCCTCTTATTATGACTGACTACTTCTGGGGAAAAAAGTACTTGTAAAGTGACATGATTCTTCTCTGCCAGTAACTTTATCAAAACATGCTCATTCCATTTCTCATCTTCAGTAAGCACACAATCTGCCGTACTACCCCATGATACAGCAGACTCATCTCCTAGTTCCTTCTTGTCAAGCAACTCCCCAATTTTTTTTCATTCTGCATTCCACCATTCTCCAGCTCTGTTATTACTATGCTTCATGGTAATCAGTGTGAGAAGCAGCTAAATGCTGCCTATTTGTATTATCCACTACAGTGTCAGAGTTGGTTTCCAATGTCTCCACAACAGCATCTGTTACCTTATCCATCATGATTTCCCTCTGTTCAGCATCCTTATCCATTTTTCCAAATGATTTTACACTACTGTCCTCCATGCTGGTGCATGTGCTAGCTTCTATCTTGGAATTATTCCAAGAACTAGTGATGGCCCTCTGGTACCATCTAGTGCTTGAAAAGAGTAATTGAAATTCCCAGGTGCCCTAGACAAATTTCCCTGAGCTACTATGAATACTTAGCTGGATTAACCCAGTCAACCAAGTATAAACTCTGTCAACCAAGTATAAATAAAATACAAATAAATACATTTTCTCCTCATACAAACCTCATGAAAGTTTTCTTGTAACAATTCTGAAACTTCTTATATTTGGAAATAGTTGAAGGCATAGCTGTTAGATAACTAGCTTGATTTACTAATTTTAGCAAATGTATACATTTACTGTCATATGTATGTCTGTCATTTGGGGTGCAGGAAACTGGGTGTGCAGTATTTTTATACTTTAAACATTGTATATTTTGTGTAATCATTATTATTATTATTTTTTAATTTTACTGCTAGTGCTTTGCTTATTATTTGTTCTTCAGAGTTTAACACAACACAATCTCTTTAAAAAGTATGGCTAATCCATAACAAGCATTCAGACTGGGGTGCAAGAAATCACCCCATCACAAATTGGCTTGATTCACTATAGCAATTGGTTTAATTTGTTTCCCCAGCCTTCCAATCTAAAACCATCTGATATCCCTTAATTGATTACTGGATAACCCTTCCCACTCCCTGTACTGTTTGCTACAGTATAAATGAATGGGAAATTTTACTGAAAAAAATAGATCAGATGAAGTGTATCAGTGAAAGCACATGTTAGGAAGTATTAGGAAGAGAGCTTCTTGTAGAATATACCATGGATCAGTGGCTTAATATTTTAATACCTATGTGCTAGTGTTAAATTTACAGTTTTTTTCAAAAATATATTTATTCAAAATTCAAGGGCTGACTGTCTTGACAATTTTGTACTAAAGTTTGTTTGTGCTAATGTAAGTTCTAGACAAACCACAGCAGGGTAGTTACTAACTGACTTTGTGAATGGGTCTATTCTTTTTTTTTAATTTTACTAGAATCATGTATACCCAAAGTCCCTGTTGAGAGTTTTCTTAACTTGGTAATCTCTCAATATTTAAATGCTAGCAGCCTTATTGGAAGAGACAATCATAATAGAGATCAGCCTGGAATAAAAATGACCAAGATACACAAGCTATGTAGCAGAATTCAAGGTCTGAGATCTTGACCTTGGAAAATACAATCCTATGATTAATATATGCCAAGCTAATCTCTATCCTTAGATTGCCCTTGTTTTATATATATCTATATCTAAATATATATATATATATATATATATATATATATATATATATATATATATATATATACACACACACACATACATGGGTCTACTTTGTTTAGTTGAATCTCATTTCACTGAATTTTATTTCACCCTGACCACATCGCTAAAAACACAAATTACTGAAAACTCATTTCACTGAATCTCATTTCACTGAACTGAACTTAGTATATATGGCACTGTGTAGAGTACTGTAAGACAAGTAAAAGGTATATAGATTCATAGGTGTGTACTAGGCTAATGGCCCAGGAGCATTTACAAGCCAATCCCACAGAAGTGCCCTGGCATCATGCCGCCCGACGTTAGTTCCCAGTGCCTCTATCAAGTAGAGCCACTGGAGTGATCCCCGGGGTGAACTTTCTATTACCCATCCACTCATAAAGATATCAAGCTATGCCCTTTTCCCCACTGAAGTGAGATCCTGGAGTTAGTATATATACTTAGAGGGTGTGGGGGGCACAGCCCCCCACATTGGGGGTGTGAGGGGTGTAGCCACCCCACCTTGTTTGTTTTATATTGTATTTTATCAAAAACTTCAAATCAATATATTTTAAATAATAGACATGCATAGTTAAACCAGTGACTCTCTCCAGAAGACAATATTTCCTCAAAGTAAGGGGCTATGCCCCTCACATCCCCCCAGTGTGGTGGGCTGTGCCCCAACACCCCCCTAACTATATATACTAACTCCAGGATCGCACAACAGTGAGGAAACGGGCATATGTCTTTTACTTGCCTTACAGTACTCTACACAGTGCCATATATAGTAACTGCAGTTCGGTGAAATGGGATTCAGTGAAATGAGATTCAACGAAACAAAGTAGACCCATATGTATATACACATACATACGTGTGTGTGTGTGTGTGTGTGTGTGTGTGTGAAGAAGGTAAATGCTTAATCTCTGACACTGAAAAGCAGTTACTGGCATCACTGATGTGCTTTGGGTTAACTTAATGTCTGACAAGAAGGCTACAGACACATAAGCAATGATCAAATTTAAGAAGGTGAGAATGGCTAGTTGAGAAATGTGTGCTCATGGATCACTTGTCATCTATGGCTTTGAAATGTGAGAATGGCATTTGGGTCACAGAGAGTCCAGGGCATACCTTTCAACTTATTTTCTCAATAATTCTGGAGAAAGCCAAAAAGAATAGGGTGACAAAGGCCCAAAATATGGGACAATTTTTAAATGTTACTCAGATTCACTTAAAAATAAGCTCATGGAACAACCAGTTTTACATCAGCATGCATTCCCAAAATAATCAGCGACAATGTTTTAAATATTACTCAGCACAAGCAGTTTGTTCCTCCTGATACATAACATTCATAAAGCTGCATATTACTGAATTTAGCTGTATATCTCTCATAGTATATTGTAGCAAGTGACTTTTGTAATTGTACTATTCCAAAGAAGCATTATCCTTACAGGAGTTACTTGCCCATAGCTTTCATTGTGAGTATACATCTATCAGTACTGTGAACTAGTCATAACAAGCACATGACTTATTTTTCTATAGTGATATCAGTGCTGAAAATGCAGCATTCTAAGAAGATTACTTATTTTTAAATAATAACCATCTTTGCAATAAAATGAACCTGATTTGGCCATGGGATACATGCAGTAACTGGCTGCCACCCACTCTGATTGAAGTCCATTTCTTTCCCCTGCTGTCTTCAGTCTTGGTCACCCTAAGCAATTGTACATTTATAGATAAGTATTAATAATTAATTAATTAATAAATATTAATCACTTAAATAGCCATCTCTACCACCTTAATTACCACTAAAACAGAAACTAATGCAGCTGTACTGAGCTAAAAGACAACAACAACTAAAACAGAACAACTGCAAACATAATTTGTGTTACTTACAGTTCCCCTATATTAATTGTCATCAAAAGCAACAAAAAGTAAAACAGAGCAACCAATAACATATAATTACCGCTAAACAAGCATCTTGGTTACTCTACATGACATATAACCAGGAAATACCCAACCTAATCCTATCTACACTAGACCAATCTGTTTACAATAATGTATTTACATGTGGACTTTGATGTTAAACTCAAATGAAACATATATTAGTACCTTTATTACATCATGGGCGGCGCAGTGGTGCAGTGGTTAGCATTGTCACCCCACAGCAAGAGGTTCTCCGGTTCGATTCTCGGCTAGGGTGCCTTCTGTGTGGAGTTTGCATGTTCTCCCTGTGTTCGTGTGGGTTTCCTCTGGGTACTCCGGTTTCCTCCCACATTCCAAAGACATGCATCGGGAGCATTTCTCCCTGGGCCTCCACTGAAAACAGGCTCTGTGGAACCTAGTTGGACTTTCCTGGTCAACAAATGATAAATAAAATAAAATAAATTATATACTACAAAACTCCTCTGTGTTGTAAATTACATACTACCTTTCTTCATGTAAAACTGAAATGTATACTGTTGATTGCAAAACTATTTTTTGCTCTAAATGCAAGAGCATTTCTTCTTGTGTCTTGGCTGGAATGTGTCTCCCTGAGCTTAGTTGAGCTAACCTGGTTTACAAATGGAACTAAATAAACAATAAAATAAGCAAATAAATGATTTTCCCCACACAGGCGCAGGTGCACAAATACACACACACACACACACACACACACACACACACACACACACACACACACACACACACACACACACACTCATGCACATATACAAAGACACACAGATTCACACATATAGATGTGCATAACAATTATATTCACATTTTTTACCTTGTACACATAAAAATGAATGAATGAATGAATGATTAAATGTAATGACTACAGTAATACATTTCAGCTTATTCCAGTCAGACACATATAGAGAAATCAACTGCAATGCCAACACACACATACACACATGCTTCTACACATGCCATATTAACTCATTTCAGCTGTGTAAAATGCACACACTGTCCTACATCCTCTTCATCAGTTGTACTTTAACAGAGCAGACAGTTGTCACTGATATATTCTCACAGGACTGAGTATTGTGTAATTAAAATAAAATATTATTTAATATTTTCCATCTGCTTACATCTTGCTGCATTTGTGCAGAACAACTTCAACTTTCTTTTACTTTTATTTTTCAGGCTGCTTCAGGCACCGGTCATCTGATTCTGCCTGAGCCAATGGGAAATGGTTACTCCCTGTATCGAGTAGCAACCCAAATAGTCCGACTGAAGTCCTTCTAACTCCAGAAATGGCAGATGGTTGGCTAATAGAACATAATTGACCTATTTATTATGGATGAGAATGTATAAATATAAGGTTCTTATAAAAATAGCCAACTTATTAATCAACTGTTTTTTTTTTTTTTTTTTTTAAATAGAAACTGGAAGTCTGCCAATGTGCTGTAGACAACTGCATGAGTTTTGCATCCCCAAATGGGAACATGGACTATTTGGCAGAAATTAAAATAAAGCAAAGTAAAAAACAAAATCTTTAAAATCAGTTTGTCGGTGTTGTAGTTAAGTAACCTAATACCATGAGCCACCGCTGGTTAGTAATGTATAATGAACATGTATTATGTTGAAAAGGGAATGAGTTCTTTTGCCAACACATTTATCACTGTGCACATGGAAAGAAGAAAAGTATTATCAGCAGTTAGCAGTAAAAGTGCATTAAATGTTCACTGGAAATTAAGCAGAGCTAATGTAAGTTTTTCCTGGAAATTAGCTGTAACTAATGTGAGGGTTGATGATAAATTACTCATTCATGCTTAGTTAACCTTTTGGGTACATGCCCACTTTCAGAACTTCAGTTGAAACCATATACTTTGAACAAACACCTCAGATATTGGTACTGATGCAAACTTCACTGAAACATTTTCCTACAGCATGTCTTTTAAATGATGATTTGATTAAAATGAACTCAGTTGTTTTCAGTACAGTCAAATAATCTGTCAGCTGATAAGTGTGGGCCAATGTCATCTCATCAGAGATTTAATTAGTTTGATAAGAAACAACATTCTGTGTACTGTATTCTGCCTCTTTTGAAAATTGCTAGTCAGGTCTATAGATCTCAGCACGTGCTGATCTTGAATTTATTCATATCAGCATCTGCTACTTTGCCTTATTCACTGAATAGTCAGAAATTTATAAGTCACAAAAGATTTTTTTTTTTACTAAGCAGGTTATTTTGTAAGAAATCTATTGAAGAAAATTCAGTTTTGCAGGTTTATAAGTGCATGGCTATGTGTATGAGAATGTGTTTATGTGTATGCATGTGTATACCGCTGTATGAGTGTGTGTGCGTGTGTGTGTGTGTGTGTGTGTGTGTGTGTGTGTGTGTGTGTGTGTGTGTGTGTGTGTCTGCTCATGCGCACAAGTGTTCAGCAATACCAGTAGCCAGACTTCTTTATTTGTTCAGGTGCCAGTTATTAATTGTTAATCTAACATCTCTGTATCCACCTTTGAATGATGACAGTCTTTTATGAAATTGCCATATGAGAAAACCAAGCATCGGTCACACCATTATAAACTGAGTGCAGTCTTTAAAACAGACTAGAAGATGAAAAGGATGAAAACACAGTCTTCTTGTCATAGAACAAGGAACAGAGTATGTAAGGAATTCTAAGACTGAAGTATTGATGCCATTGTTGGGGCCCATTTGGTGAGGTCTCCTGACAAAAGTTTAAAGTAAATACTACAGGGGGTATTTGTGGTAGTGTATGTTTACAGATAACATGTTTTAAGCACTGCACAATTTTCATTTTAAATTTTCTAAAACTGAGATATGGGTCCTACTGCTTTAGTTGGATTGGAAAAGTCTGCTAACAGTAAAAAGATTTCCAGAGAAGTACTGCAGCCAGTACAATTTTCATGAAAGGCATGCAGATGTTGTCTGTAAACTTATTTCACTGGCAAAGGGTGAGCAGTTGTATTTCTGCACATTTATGGGGATTTTATTAAGCTCCTAAGCTGATTATTTATTTCAGTAATGAGAGCTCCATCATTCTGGGAATTACCATTATTACTTTTGATAATAATTCACTTCCTTTCTTTTAAAACTTGTTAATATTATGTTTCCACCATGGAGGTTTGTTTCTGGTATTTGCCCTGCACTTATTTCTACACCAGTAGCCAGACTTCTTTATTTGTTCGGGTGCCAGTTATTAATTGTTAATCTAACATCTCTGTATCCACCTTTGAATGATGACAGTCTTTTATGAAATTGCCATATGAGAAAACCAAGCATCGGTCACACCATTATAAGTGGAGTTGCATTTATGCAGCTGTTTACCTGCTGATAGAGTGTGGCGGTGTATAGTTCTGTCTATTCAGTGGAGTTAACTGAGTTTGTTAGGGGTATGAAGCTTGCCAATACATCGCTTAGGAGCAGATACTTTGTCTTAGAAAATTTTCAGAAAGTACATTGGGTGGAAGGGTTCTGTGATTTCAATTTTATTTTAAACATGATGGCTTTCTGGTCAGACCTAACAATTGTTGAAGATATGCAAGGGGTGGTGCAAGATGCTCCCATATTGATAAGGACAAGGTCCAAAATGTTCTTCCCCCTAGTAGGTACTCTGACTAATTGTTCCGGGGTATCTGTATTGACAAAGTCCAGGAATTTTGTACACTAGTGGTGGTAAGTTTCCACTTTATAGTTAGATAGTTTAGATCACCAAGGAAATTGGTATTGGGTTTAATACCAAGTGATTACTGTTTCTAGAGATACGCATAGTGGCTTTCTTTAGTCAAGAGAGAGCTTTATAGCTAGGTATAATATGGTGCAGGACATTTCTGATGTTTATTTGGATATGAAGAAGTGGTATCCATCTTGATGCTTTACCTGCCTTAATGTGAATCTGTTCTGGACTGAGACATAGCTACCTTTTTTCACATATGCGCATAGCTGGTCTAAACATGTGGAACTGTGATAACTCTGCACAGCTGGAGTGCTCTCAGCCATTTTAAATCATGTCTCAGTCACAGCACAGATGTTTACATCCTCCGGGGTGAAAAGGGCATGTAGGAAGTTTAGATGCTGGAGAGTTTAGAGAAAGACAAAGATATGATGCACATGTTTGGGGACAGTAAGGGGATACAAGAGGTCTGAAAGCAGGCACATAACATTAGGGGAGAGGTATTTGAAAAGGGTTGGGACACATTTTGGGAGTTCTATATAAGGGGCATAAAGAAAGAGATCAACATTTGGGAAGAAAGAGAAATGAACATTGTCAGACTGTTAATACAGGGGATAAAAGCAGTACAGGCATATAAATTACAATTAGGGGAGAGGTATTTGAAAAGGGGGTGGGACACATTTTGGGAGTTCTATATAAGGGGCATAAAGAAAGAGATCAACATCTGGGAAGAAAGAGAAATGAACATTGTCAGACTGTTAATACAGGGGATAAAAGCAGTACAGGCATATACATTACAATAACAGCCTCTTTAAAAGCAAGCATATATAAGTCAGACTTCTTATGAGGAGAGGATGGCAGAAACTGAATAGAATGAGGAAAGGAAGGGATGAAAAAAACAATGGAAAGAGACATTAGAGTAATTCAAGATTTAAAATCTTACCAACAAGGTGAACAAGGTGAACCCAAAGGGAAACCAACGAGGGGTTAGGAATAGGAATAGAGAAGGAAATGAAGCGGCTAACTGTGATATGCTTCACCATGCATGAATACTGTAGTGAGTTAATAATATTATTGTGAAAAAAAGAATCCGGATCACAGTTACAAATTTGCAGAGAAAATTATCATGACATTTGTAGTTTAGAAGTGTTTCAGAGAATTGCAAAGCTCATTTATGTTGCAATAGTAATGGAAAAACTTCCTAAGGAAGGACATAAATTGTTACCAGACTAAACAGATAAAAATTAATCAGTCTGGGATCTGGATAAACAGTATAAGCTGAGGTAAATTTTACTGAAGTACAATTTTCCATCTGCACCAACCTGGCAGAACTGTTTAACCTATGTATTTTAGTACTGTGACATTTACTCTCTGCTTACAGTCAGGGAGAATGCATTCCAGATTATCTGTAAACTAGCATACTGTTATTTGAAGAACTTGAGTGAAAAGTTACAGCCTCTTTAAAAGCAAGCATATATAAGTCAGACTTCTTATCTGTGGTGCCTTTTAATGCTTCTTTAGTAAAAGAATTATGCAATCTTTATAAAATGGAAAAAATATATTAGATTATCTTTGTTTTGACTAGGCCTTTACGTAGTCAAGAAAGAAGGAACAGCCAAGACAGGGTTGTAAATGTTAAGAACATACCATATGATTTGACGATATAAACATTGGCAATGCCTTACTCTCAAGCAGCCTGTGTTTTTATGACTAAATTCTCTATGGTAAAGTATCTTTTCTCATCAATGGCCTTGTCTGCCATTCTTAATTGCTACATCCTGTCTGATCTGCCTAATAGCTATGTTCTTTAAATGAGAAGATATATTTACAATCCATTTTATAGTCTTCAAACAGTCATATAAGCTTTTGCAATTTATTCACATAAACCTCTTCCTGAACTGAGATTATCATAAATGCCTTAGTTGTACTGTGTTCTTATTTATTTGTTGTGCAGGCTCTGTAGGTTCTACTATAAACTGTAACTGTCCTGCTGTTTTGAAATATTTATCAACATAAATGACTAGTGGCTTGAAAGCCAGTAATCAGATACTTTGGAGCTGACAGCATAACCCCTGGTATATTCTAGTGTTAAGATATACCCCATGCATTCATATTATACAATAAAACAGTAAAAATGTAAGCATTAGCCATCTTGAGTTGTACACAGAGCACTTTATGTTCATAGAAGTATAATTCTGTGATGTGTTTAAAAAAATGAAGTTCACCACCAAGATTTGCTGCATACTGCCATGGTTCAATTGAGCAGATATAGTCAAATATCTTAGTTAACTGTCAAAGCCATGTATGCTGTCCCCTACCCCATTCTAAGAGCACATGCCCTGTTATAACCATCTGCAAAGTGAGACAATGCCACCATATCATGAGAATAACAAAGCCAAATCTGACCCTGGCAGACATCCACTACTTGATCAGCACCCACCCACAAACCCCGTGTCCCACATGTGCAGGGTTACTTTCCATTATTGCAAATTAGTACCTGACCATTGCTTATTGAAATGCCAACTGTCCGTTGAAGACCATCCTCTGATTACTTATGCTAGAGCCTACAACATGCTATAAAAGTATATGCACTTCAATGGAATGCATTCCTCTCCATACTACAAAACTGAACATCATTTCAGTTTTAAATGTTTCTGTAGAATGCCTGTGTTTTGTCTTGATATAAAGTCAACTGGGCAAACTCTGGTTTTGCAATCAGCATGCTGTGCTGCAGTTTTAAATTAAAATTAATAAATGTATGATGCATCACGTTGCAGTATAGCACAGACATTTATGATTGTGATGTGCTTATGAGCATTATTCTGTAGTCCTACATTTGAGTCCTTCTATCTTCACTTGCTGACTTTATAGGTGTAAACATGTCACCTAGCCACAGCAGTATTCTCTGCCTTCGTGTCCAAAAGTAGCGATGGTCATAAGATTCACTGGCTCTGTAACTGCTTTTAAAGATGGGTTATGGTATATAACATGAAAAATATATGGTTTTCTTGCCCTTTTATAATGCAACTAATGGACATTATGCCCCTATTCTTATATCCCATTTTATTTGTCCCGATCATGTTCTGCTGAACCTGTACTTGTCTGCCATATCTGACTGCTCAGTATTACTACTGGTGATACGTTTGTCCTTATTTATCTGGCACAAGTTCTGAATCTTTGCCACATATTTTCTCATTCTGCTTCCTATGTCTTCTTAAGCTGAACAAGATGGTGGAGATGGAATTTATACTCACTTTTGATCTGGTATTGTAAGTGCTTTGCAAATATATTTAATTCTGTATGACGTAAAAATAAATTTGTGAAACTATCTGCATTTTATTTCAACACACAAGTATTTTCTCAATTTCTCTGTCTGTCTCATTTGCTTGTTAATGAGGTGTCAATAACTTTATGTAAAGCTGCATATGATACCTTGGCTGGAATTCTTAAATACTTGTCACATTGCATTAAGCACATTTTCATGATGAGCAGGGACAAGAATTGTGTATGTTTGATCAGGAAACACTCTAACATGACATGTCCAACTGGAAAACAAGGCACAGCAGAGATATGTGCTTATGACCCTATAATGAGCCATGCTCTATTTTAATGAACTAAAACCAAATGGTGGAGTGATTAAGAAATATATGAATGCAGCTCAAACACATTGCATGTGATGAACAATGAGCATGACCATTTGCTCCCATTCAAGCAGAGGAAACAAAAAAATCCAAAAAAAATGTCAGGGGTTGACACAATAATCATAAACCTGTGGCCACTCTGGGCATCAGACATAGGCAGCCCAAGTAAGAAAATGAGCAAAGGACCAGCCTCAGTTATCCTCATTTGCATATGGTTTAGATTCACTAAGCCGATAGGTATTATCTAATGATTCCCATTTAAGAGTGCAGATTTGATGTTATGGTAGTGATAACCTTATATACTCACACTAAAATGTTTTCCTTGGCATGAATCTGAGCAGATGGCAATAGGTCTTGTTCTAACAAATGTATGCATTCAGTCCTTGTAGGTGTTATTTTTGTAGCAGCAAGATCTATGACAGGAGTGTCCAACCCGCGGCCCGCGGGCCGCATGCGGCCCTCAGAGCTCTTCCATGCGGCCCGCGACCCTTAAATTTAAATTTAAATTTAATTTCACATTTTTTCCGTGTGTTTACACGTCCGCGTAGTTTTGCTCTTCTGCGCATGCGCCAACTTTCTTTTTACGTTTTTTCATACCAGCGTCTTTCGCTGGTATGCGAAAACACCGTTCGGGCGATTTTTAAAAAGAAAAGCTGCAGGAAGGAGCGAGATCGTAGCAGAGAGAGGATTTATTATTTCTTAGTTTACTTTATTTCGTTGTGTGCACACCGACTACACTATAACAAAGGTAAGTTACTTTATGCTATGAAGAGGTGCCTTATTATTTGTTAATTTGAACGAGTTGTTTCGCACAAAAATGAGACCTGCACATTGTTGAAAAGTTGGTCATTTTTACTGGATGTGGCGTATTACTGACTCACAAAATGGCAAAAGCAGAATCAGCATATGAGGAAAGCATAGAAGGCCAATCAGAGACACAGGGGGTTTGTCTGTTCATCTATATTCCATAGAGATAGGAAGGGAATGTCTGCTATGTAGGTAAATCCCATTTATCATCTCTGGGTCCAGGCTGGGAACCTCATAGGTACATCAGTCTTATTAGTCAATGCAGGGATTCTTGAGAGGTTATGCTGTATTTTGTTGTTTTTTGGTTATTGCATGCTTTGTTGAACAGATTAGTTCCACTAGGTCCTACTAGAGATGAAGGCTCAGCTCGCCAAGAATCTATGTGTTGCTAGTATAGCCCTTACTTAAAACATCACATATCTGTAAATCTCAAAAGTCTTTTACTGGTTGTATGCTAAAGATTGTGACCTAGTTGTACATCTCAGAAAACAGCAAACATAAAGTTGCCTAATATTAATGTGGCTTTCTCTTGATTTTTAATGGTGCATTTCAAAGTGCAGCAGGACATGTTGTTATTCTGTACTGTAGTATAGGAAAGTCTCACAATGATAGTATGCCCTTACTATATTTGGCTAATGTGAATTAAGGATCATTAAAGCATTCTGCACAGATGGCCTAAATAACACAGCCATAGTAGCAAATGTGCAGTATTAGTTCTTGTACCTTGGAAAGGTTTTATTTTCTTTTCTCTTCCATTCTCAGTGTTCGCAGATGCATTGATCCTATTGTAGGGCAGGGTAAACACAATTTGTCTTCAATAATTTGAAACTCATTTTAGGTTTTTGATGATTCTCCAGAATTGTAATCCGTTTTATTTTTTCTGTAGTAATCAGCACAACAAAGCACTAAACATGTCTTCATCACATCAATGAATTTATAATATGTAGCCATAATAAAGTCTGAAAATAAAACATGTGCTTTATGAACCTGTAGTAAATTAGAGGTTGTGCTGTATATGTTTTGCATTGCCTATGGGGAAATAATGCAAAAGAAACATGCAACCACAATTTTATTTTGCACTCTTAAAGGATGATTGAAACAGATCCATTAATATTGGTATACATCAGAGCGGGAGGGAGTGCTGTTTACCACTTGGTTTACTTAGTTAACCAGAGTTAAACAATGAATCCTATAGGACTGTAAGCTTAACATACTGCCCATATTTACATTTTTCTTCTTAACTGATCTTTTCCATTTTTATTATGTATTTATTTATTCAGCAAGTTATAAGGGTACTTCTTCACAAACATAAAGGTACCAAACCAAAACCAGTATGTAGGACAGAAGGAATGAGTTAATTAGTGTTTTTTTTTTTTTTGAGACCAAAATTATTCAGTTGCTACATATTGAAAACAGATGTCCATTCCTGTTTCAGAGGTCAGTCAGTTCCCCATAATTTCTTTAGTTTCCATTTTAAGGGGATGTGCAAATGTAAGATATACTTGCATTGCTGGTATTCCTTATGTTTTTACATATTACCTAGCATTACTTGGTTCCAAGTAGTTCTTGTTAATAAAATTGCTTGCTGTATTTGCACTGATTACACTCTGGTGCCTAAATGCATGCACATTATTCACAGAGTAAATGTAATACTTGCAAACAGCTTCGCATCTTATCCATAGTATCTCTGAAGATTCTAAATATGTTTGTATCTTAACTGTAATTTAGCCTGGATTGTCAAACAAATTAACAGCACCAGTGATGCAGCCCGGCTAGTCCCCTGTTTAATCAGTGTCAGCACTTTCATAAATATTTCATGGCCAGCCAGGACAAGTAAGCACCAGTGAGATAAGTACATTGCTTTTCACTTTGGGTTTGTTTATTCAAGTTTTTTTCCCAATATATCTTCATACAGTTTAGTAAAGAATAAGAGAATAGTCTTATGTTATGCAGTGGTGTTTGTATTGACAGAAAGTATTCTGTGCTGAATGACTGGGGGACTCCTAATATTCCATATACCTAGAATTGGTTGGCAAAGGAATCTTTAATGTTGGGATAACTGGGGTGCTTTTAATACAATTGTTGAAGTTGTTACTGGTTTCTTTTTTTGTGTCTCCAGATAGGAGAGGTGGGTAAAAATAATGCCTTTTTTATCACTTTCTCAAATTGCTACCATTGGTCTTGTTTAAAAGTGTAAAAATATACAAATGTGGATTTGTTGATCAGAACACCTTTAGACATTGCGTTTGAATACTCAGTATGGTTGTGAAGTTTGCATTTTCAGTTCTGTGCAGCACACAGTTGTCCTTTATCACTTCTCTGTTTAAGTTTTAGTATTTCCTTTCCTTGTTTCTAGGAGTGAGAGGGAAAGACTGTTAAGTTAATCAAAAGGTGGAGCTGATCTAGTTCATTTTCCAGAACAAATATCTTGCTAAATGGAGCATGAGTGTTCCATAACTAGGAAGCCATTTTAAATTAGTTTTAATTTTTTGTTGATGTAATAGGTGTCATATTTTTAACAAAAAATTAGGTGTCATATTTTAACAAAAAAAAAAGAAAAAATTATCTTAGCTGCACATTGTTCACATTTTGTGGAACTCCTATTGTTTTAATTTTTAACAGCATAAGCAAGCTGGTCTGATTTTTACTATTGATGCCAAAAAGCATGGTTGTACATAAGTATTTTGCTCCCTTAGAACTATGCTTCTGGAGAACTTAAATACTTTCTCTGGCATCTAATTTAATAAGCTACTGTAAAATGAGATGCTACAAAAGTATACAGCTCTAAGATTGTTGTGTGACATTTTGTACCTGTTTAGAATGAGATATTGAATTTTAGGGCAAATATTATGCATTTATTAATTTATTTATATTTATTAATTTATTTATTGTTCAAATTAACCTACAATACAGCCACATTAGTCCGCATAAGCCTGTGTTTTTTTTTTTGCTCTTCAGTTAATGTGAGACCTTTTTTTTTTTTTTGGTCCTCACCTGCCGTTTGCCCCCAGACCATTTTTGTTGACTCAATGCGGCCCTTGCAACTGAAAAGGTTGGACACCCCTGATCTATGAGATACCTGTTGTTGTTGCAATAGTGTGATTAGTCACTATCACTGTGTCCTACTGTTTTTTATGTATAGGCTTATCTCAGTTTTATAAGTATTTCCTTCTATTGTGTCTATCCCTAACTATCATGTTGATATTCCCTTTCTGTCCTTTTCCCCCTTAGAAATACAACCAGTCAAACCTTAACTTAGCCATGTGGTTGATACATTACAGAATGAGAATGCAAAAACAGCTGCTTACTATACAACATCATATAAGAAGTTGTCTACTGTTTTGGGTTAGCTATCTCAGAGTGCATGTTCCTAACACTTGCCTTTAAATAAACGGGAAAGCTAAATACTTATTGAAAAGGGAATATCCTGCCATAAGATCCCCTAGCATAACTAAAATTGAAACATATTAAGTCTTGCTGTACAGGATAACAAAAGTTCCCCAGCCCTATTTTTAATTTACCTTAAAGTAAATTATAGGCAAGACAAACTTTTGATCCCAGACTATTTTATTACTTATGAGAGTCTTGCAGATATTGAATGGTGTGGCCTGCTCCAGCCCCTTACCCTACCCCAAATTCCCAACCACCTCCTTACACTACATTTAAATGATCCTAGCTCTGTCCAGTCTTACATTCCACTACTGCTCAACAACTTATTCTCCTAACCACTCCCACTAACTCTCCCATCCTCATTATCAACTACATCTCTCTCTCTTTTGTTTTAATTTAAACTATACTATATCAGCACCACAAAAATGTTACTAAGCAACTTTTTTTATTACTATGTATTTCTCTGATAACAATTCTGACTGACATACAGACCAGCATACCAACACAAATAATATCACCTACTAACCCATATCCAAGTCAAGACCATAGAACATCACATTGCCATACCATAGCACATAAAATCTATCACATACCACTCTCTGTTCCCATAAATATCTCCAAATTAATATATTAGTCATCATAATTCCAGAAATTTGAATAACCCACTCACACTGCTCCCATCTCACAAATAAACATAATCCTAAACCAAACATCCAACTGTCTATTTCAATAATATCCCTCTGCCATCACTTAGTGGTGAGAGACATCCCAACATAGATCACAATCAGTTACATCTCCAACTCTGTCATATCTAATAAACAAAACTCATCCTGTCTCAAACTTCAACAACAGGCCAGTTTATTACTACTTATTGCCAACATTAGAAGTTTCACCAATACAATTCATAATATTCATGCTTGCATAGCTACATGCTTTCCTCATATAGCAATAACCACTGAAACTTGGCTTAAACCTGATGTTACAGATAATGAAACAATCCCCTCCTCAGGATACAATATCATTAGGCTTGATAGGCTAAAACGTGTGCACACGGGGGTCATCATAATATCCAAAAATAACCTAGCCATAACTCTCCATACAAACCATATTCCCATTTTCCAGATAGCTGAACTGCTTGTCTCCTTACTGAAAATAAATCAACACAACACCTTATGTGTTGTTGCTCTTTATATCTCTCCAGGTAATAATATAACCCTAACTGAGGGCATTTTAAGCTGGTTAACTAACAATATACCACAAAATATTATTATATTAGGAGACCTCAGGATCAACTGGCACTCCAGAATCTCAGAATTTAATTCATCCTCAATGAACATTTATGGTTTCACTCAAATCATAAACCCTCAAAAAAGTACTGACAAAACAAGTGGTAGATAATCAGTACTAGACTGGATGCTTACATTACATGGTAACGACATTAGTAGCTTAGTCTGTCTAGTAGATGTACTAAGTGATCACCTCACTTCTTTTCCTTCAGGCATAGTAACATCCTAGACAAAAAAATATCTATATCCATGTTCACAACTTAAGTTCCTTCAATGTTATTACTTTTATCAACTCTCTAAAATCTTGCAACTGGCTTCCTTAAAAACCCTACCCTTAGGCCTTGCTGTTACATTTTTTTCAACTCCTTAATCATCAAGATCCTAACAGTAAAAGCAAACCCTGCCCCATGTAGATAAAGAAAGCTAAAAGCTTATGACACAGAGAGATAAAACATAGTTACAGACTAGAAACCAAATAACCCTTGACAATTTTAGACAACTCAGAAATCTTACTAAATGAAACATTAAATCTGATCAGCAAATGTATTATTTTAGTCTCCAGTAAAGACACGGCAACAACTCAACAGTTTTTTGAAATCCCATATTCCATCCCTTAATAACAACAGTAATCCAGAGACTATAGCCAATGAATTCAACATCCATTTCATTCAAACTGTACTCAGACTTCTCAACAACTAATACTCCTAACCCCTCAAACCTTACTCTGCCAACAATACCTGTAACACACAAAATTCTATTTCAAGTTATGCCTGTTGTCCCCACATCCATAATAAAAAATATGTAAAGAACTGAAGTCTACAACTTCAACGGCTGACAAACTGCCAGCTGAATATCTATCACTGGCAGCCAAAGCCTTAGCATACCCAGTATCAACATTTTTAATCATTCTATCAGTGAGAGCATAATACCTACCCTCTAGAATATGTCTTATATAATTCTGCTACATAAAAGTGGTACATCAATGGAACTATCTAATTACAGACTCATATATACACTGTCTCCACTAGCACAAATTCAAGAAAAACTATCCACTTCCAGCTCCTGATCTTGAAAAAATGTATCCACTCCAAGCTCCTGACTTACCTCATTCAAAACAATCTCATCTCAAACTCACAGCATGGCTTTAGACCTAACCATACCATCATCACTTCCCTTCTTAATATTACAAATATAATTAACAGTAAGAGAAGCAAAGACCACATAGTTTCTTCTATCCTCCTGGACCCGTCTAAGACTTTTGATACAGTCTGACTCTAAAAATGAATTGATCAATTCTCTTCCCTCAAACTCTCCCTGCCATCACAATCATAGTTTCACAAATACTGTCAGAGCACAGGCAGCCAAATGGTTACATACTTACTCATCCTTCCTTCCAACCTCTATTAAGGTCTCACAAGGGTCCATCCCAGGCATTTTACTATTCAATGTCTCTACCGACTCACTGTATCAGGTCCCTCAACATGCATGTATAGCACAATACACAAATCATTCCACCCTTATGTGCTCTGCTTCTACCCTTACTTCCGTCTTAGCAATTACTCAAGACTCCTCCTCCTCCACTGAAACTTGACTGTCAAATTCCCTATGATTACTCAAGCCCAACAAAACAAAACAGATGCTCTTTACCCCAAAAAATGTCCCAGATCTGAAGCACACTTTTATCATAACCTCTCAAAACACTACTCCCCTCCAACTTGTATCACAAATTAAAGTTCTTGGTGTCACAATAGATGAAAACCTCAAGTCTGAGCACCATGTAGACAGTGTCATAAAGAAAATACATCAAAAACTAGGCACCCTCTATAGATCCCAGCTGTACCGTACCAAGCGCAGCAGAAAAAACTCTTGCAACTACATACCTCTTATCCTGTCTTCTCTATGCATCTCCTGTACTAACTAACCTGAAAGCTACTCTAAACTCTAAACTGAGTTCATGCTATAACAAAATAGCTAAATTTGCAAGCAATCTCCCCTGCTCTGTCCATCACTATACTGCCCTTAAGGAACTAAAATAGTTTGAATTGCCTAATCACCTTACATTCACTCAACTAGTAACTGCTGACAAGCTAAACTATCAACTGATCAGCTGCCCATCTACCAACATTAATGCTAATTCCATATATTCCAGAGATGTATCAGAGTTATGGAACTCTTGTCTCCCTTCACATAAAAGAAATTCCCAGTCTTCCAAAAATTGCAATTTCTGCTTAAAGATCACCTAAACCAAACATGGCTTTGCTCATGCCTTGCACCAGATTGATAAATAAACTAGACCATATCTCCCTCTAACTGCATATACTCTAAACCACTTTATATCTCTCTTGTTGATGCCTGCTTCCTTCTAGACGTGTTAACTATATATCACCCTACTTCTCTCCATCCTTGCAATTTCTTTCTTTTTCCACTTTTCTCTATCCTTATTCCCTTTACTAAATTAATAGAACATACCTTATATATAACCTACACTCTGTGATTTAACAGATGTACATCTGTGATATGATTTCTGTGTGTCCTAAACTATTTAAGTAATATGTAATTGTCTTCTCTTCTATAAATATACTTTTTCTCCCCATGCCTCTATTGAAAAGGGGTATGCTTGTCATCCCAGTCAGACTATCCCAATAAGGAAATGCTAAATAAATCAATAAATAAAAGCGGAGGAGGAAACTTTACTACATAACTATACAATACCTAAGCAGATACAGACAAGTAGCAGTGATGCATACCAAAAATAGCAGACTGTGCTAACACATGCATAGGCTGGCCACTCTGTGCACCAGACATATGCAGCCTAAGTCTGAATGTTATAAAAGAAGGGCACAGTTATCATCACATGCACAGTACAGGTAGGGAAAGAGGTACAAGACTGCATGTTTTTCATGGAAATGTGTGTGAGAAGGAGTACTGATGTATGACAAAATGAAGGACTACAGTTATGGTTAGTGTGTAGATGTGTGGCGTGATGGGGGAGGTTATTGGGTTCAAAGGCGTGGCTCACTCTGTGTGTGTGTTGGGGGGATGAGATATGGGCAATGGTGGTATGTGTGTTTCACTGCAAGGACACAACCACTGCATGTGGGCCAGTACTGCACTGTTGTACATAGGGCAGGTTCAAGGCATGTATGGCAGAGGGTTCACCTTCCCTTGCATTTCCCTGCTCATAAGTAGTATCTCTGTCAGGAGTTGCACAGCTCTTCCATTACCCTGAATAGATGTTCATGTGCTACCCAAAAGTGACCAATGTCTGCTACAGCAGGTGTCAGCCTGACCATGACCATGACCATGGGGATAGCATTTCCTGGGCACAAACACTTCCATAACTGATACAGTAGAGGAAGTACTGCCAGTGCAGGAGTAGGACCTTGCCTGTCTATGGGCATGTCCACTTTTTCAGCTAACATCCGTGGATGTTAGGGATGAGTTTCTATAAAGATCAGACACTGCATGGTCCACTGTGTCATTCATCCTGTTCAAGGAGAAACACACTCCTCATGCAACCCTGTTAGTCAGTATGCACTGCCTGGTTGACCCTCACAACCTCTCTTAGGCTCTGGTGGAACTTGCCTGTTCCTCCTAGATGGTCCTGGACATACTTTGTATGGCAGCTACCTCTGGGGTAGGGCAGTAACCATACCTCTTGTGAGCACCACTACTGAATCCCATGTCAGGAACCTCTTGCCCACAACAGCAAGGAGCAGATTCTGAGATGTCTACACTTAGAGTCACCACACTTACCTGATCTACAGTGTTCTGATTAACCTGTCCCCTCTCAGATGGTAAGGTGGCATTGGTATGTGCAGGCAAAGAGACTGTACCCAAAGTCTGAGGAGGGGATGTTAGTGTCACACTCCTTGTGTCTGACATACACTCAGCAGCTGTGAACTATTCCAGATCATCCCTTCCATCATCATCATCAATGGCTAAGGATCCTCTAACATCAGGCAAGCGTAGTTTCACAGTGCTGGTGCTGATAGTACTTCACCTGTGAATATGCCAAACAAAACAGATCCATGGTAAGTATGCCAAAGCACCACAACCATACATGCAAGAGATAACCAGTATAACTATAAAGAAAGATAAGTAAATGCAACCATTCTCATACCTAGTGCAGGTGTTTGGTGTACATCACTGCTAGATGTACCTATACACAAGGTGGGCTAAATACTGTAAACAGTATTGTGACTAACAGCTTCAAATGGGTGACATATTGAATGTAGGACTGCATACCTGGGACATCACCTGTTGAAATCCGCTGAGACCTACCCATCTCTGCCCTGATATCCAGAACAGCACTGTGGAACTCTGTGGGGTGGCACTGCCTTTGAGTGAGCCCAAAAACTCCTGGTGGTTCAGTCCCACCATCTGTGGCACTCTGCTCCTATGTTAAGGCCTCTGTTCTGCTGGTGGCATTCCTAATCATGTTACTGGCTCTTTGCCAGAACCTAGCATAGTTGCAGACATATCCACCTACAGCATTCATATCCTGAACAATCTGTCACCAGACATTGCCATGAAAGGGCATGTCAGTGGTTTGTAAAGTGATGATCCTTCTTCTGTGGAGATGGAGGACTTGTAGATTCACCTCATTCTCAATCTCAGTAACCTGAGGCTCATGGATGAAACTGCTCATAGCTGATTGTTCGTAGGTTCTTAGATTCATAGGTATGTACTAAGCTAATGGACCTGGAGCCTATATAAGCCTAGCCCAAAAAATTTCTCTGGCATCATGCTGCCCGAAGTTAGTTTCCAGTGCCCTTGTCAAGCAAGGCCACTGAGGTGATCCCCGGGGTGACAGCCACCCAAAATTAGCTTCCCATGACCCTGTCAAGCAGGGCCACTGAAGTGACCTCCAGGGTGAACTTCCTATTGCCCATCCACTCGTCAAGATTTCTCTTGAAAAGGGCCAGTGAAGTGCTCTGCTTGACATGAATGGGGAGTTTGTTCCAGAGTATGGGAATTCGCTAGGTTAGGAACCTGTCCATCCAGCATGTTCTTTTTATTGTGGTAATGAGGTTTAGGTCCATGGAGCATGTGACACAGAGAGATTGGGATTTCTTTAGGTGGAGTATATCTAGCAGCTCTGGGTCAGACAAGGCCTTGTAGGTGAAGTAGAGATTGCCTCTAAGTAGGCGATATGAGTCCGAGTATAGCTGGAGTTTTTTGAGTCTGTCAGTGTAGGGCATACGTCTAAGGCCTAAGATCCTCTTAGTTAGGTATTTTTGTGGCCTTTCCAGTTGTTGTAGTGTCTAGCGAGGTGCATACCAAATGGGGCATTATATTCAATAATAGGCCTAATGAGGGACGAGTAAGGAGGGACTATGACCTCTTTCTTTCTGGATGAAAAATCTTTTGTGATAAGATGTGCTACATAGAAGGACTTTCTGGCCACAGTGGTGATGTGGTTATCAAAAGAGAGGTTGCTGACAGTCTGTGTCTCCAGGTCTCTTATCACACCGTCATTGTTTAGAGGACTACTGTCTATGTGGTAGTTCATGGTCACCGAATTTTTCCCATAGGGAATGACAATGCACTTTTTGGTATTGAGCTTAAGACCATAGTTCTTGCACCAGTCATTGGTCTCAGTGAGGCCTTGTTGTAGGATGTCTACATCCATAGGGGAATCTATAATTGCTCCCAATTTTCAGTCATCTGCAAACTTGGTCAACCATAGTCCCTTTGTGCTGGCTTGAACTTCAGAGAAGTAGATGCCAAACAGGAGAGGACCCAGGACTGATCCCTGTGGAACACCAATTGTAAGTGGTGGTGGGTAGTCAGATTTAGAGTCCGCTCCTTTTACAGTGTGGTTTCTGTCAGTGAGCCAGTTGGCTACCCATCTTATGACATAAGGGTTTATGCCTAGTTTAGTGAGTCTATCTATGATTCCTGAGTGAAAGATGGTGTCAAAGACCTTGGCAAGATCTAGGTAGGCTGTGTGCACTACCTTGCCCTCATCCACAGCTCTGGTGACAGACTCGAAGAAGTCTATCAGGTTGAGCAGGAATGATCTGCCTTTCACAAACCCAAACTGCATGGGGTCCAGTGCTTGGAGATTCCCTATGTCCCTGTTGATAAGGTCCATGATGATGCACTCCATGGCCTTACATATCAGACTCATCAGGCTAATGGAATGGTAGTTCCCAGGATCTGTAGTCGCTCCCCCTTTCTTAAGTGGGATGACCATAGCAGTGCAACATTCTGCAGAAACAAAGCCTGAGACGAGGCTGTAACATGAACATGGTGCTCAGGTGTGGTGCCAGTTCATTTTGTAGTTCATGTAAGACACAGCCCAGGATATTGTCAAGTCCCATGGAAGCTGTATTCTCGGCTTTGGAGAGTACGATTTTTACCTGTTTCCTCAGGTATTGAGATTGGCCCTTTGGTGGGGGGGTGAAAGGGGGGTAAAGTTCACACTGAACCTGTCGGCCAATATGTTGGCAATATCAGTTGGTTCTGTATATGTATTGTTATTGCTATTGTGATTGTGCTGTAACTCAGAGCAGATCTGAGACTTGCCATGTAGATTCTTGACATAGCTATAGAATGCCTTGTGGTTGTCTTTAGAATCTGCAGCACTTTTGTTTTTGTGACAGGCTTTAGATGATTTGATAAGGGATCTCAGTTTTTTGCTGTGGCTAACAAGGGAGTTTTTCCAGTCTCGAGATTTCACCCTTTTCTGCAACAGTTTTTTTCTTCTCTTATAGAGTTTGTTAATGATAGAGCTCCACCAGATTGGCTTCCTTTTTTGGAGGAGAGCATCTTGGTTCTGTTTGTTATGGCCAGTTCCGTGCACATGTGTATGTGCTCATACAGTGGATTGGTGTATGATTCAGCAGTCATATAGCTATTTTCCATTTGCGTGGGCATTGTGAAGTTTGCCAACTCTGTTTTTAGAAGCCCAAAGTTGGCTTTGGAGAAGTTTTTTACAGTGGTTTCCTTTAATGGAAGTGTGGGTGGGATGTAGATGTCCATGGTGATAAGCTTGTGGTCAGATCTGACCAGGGAGGAATTGATTTCAGGTGTAGAGCAATGGTGTCCCATGTTGGTAATGAAGTCAAGGATGCTTCTACCCATGGTGGGGGTAAGTATGAGTTGGTCTAGGGCATTGGAAGTAATGAATTCCAGGAAACGTTGAGCTAGTGAGTTGGTACCTGAGTAATTTTCCCAGTTAATGGAGGGGTAGTTAAAATCTCCTAGTATAAGGATATTGGGTTGTACCCTTATGTTTTCCAGTGTGTTTAGGAATGTGGAGTGGACCTCTTGGGACATGGTGGGAGATCTATAGCAAGCTGCAACTTGGATTGCAATTATACCTAGTGTTAGCTGTACCTGAAGTATCTCAGATGTGTTATGTTGGGCTATTTGTCTGGAGGTGTGCATATCTTTTATGAATACGGAGACACCTCCACCTTTAGTGCTTCGGTCTGGCTTGGGGGGGGTGGGCAAAAGGAGTGGTAAGAATTATAGCCTGGTAAAGCTGGGGTGCTCTCCTGAGCCTTAAACCAGGTCTCGGTCACTGTACAGATGTTGATGTTCTCCATTTTTATGAATGATTCGAGCGAGTGCATTTTGAGATTTAGCATGTTGATATAGAAAACACTGACAGCAGCAGTCATTGTCCTACATGGGTACTACTCACTATAACACTATGAAACTGCTAGAAGTTGGCACACAAGGCATAAGTTTCCTAGAAACTGACCTCAAAATGGATGGCCAAACAAAAACACCTACAATTTGCACAATTGCATTGCCACCTTCCAAGCAAAATATATACAATATACACTCCCATGCCATAAACCATCCTATTAAATGTCCTGTATATTCAAGTGTGAAGTTAACCAATGTTGCAGTGAAATATGGCAACTTATATTCACAACCAACAGCTTTACTGTGCTGATGTACTATAAAGCCCATTGCACAAGACGGTCAATGTATCCCTGCACATAGCTTAGAAAAGCTCAGTTACACTGAATGAAAAACTGAAATAGTCATATGTATCTCTAACAAGGAATAGCATACCTAAATTTTAAAACTTAAAGATGCAGGTTTAACAACTAACACTTACCCGAAAGTTGTCAGACTCCTGTTGTGTAGAAGCAGTTTTTCTTCAATAACTATTTTCTCTAATGTGACGTCTTTGTATATAGTTTGATAATCCCTGCTCTGTATTGTGCTTATATGGTATAGATTTCACCTTTTGTGCACAATGTGTATGCTAACTCATTAGAATTTCTGAATCACATCCATTACCTGATGAGCAAACCAAGAAAACATTGTATTAAGGTCTGCATAAGACTGTGCACATGTCTAAGCACATGGGGAGAAGACCAAATAGTAGGTATTATGAGTTATCCAGACTCATGCCTTCCAGATGTACCTTATTAGTCCTATTGTTACAGGGTTTACTATCATAAATTTGAAAGTAAAAATAAATAATGTCTTTATTTTCGAATTTATGCATCGAAAATGAACATTTTCGAATAATAGTAAACTCGAAAACAAGGGTGTATTGTCGACATTTACGGCGATACACAGCACGCCCACCCTTCCCATAATCACCTACCTACCTAACCGAACACACAGTTATGCAGGGGGGCTGCGTCCCCCTGCACCCCCCGTGGGGGGCTGTGCCCCCCACACACCCCCAACTTAATATTCCAACTCCGAGATCACACTACAGTGAGGAAAGGGATGCATTTCCCTAACCGCACTGTACCGCGATCCCCTCCCATGACCGAAAGTTAGAATTGCGAATGCACAGTTCATTCGCAATGCAAACCTTCGCTCATGTCACCTGCCGTAATATGAAGTATTCGAACATCTGATGTTCGAATACTTCATAGCCGTGCAAATGCACGTCGACATAATGATAGCAAACCTTGTTACAGATATTGCTTTTTAAAGTACCATGCTATTAAAACCTACACATTGATGGTCTGTCACACGTTGCAGTACTGTTAAGTAGTAGTAATTACTGTCAGTACAATACACTAATTTTTGGGATGCATGGCTAGGCTTAAAAAGGCCTTTGTGGTCGTTAGCCTAGTAAGCACCTATGAACCTATGAATACCATAAAATAGCAGTGTGGAAATATAAATTGTCACATTTGAAATAGTCTGTGAGAGTCTGACGTACAGATGTAGGTGAGGTGTCAGTAGAGTGGTCCCCAGATTTACTATTCATGCGTGCAGGACTAGGTTAGTCCTGCACAGAGGCAGCCTTTTAGGAGCAGGATGGCAGCGCGCCATGCATAGTAATGAGGCCCATTGCCTGAGCTCCTACGCTTACAAGGAGCATGTAAGAGTGCAGGGGGGGGGTGTCTGAGAGCAGAGTTCTCAGAATATACACGCCCCCGCAATGAAGAACAGCAGTAAGGGGTATGAAATGAGCAAGACCGCTGATAGATGACCGCATATCCCCACCAACAGTCCCCCTTGTGTACAACAGCAATAGTATATATAAATAAAATGACAAAACCCTTTATTTTTTTTTTAATCCGATTAAAGTTAACCGTAGGTGCGCAGGTGTGCCCATCGCTTAGCTATGGTTAATGCAGCTTAAATGGCTGAAGAGGATAACAAGGAAGATATACATAAATGAAGCAGCATAGCAATAGTGTAGTGGGCAGAGCATTTGCCTTACTAGCAAGCGTTCCTGGTTTGAGTCCCACTGCAGCACATTCCATTTCCAATGGCAAAGCATGTTATGAGTAATATTTATGTTGCATAACCCACTAAATAACATATTTTCATGAACTGGAGTACTGCAGTAAATACACATGTGAGATGTCAGTGTCATAATGAATAAGGCACTAGCATGCAGGTTTAAGCACAAATAAGCAGTAGTAAACATATTTAAGCACTAATAAGCGGGCTCAAGCCCGTTTGCATGGTGGTAAGCAATGCCTACACTGGTTAAGCAATTGTAAAGCTAACTCTCTGTAAGCAGATGTAATGGCAGGTTAGCAGTGCTTACTGTCATGCAAACCTGCTTACAAATGCTCAAAAGTGCCTTAATCACTCTGTATCCAATGGCCCTTGTTTTGTCCATTAATAAAATAAACAGCCATGCAGGTCTCGAACTCAAGACCCTATGTACCATAGTCACAGTAGCTAATCACCAAGCCATCACAGAAGTAAAGAAAAATGAGGTATCAGCAAACAAGTCCTCACCACAGTAAAACAAAACTGAACCTGTGAAAGGAATCAGTATACAGTCATATGTTCCATAACCCACTACATAACATAAATATGTAAACTGGAGTGCAGCAATAAGCGCAGAAGTGAGGTGCAATTATAACAGAGTGTTGAAGTCCCCAATAAAACACAAGGACCCCATAGAGTGTATGTACGCATTAATCATGGATACCGGACATACATATAAGGTGTAATGAATAATAACTCAATGCCAAAAAGGAATTATAATGCAAAGTCTAATGTAAGCAATGCTAAGCATTGCACAGGGCTACTTAGGAGGTGTAAGCAATATGTAGGGCAGCTAACTCATTGAGCCCAGTGGTATACCCCTTTAAACAATGCCAGCCATAGATAAGCAGGTTTGCCCATAGCTTAGTCTTTTCAAAACCGGCCAATCATGGAAAAGTGCGGGAAATCAGCCCTACTTAAACCCAAGAGGTGGGAATACATCTCATAACTGGTTGTAACTTCCCCTTGCAGGCACTATAGCAGTAAGGAGAGAAGGTGTGCACTTTCAGGCACAGCACTGGTGCATCCAGGAGTCCAAGGTCATGGCAGGACTCCTTGTCAAAGACCATGATCAGAGACTGCTGCAGGATCAGTACCAGGGCTCCCAATATAAGGCGGAGGCCTGGGACCATCTTGCCCATGACCTCACCAGTGCCACTGGCATACCCAGAACTGGTGAGCAGGTCAGGTACCATTATGCCGACCTGAAGCGGCATAAGGGGGACCTCTTGGAGGAGTGGCTCCAAGAGGCTAGAGCGGCAAGGGATGTTCAAGTCATGTGCAAGTATCACCCCAGTATATATATGTAATAATTGCCAGCTCAGGTATATCATGGATATGTCTGGCTAAATATTCCTCTTATGTCCCCCACAACTGCAATGGAACCAGCTGTGAACCAGGAGGCCCACACCAGTCGCCTGGCGAGGTTGTGATGCGAGGCAGGTCAGTAATACTCAGGTATTTACTGTCATAGGAAATAAAACTAAAAGTAGTAGTAGTAAATTAACTGCCTGTATAAAACTTGTATTGTTCAAGCAAGTACTGCATGCACTACGGAATATGGCAGGAAGAGTCTCATATTGTTTGTATGTCAATAAAATTGTAATAGCCTGATAAAACAGGTCTAACCGCTGGACTGCATGTGTATATTCTGGTATCATATGGTAATGTAGATTTGCAGTCATGTAATAGTACTGTTGTAGTAAGCACTCTGTTACCCACACCATGCACCATAAATTGAATGTCTAGGAATGCCTGTATATGACAGGTGTAATCACCAGATGCCATTTAGTACAACTGAGAGACGCATACACAGTAAACAGGGAAAATGCAAACAAGAAAAACTGAATAGCACATGCAAATGTGATGTGAACTACTGTTTTTTTAGCACACACAGCCATGGTTTGAATCCTGCCAGTGGTAGTATTCTGCATAAAGAATCATACCCCACAACTGTACAGATATGTCCAGAATGTCCAGTAAAGTGGCCCATATCTGTTGCTTATCAACCTGTCCCCCTGGGAAATCAGTGAGATGATCCCAGACGTATAGGCAGCAAACAGGAAATACAACTGATTGACACACATCTATGAGAATAAAGCTGGCACACTAGCAACTCCCCAATTCCTTATGTGAGTAAGAAGCCACGTATGTCCCATTTACACCCCAACCTATCAAGCTGTGGTCAGAGTGTGTACAGTAACAGAGTGAGATGTGTGTGCATAATAGTAATGTGGAATTTGGTACAGTGTGTGGGAACATTCAGGTAGTGCTAATAAACATTCCTCCCACAGGTCTGTCAGATACCAACACTGTGCCCAGAAATACAAGAATGATATGTAGTTGCTCTGAATAATGAGGTATTATGCATCACTGTTGCCCACACTGTCCTACAACATATAACTGTCTAGGAAATCTGTATAAGAGTGTTGGAATACAAGGTCAGAATGCAAAAGCACAGGGGATTAATAAGACAGAAAGCAGATAGGAGATATACAGCAATATCTATATAGCAGACACAACTGTGATGGACAGTGTTTAAGTTGTAGCAGACACAGTCATGGTCTGAATCCTGGGAGTGGACTTAGGCTGCATACAGAATCATACCCCACAACTGTACAGATGAGGCCAGAATGTCCAGTATATGTGCCCATATCTGCTGCCTGTCCCCCTGGTAAGTCTGTGGGATGATCCCAGATGTTTAGCCAGCAAACAGGGAATACAAGTGATTGTCAAACATCTATGAGAACACACCTGTCACTGTAGTAACCCCTGAAACTGTTAGAAGAGTACAATTTCAAGTATGTCCTATCTACACTCCCATGTTGTCAAGCTGTGACCAGAGTGTGTGCATTAACAGAGTGAAATGTATGTGCATAATACTAAAGTGCAATCCAGAACTTTGTGTGGCAACAGTCAGGTAGTGCTAACAAACATTGCTCCCACAGGTACGTTGGATACAAACACTGTGCTGAGGAATACAGACCGTTATAACCTGTACTGGAACTGTTCACTCTGGTATTGTAGGGAATTGTGAGTTTTGCAGTTTCTCTGAATAATAATGTATCACTGGTCACTGCCTCCCACACTATGCTACATAATATAACTGTGTAGGAAATCATGTATATGTGTGTGCCAGGTCACTAAAGGTGGAAGACGGCAATATTCTAGATATGTCCCTGCGCACCAGCATGTGGTCAACACATAGCCAGAGTCTGTGCAGAAAGAGTTGTATAGCTATGTGCAAAACATCAACCTGGAATCCGGGAGTATGTATAGAAACAGTTAGTTAGTATTAACAACATTCCCTCCACAGGTATACCAGGTAAGATGTGTATACTGCAGGTAAAACCGGTTCATGTGTAACGATGATGACAGCCATATCACTGTCTAAACTAAGGCTATAGGGTAGTGTAGTAAGACTTGAATGGTACAGATAACAGCATTGACTAGGAAAATAATGTGGGCTACAGGAATATACTAGTTGTTAATTGACATCTTTCTCTCCCCCCCCACCATATCTCCAACAATAATCAACATATCCACCACAACTGGTATGTAATGACTCTGATAATGTCCAGTTGTTTGATAAATATTTTAATGGTTCCCATGCATGTGCTATATTGAATTATTCCAACATTGTGTGCATGGTGCCATCAGTGTACCTGCATGCTGTTCTTATTACCACTGTGGTCCCATATATGCATGTGTTCTGTTTGCCTTGCAACTGTTCTGTATCTGGTGTCTGGGTTAATGGGAATATCTATGCATGCTGTTATACCTAACCCTGGAATATGTTGACTATTACTAACCCACAATTGATGATGAAATCTAAACACTATAGCACGCTTGGGAAGGCCAGTCCCAGCAGACTCACCTGTCCCAATTCAGCTGGCCGTGGCACCAGGCATCAGCATGCCTGGGGCCCAACCCAGGACCTCCCTGTCCGTTTGGTCCTGCACCACCTTTGGGTGGAACTGCCTCAGTGGATGGGGCTTGCCCCCCCCCGGGAGTGGGCGTGGACAGGCACCTGTCACCCATCGCCAGGTCGGGGCTGTGATGCTTAGAGAGATCGACCAGCAGTTTGGTGATCTTCTACTCCATCTCGAGGGCCATGTGCCATGATTAGAGAGTCAGTCTGGCTCTGCAACTCAGCCCTCAGCACAACTACCTTCAGGGCTGTGAAGGTGCAGTGGTGACTGCCTATGGGTGGGGACCTCAGTCCCACTGTTACCACTGGGGGCTTGTGGGCTTCCAATATCCCAACACCCCTTCCCATCAAGGTGTTTACCCCCCACATGTGTCATATACCACCCCTGTATGCATCTTGTTTGTCTTGTCTGTTAACCGACCATACCTACATCCCCAAATATGCCTACTACCCCTCTCCAACATCCCACTCTCACCTGAAAAAAAAAAAGGGCAATCTGTTCCCACAAAAAAAATCTCGCCCCATACATAACTGTCCATTTCACACACATGTCCACTGGACACATGTAATCCAGTCTAATTGGCATCACAATGTATTACTGTTGTCCTCACCCACTCCCAGGGGTTTGAGTCTCCAAGTCAACCTCCAAATTCAGTGTATATGCACAGCTCTTACTGTAGAAGAAATGGGCAGCTATGGACGTTCCCTACACCCTTCCTGCACATCCCCGACTATTTTCCCTACTGTCTTTCCCTCTTTGTGCCCCTTTTTCACCACTTTCCTATTAATCCCTTTTTCTTTTCTTTTAAAGAAATTAGCAAGGGGGTAAGTGGAAGTTATTACTTTCAAGGAGCAGTAAGCAGGTCTAAGCCTGTTTGTGCAGGGGTAAGGAATGCCTACACAGGTTAAGCAATTCAGAAGCTAAATGAGTATAAGAAACTGTAACTGGAAGTTAGCAGTGCTTACCTCCGTGTAAACAAGTGCAAACCTGCTTACAACTGTTTTAAATTGCCTTATTCACTTTGTATTAAATGGCCCGTGTTCTGCCCAGCAACAAAATAAACAGCCTCTGCAACGCTCAAAACCAGGACCCTGCATTCATAGCCAAATAGATTTACCACTAAGCCATGCAAATGCTTACATCTATAGATATGTATGTCTACATCTATATGTCTAAATATATACAGCAGGTTATATATATATGTCAGCAGATATTTGTGTATATATATATATATATATATATATATATATATATATAAATAGGTATATACGGACATAAATCCGTAGATAACAATGGGGAAATAAAAAAAACAAAAACATATATGTCCACATGCAACGTTAATGGGGTTGAGAGGGCCCAAACAATATACGTCTTGTATGAATAGGTATACCCCCCAACAGCCAAACACGTCCCCCCTGCAATACACTACCAAGTGTTGTAGATCCCGTGAACAGCCACTATTCCTACAGTTACCACCTTACCAACTGGAGACTGTATGAGCCACCCATACAAATGACATTCATTGCCTGCAACATATACCCACAGAGATATCAAAGGCTATAACATCACACACAGGTGTGCATAAATGGGAATGCTTTATTTGTGCACTATTACAGTTGTATATGCCATGTCATATATCTGTTTAGACACAGACATCCATATAAACTGAGTAATGCAATTGTGAAACAGGTATAGTAATACAGTAGTCCGGAAATGTTAACAAATGTTGCTGTCCAGGCTAAGGCCATCAAGTAGTACACTAGTAAAGACAGACTGGGCCACAGGATACCAAACAATCAATGGTAAGTAATGCAGGTGTATAGTTCAGCAGCCTCTAACTACACTAGGTAAAGACTTCAGTTGACACACTGGGATGTAACTGTTACACAACAAGTCATAACTGACACCATCACAAGCACACTGACAAACAGAACAGTCTGTACGGCATAACAGGCTCTACAAGCATGCCACAGCACAGAGTAACATACACCTGTGTGTAAGTTCATCACCACAACCAATGTCAACACAGCCACAGCTACATATGGCATGCTAGCATATTATTATAATATATGGACTATCTGATCAACACCAACCTCATATGTGCCACCTACACACTAACCCTACACATACTGGGTCACTACACAGTGTGGTCCACTGCCAGTCGGTGGTATGGAACATGTGCGTGTATGTCCCTACAAACATGTAAGCCAACAGGGTAACATACAGTGGAGCAGCATGTAAAATCAGATAGAACATAACCAAGAACAATGAAATCTACCACAGTCTGTACACCGGCCAAGGTACATATTAACAATACACACACTGCTGACAATCACCATAAGTACACAGACCTCAGTACGGTACACACAACCACAGAATTCCCAGGTTATGTCATCAAATATAACCCCTACTATACATTACATGTGTAGCAGTCTGATATCTCACTGGGTTGTTACCAGATATGATGTCACTAATTTTGGTGTACAGTACATATGCAGCCCTTACTGCATGACATATGCACAAAGGTTGTCAGGGTTGTGGCTGGAGGCATATACACAGGGCCAATATTGACATGTTGCTGTGATAACCTCATACATTTAGTGTTGTAACAGGATTTGTTGCAGCATAATTCCTATGAGGGATTTGAAGTCAGTAACTCTCACGGCTGTCACCATCTACAGACTGCAATCCTCACATTACCTTCTGCAATTCACAGATAGGTGCTCAGTGGGTACATCAGAAACAAAAGGCACCACACATTGGCCAGTCTGCAGATGGCCCTACAGATGGGTGTTCCCTTATTAACATAGCACTGACATGGCAGGTATGTAAACATGTAGGACAGCCATATCCACACACAACCTGTTAAACCAACATTACTCCAAAGGCAGTATAGCAGCACTTAAAGTCTGTAGTCAGGTCAGGCACACCCCCCTCCTGTGTGTTGGCCTGTCTCCACAGTTGATGTTGTTAGAGGTACACCCCAATCCATCTGAGATGCTGTTTGCCAAACAATAGATCAAGTTCCTGCTCACAGTGAATGAAAGGCCCAACAGCAACATGATGTTCCTAGATATTGGTGTGTGTTTCCATGCAACTGGCTATGGGAATGTTACCACAGTTGTTCCACATGTAATTAGCTAGAGGAGGGCTGCAATTCATGCAGAGACCATCAACTGATCCTTATTATTGGATGCACCACATAGGTTACATGTTGGGGAGGCCTCAGAACGTATAATTGATGGTGAGTGACATCTGCAACAGGGATATGGTAGCTATGTGGTAGGTGTCGTACCCATGCCTGCCCGCACGAACAGGTGTCAGCATCAACACAGCCACACTCTCACAGGGGTGCACATACAGTGCCACACTGGCAGGGCCAGGAATATAACTCATCACTAGTGGGATTGCCACAACACAGTACTGTGCAGGTATCACATGCACCAGAGGGGTCATATGGAGGTTATATGTGCAAAGGGTATGTGGAGGTGTCTGACATCAGACAGTATGCTTCAGTATGGCAATGGGTCATGTACTGAGTGTGAATGTGGTCATATGCATCATACACCACCCACACAGACACGGGTGCCAGTACTGACATGCATGTATGCACTGCTTCATGGGTGTGTTGTGGTTGATGGTTCCAGACGGCTATAAAAGGCTAGGTGATGGGTATACCTTGGTCTGCATTGTGGCTCAGGGCTGTAGTGTCTGGAGTTGCCCACACAGGTGGGTATTGTATTCACCATCCAGTCACCTGGGTGACTATTGCATGTGGCCAACGCTGTGCATTGTTTGCTATGTATGTGTTCCTTAGTCCATGATATGGACAGTGTCTGGAATGTGCACACCTCCCACATGCATGTACAGTGACATGTGGAACTGTACCTGGGGTGTCTGGCCCATGTTGTGTACACTGAACGTTATCATCAGATGTGCCAGTCCTGGCCTCATGTAGCGGAAACTATTCATGGACAGCGGGTTGGTCCTGCACATACATTGATAGCATGATACTGGTATTCCCTTGTCTCAGTGGCATCTCTCCATACAGGGCTTGTGTTTCAGGCATGTTATGTCCTTTGTGGGTCACATTTGATGGCACCACAGGTGTTGCAGGTTTCCAGTGGGGAACATGGGGGAGGTGCACTGTCAGCATGTACATGCCTATTGGACTGATGGGCAGGGTGCCATGCCCTCTGTAGCCCACTGCAATCACACCATGGTTACTATCAGGGGGCAATATGCAGGGTACTGCCAACATAGTGGCTGTTGCCTAGGCAAGTGTGCGTGTGTATGAGACATGGGCTGAGAGTGTACCCTGGGTAATACAAGGCTTGCTATCATTGTTCAGCTGGCACTGATGTCACATTTAGGGGTATGGATTTGCTCCCCAGCCTCTTGGCTATTTCACATCTGTTATCCCTGTATGGTGGACATTGTGATATATACTTGGCCCACCATATAAGAAGTTTGCAAAACCCACTCAACATTGAGTCCAGTTGTTACACACTCACAACCACTGCCACACAGGATGCGAAGGACAAACACAGACAAACACACACATGTCATGTCTAGGATTAGAACTCCTACCTAACTAGAATATTACACTATAACACTACACCACTATAGGATGCACCATGGAGATTACTGGAACTCTTCTTCCCCAAAGGTGTATTTCACAGTGAATGACAGCAGGATTGCCTAAGTAGGGCATTTGAATTATAGTGAGTGTGACTAGCCTAAAATGCATTGCTCCCTACACAAACATAGAGACACACACACAAAACATCCACCAGTGCCATGTGTGGGGATAGAACCCCTACCAGAGATCTATATCAGACTACAGCATGATGCTGTTATAGGACACACCACAGAGATTACTGGAGTTTGCCTTCCCCAAAGGTGTATTTCACAGTGAATGACATCAGCAGGATTGCCAAAGTAGGGCATTTGAATTGTAGTGAGTGTGACTAGCCTAAAATGCATTGGCCTAAAATGCATTGCTCTCTCTACACACACACACACACACACACACACACACACACACACACACACACACACACACACACACACACACAGAATTGCCAGGTCTGGGATTAAAACTCCTCTCTAACTAGTATATTACACTATATCACTACACCGTTATAGGGCACACCACAGAGATTTCTGGAACTCTCCTTCACAGTGAATGACATCAGCAGGATTGCCAAAGTAGGGCATTTGAATTGTAGTGAGTGTGACTAACCTAAAATGTATTGCTCTTTACACACACAATTGCCAGGTCTGGGATTAGAACTCCTACCTAACTATTCTATCACACTACAGCAGTACACATTTACAGGACATGCTACGGATATTAGTGGGATATAACCTTCCCAGAGGTGTATTTCTAGGTGGATGACATCAGCAGCCTTGCTAACATAGAGCATTTGAATTGTAGGGAGTGTGACTAGCCTAAAAAGCATTGCTCTCTACACAGACAGACACACACACACACACACACACACACACACACACACACACACACACTTGCCATGTATGGGATTTGAACTCCTACCTAACTAGTTTATCACACTACAGCAGTATGCAGTTATAGGATGCGCTACAGCGATTACTGGGCTACAACCTTCCCAGAGGTGTATTTCTAGGTGATGACATCAGCAGCTTTGCCAAAGTAGAGCATTTGAATTGTAGGGAGTGTGACTACCCTAAAAAGCATTGCTCTCTACACAGACAGACACACACACTTTCCAAGTCTGGGATTAGACCTCCTACTTAACTAGTTTACCACACTACAGCAGTATGCAGTTATATGATGCACTACAGAGATTACTGGACAACAGCCTTCACAGAGGTGTATTTCTAGGTGGATGACATCAGCAGCCTTGCCAAAGTAGAGCATTTGAATTGTAGGGAGTATGACTACCCTGAAAAGCATTGTGCTCTACACAGACACACACACACAGTTGCCATGTCTGGAGCTGGAACTCCTACCTAACTAGTTTATCACATTACTGCAGTATGCAGTTGTGGGACGCACCATGGAGATTACTGGGCTAAACTCTCCCAAAGGTGTATTTCACAGTTGATGACTTCAGCAGGCTTGTCATAGTATGGCTATAGGGAGGACAGTGTGTGTGCATGGGCCATAACCCATTCATCTGGAGGTTGACACAGCACATGCGGGCACACACAGGGTGATATTGCACAGGCACGTGTATACAGCTGCTAGATGACTACTTCCTTCTACAGTCATGTTGCACAGCTAGCAAGTCCACCACATAGTCTGTAATGCTGACAGATACCGATGACTAGTGTCTACAGTGAGTGACATATGAATCTCATGTGGTTGTAGCCATTTGGCTGTGTGTTGGGTGGGACAGGCCTGGATGGCTCCTTGTCACAGTCACCCTCTTCCACACATCCATGTACATCTACCTTTGGCTTATTATAGTGTGTTGTCCTTAGATATATGTGTGTATTCCTGTCCACTGTGTGTGCAAAGCATGTGTGGTGCATACCGAGGAGTGTCTGTACTAACATCTGCAACTGCCAGATATGTCTGGTCCATTGGTGTTTGCAGACATGGCCTTCATGTTTTTGAGTATGTGAGCATGCCCAGTATGAACTTTCAGTATGTTGTTGACTGACATTGCCTTCATTTCTCTAAGTGTGTGAACATGCCCAGTATGTCCATCTGTATTGAATGTGTGGATCAAGTCCAGGTAGTTTGTACTGCAGTGCTGGCCTATGTGTTGTACACCTACAGGTAGCATACTGTTTCTGCAGGGTATCCGTCAATCATTTGGCATTGACTGTTACTACATTCTACATTGGATGGGGGGGCACACCTGACTAGTTCTACATTTCTACACAGGATTGGGGGGTACACCTGACTGTTCCTAAATTTCTTCATAGGATGGGGGGCACACCTAACTTTTTCTACATTTCTACACTAGATTTGTGGGGGGGTATACCTGACTGTTACTACATTTCTACATAGGATGAGGGGCACACCTGACTATTTCTACATTTCTACACAGAATTGGGGGGGAGCACACCTGACTGTTACTACATGTCTATGTAGGATGGGGGGCACCTGACACTTGTACACATTTGCTGGTATGTCAGGTACTCCATTTCATTCTGTAGTCTTATCTATCATGCTGACTAGAGGCATACCAGTGTACTACAGATCTTAGATTTAATTACTTACATATTAGTTTCTGACTTCTTACCCTTCAGAACTGATGTCCCACTGCCTGACCTGCTGTAGTCTGTCTGTGTAAGCCTGTGGGGGTTACCCATAGCCCTCATTCAGAGGCCATAGCACAGCCTTTGCTTGTGTTTGTCTACACCTGTCCTGCCGGCTGTGAGTGTTGTTAGGTATGTGAACCCCCCTGACTGGCATGTGTGAGTCACTTACCTTGTGGATGTCCCAGTATTGAGGGTGGTGCTGCAGGGCTGCCTATGTCAGATGCACATAGTACACTCCCTACACATGGTTGAGCACAGGTAGTGTAATGTTTGGCATCCCTTTTACTGTATTTGAGAGTCAGAGAGAGGTGTTATTCCCTGGGTCCCTCCTGTGTCAGTATATGTACTATGCATTGCCTCTTTGCCAAGGCTAGGGCATACTGGGCATGCCTACTTCTGCCTACTGGGGCAGGCTCAGGTTGTTCCTCATCCGAGTCACTCTGTGCCTGTGCAGGCCTTGGCAATGGTGGTGGGCTGTGTGGCCCTGTCCCATGCTGTTCCTGCTGCAGCTGTTTCCACAGGATCATATTGTGTAGCATGGCAAATACGAGGACAATATGGGTACATGTAGCTGGTGAGTACTGCAAGGCTCCACCGGATGTGTCCAGGCACTGGAACCATGACTTGTGCATCCCAAACACATGCTCTACTATAATTCTGGTCTGTGCATGTGCCTCATTATGGAGTTCTTGTTTGGGTGTGTGTGCATTTCTGATGAGTGTCATCAGCCATGGCTTCAGTGCATATCCAGCATCCCCCACTAGGTGACCATGAGGGATGTCCCCATTGGCAAATCTCTGGCCAGATGTGGGAATCGTGATAGCTTCCAGGGCAGCCAGCACACACATTCATTATTATGCCCTGGGCATCACACACAACCTGGCAGTTGATGGAGGGGAAGCCCTTGCGGTTGATGTAGACCCTACCCTGCTCACTGGGTGGTGCTTTGATGCATATGTGCGTGCAGTCTATAGCACTCACTACCTCAGGGTATTCTGTTATTTGGTGGAACAGTTGCATATTGTTGGCCAACGTCTCATGGGTGTTGGGGAAATATACGTGCTCACCGATATGTGCTGACATGGCATCCAGGAACTGGTGGAGTACCCTGGATGCTGATGCCTGTGAGATCCCCATAATATCCCCAATTGGCCTTTGGAAGGTACCTGTAGCTAGTATTCTTAGGCCTACACATACCTTGGCATCCACTAGGATGGGTTCCCCTCTGTTAGTTCTGTGTATCAGGAGTGGCCGGCACAGCTCAACAATTTGCTGTAGGAGGTCCCTGTCCACCCTATAGTTCTCCACTATCTCCAGCTCATGTAACCCCTGATAGGTTAGCCTGGGTCTGTATACTCTTCTCCGTCTCCTCACTGTGGGTTGGTCGACAGCATTCACATCCTCACCACCCTCAGCCTCTTCCACAAATTGTTGTATGATAGCTATTGCAGCCCCTATCATTTTGCTGTTGTGAGTGTTCAAAGTTCCCTGCTTGTTTACACCGGTGATGTAGAGTGTGGGAAAAACCACAGAGGAAGGTGTTTGCATAGTTTATAGTAGTGTTCTGGGCTGGGCTGGTCTACTGCCTGTGTAACTGGCTGATTCTGATACACTTCACCTGCCAGCTATGCTAGTTGTCCTTGTTTAACTTTCTACTGCTGTTTTCCCTTCCCATTGCATTCCTGTTTAAGCCCGGGGCGCGTTGTGCAAACAGAGTGCTCATATGTGCACAGTGCTGCTATTTCCTGGTTTAACTTTTTTTTAAAACCTTTAAAACCTGGTGCATAGCACGCACACCCGCTTAGGAAATGTAAAGAGTGCTAGGCAGATTCACACACACCCCCCTAGCTTAACTCTGCCAAGCTAGGAGCAAACCCGGGCCACAGGGCTCCAATCCACTTACAGTATGCCTGACCCCCCCCCCCCCATGATGTCAGCTAACTCCTAGGCTTGCACCAAGCTATTCCTACTCTTACACTATTGGGACCTGACTAGCATGCTGGGGAAAACTGGGATTCACTATCATTCCCCTCATTTGCATAGGACTGCCTGCTAATGCATAGTTATATGTCTCACACTGAGCCTCCCCCATTAGCAACCACTACTCACTGGCCATGTTGTCTTCTGCCTGACATTGACTTGCATGGCAGAATAGTGATTTTAGTTTGCATGCTTAATTTAGGTTTATTTTGTTATTTCCCCCGATCCCGTTTGCATGCCACTGCCCTACGCTTAAACAGCCGAGATCGGCTAAAAAAAAATGAAAGTTGATTTTTTATTTATTGGCTGTTTGCAATGCCAATGGCCTTATACTTGGCCATAGGCATGCTTCCTAACTGATATGCAGCCTTTATTTGGAGCTGTCACAGCTCCATTTTGGATTTTGCAGAAATGTACTTGGTTACTAACCGAATACATTTCTGCAAATTGCACTAGTCCTGCATGGCCGGTTGCAAGCTTCCTGGATCACAAATTCACCTCATTTGCATAGATTTCTCCTGCAAATGGGGTGATTTGCATACAGGGACTTAGTCCGTGCAGAATTAGTGCAGGAGCGCTCGTGCACGCCCCTGCAGGCTGTTCCTGGATTGCACGGCAGACATATTGCCTGCTAGAGCTCCTGCACTGATCTTACATGCCTTGCAAGGCATAAAGAATCTGGGGGACAGATTATTTAGTTAATAATAATGTAAATTGTGTGTTCAACAGTCTGCACATCACAGGTTGTTAGCAATGACAATGCTGGCCCTAGCCATAGGAAGTTAGAATCCGTACTCAGCATATATTCACTGTAGGAAGCATGTGTATTGAAGATTTCTATGTTTCACACCTTAAGCTGGTGTTGGAAGTAAATAATACTACATGACATCACTATTGTAATTATGCCATTCTGCATTTGGTTCAACCATCTGCTCCCTTCCCCTTTTTATCTCTGTTCTATCTCCACATTTCCAACATGTAGTCTGGTCAAAAAGTACATGAAAACAACACATACATGGCCACAAATGGCCAATAAACCAATTTTTTCTTTTCTTGTTTTTAGTTTTCATTACCACTTGTGGGACACATTGACATTGAGCAGCATTGCTGGTCATCACTGAACAAAAGGCAATAACAGTTCTTGTCTTATGGAAAAAACAAAGAAAATTCCTGCTCATGTGCTAAGACTTTGCCTTTATTGACACACCAGAGCTTGGTACCATTGCTCGTCAATAAGCAAATCTGGCATTAAAAGCAACATAACAGTAATATAAAGAGATTATGCTCTGTGTAAAAACTTCCATAGCTGAATCATATATATCTATATATATATATATATATATATATATATATATATATATATATATATATATATATATATATATACATATATATATTCCCTGAGTAAGTAAAAAATCAGCCAACGAAAATCAAAAAACAAACTGAAGCAAATAAAGCCCACCTGTGGGGAAAACGTATGATGATCTGGATGTTTGTGAATGGAAACTTTCTTCGTTTCCATCTTGCCATTTTGCAAATTAATGTTATGGTAATTCATTATTTTCACATATATGTATGTATATATATATATATATATATATATATATATATATATATATATATATAGATTTACTTCACTTTGCCAAAAACTCATTTCACTGAATTTCATTTCACTGAGGCCAAACTGCCGAAAGCTCAAATTGCTGAAAACTCATTTGACTGAATCTCATTTCACTGAAAATAGTAGTTCCAGTTAACTGAGAGTTTACTATATATGTATGTATATCGATGCATAGACATGGGGTTCCCACGATGGTGCAACAGTTAGAGTTGTCGCCTCACAACAAGAGGTTCTCTGGTTCGATCCTTGGCTGGGGTGCCTTCTGTGTGGAGTTTGCATGTCCTCCCTGTAGTCACGTGGGTTTTCACTGGGTGCTCTGGTTTCCTCCCAAAGACTTGCTGTGGGTCAATTGGACACTCTAAATTGACCCTAGGAGAGTGTGTGTGTGTGTGCCTCCTGTGGAAGATTGGGTGCCAGGCTGACAACTTGACATTGTCAAACTCTACTGCCAATCATGAGCAGACAGGTGATCCACTGTGGTGACCCCTAACTGGGAAAAGTCAAAAGAAGAAGAATTGATACAACATAGACATGGTTTAAAATATCAGGGAGAATAACAAAAATAATTGTCCAGACTCTGTCATACAAGCACACCAAAAAACAAGGGGAATGGAGGGATGTAGTGGCTACTGCAGCAATGATCATTTGAACATCTGCTATTATTTTAAGTTAAATTTACACAGCTGTATTATGTTCACTATATTGATCACTGCTACAGTAGTCTTAGGTATATGCATAGATTATCTTAGCTACCTACAAATTGGGAGAGTGAAGGAGTAGAGACCACGACTACCTGGAGAATGGTCCTAGCAAAGCTTGATCTGGACCTATACATGGAATCATGCTTACAGTGCTTTGTAAAAGTATATACAGTGTATCAGTAGCAGCTTCTAGAATACTTCTAGAATCCAACTCTTTCCAAAAAGCTACAGATGAGGCCAAGGCCCTGATATTGTGGGCTTTGACCCTGCCTGGAATACTTTTGTTATGGTGCATATAAAAAATGGTAATAAACTTAGACAACCATTTGAAAATAGCCTCTTCTGGCACAGATTGTTCATTCTTTGTACCTTCATAAGAAATAAACAATTGATCTGAAGATCTGAAAGATTTAGTACTGTGAAGATAGTACAGGAGTTGTCTGTGGACATCCAAGATATGGAGTATCCTTTCTCTCTCATTTTCACGTTCAGTAAAGAAAACAGCCCAATGGGTAGTTTGGCTTAATGTACACTCAAATACCACTTTAGGCATAAAAAAGGATTAGTTCTCAAAGAAACCCTGTTCCTATGGAAAATCAGATGGGGATGGCTCACCATAAGATCTTGCATCTCAGATACCCTTCTTGCAGGCATCAGAGCAATCAGTAAAACTGATTTCCATGTTAAGAGCCTCAACTCAGCCAGATTAGCTGGTTGATATTACTAAGTGCATTGTCACATCTTCCAGGTGTCTGACTGGTCCAATCTTGATGTGAACCTTGCCAGTACATAAGGATGTGGTTTCTGAGTCAATGATTGTTTCAAGCATACAATATTGTGACATTCCTTTGAAATGTACATGCAAGTTTAACAATATAATAATCTCTTCTGTGGTGTTACTTACTAATAAGCTGTTGTGTAGACTGTCGGTTATGCAAGCAGGGGTTCAATTCCACAATGTTATATCTTGTATAAAGCTGAAAATGTCATTATCATGTATTAGCAACATTCCATCCAGTGGAAAAGCTCACTTGGACTCTGTTATATATTGCTGTGAGAAAAATGTTAGTTTGTTTTCCCTTATATTTCTTTCTTCTATTTTGTATATTGTGGATATGTCCATTACAGTGTGTTTTATTGCAATTTGTTTTCTACTACATATTTGAACTAGGAAAGAATAAAGAAAAAACAAAGCTGTGTCTCTTGTGAATCTCCCAGAAATTAGATTTCCCCATCCTTCCACTATGGTGCTGTGTTCTAAAACTCAGTGTCTCATGAGCTGCTCATTCCTTTTGTTAATTTGACCCACAGAATTTTTTCCCTCTCCTCTTTCATTGGCTGTTGTCAGTAAGCACAAAGTTATCATTTTGTGAAGTCATTCCCCCTTAAGTGTATTCCATAGAGCCAGAATACTGCAGGTCTCTGCTCAGACTGCTAAAGCTCAAGTTACCTCCTCTTTTATACCTAGCTAACTGCTTAGTGCACATTGCAACTCTTAGGATATCAACCCATTTTTCCAGCTTACCTTTAAAATCTGCAACATCTGGTCCAAGTTAAACAATCACTGGGGAGCCCACATTCTGCCTCTCAGTAGTCATCTTAGGATTAGTGCTTATGTTTTGCTCCTGGTGAGAGAAGGAGCAGAGGGTCATTGATTCCTGATTGTCTTTGATTGAGCAGTAAGTGTCTGTGTGGAACCGTACTGATACATTTAGTTGTTATTCAAGGCATCTACAAGAATAATGCTATAATAAGCCAACAGACCTCTGCATCATTTGGGATGAGACTGCTGATTACCAAAGAACCTGTGGCCTGCTTATCACCCTGGGATTTGTACTGCTGTTCTGCTCCTAGTTAGAAAAGCAGCAAAGGGAAACTGACTCTCAGCGGCATGAAACTGTGGTGAGATAGAAGCCAAGCAGGAGCCAATTAGGTGAATCCCCACTGTTGAACAATAAATCCAGTAGCACAATGACAAGTGCCAGACCACCGTTGTTTAAAATCCAAAGTTTATTGTTATAAAATGTGAGCGCTTTCGGCTGTATAATACTAGCCTTCATCAGACTGTTCATCATTCTTGACCAAGCTGATTCTTTATTTTCAATATTTACTGCTTGTTTAGCTACTGACAAAACTTTAGAGGATCTCCCTAAATACTTCATCCATAAATTTTCTGGGTGTACTACAGTAGTTTCCATCAAATATTTGGTAGACCCTATATAAACACAGGTACCTCAGGTTGTCATTTTCCTTGTAAATGCAACCTTGAAATTTCATCAATACCTAGTTATGCACAGGGCAACTAGTTTGTGCAGTGACAAGCACTGCCCTCAGAGATGACAGCAAGATACTCCTGACATTACTCTATATACTCACAACAGTATATTAAATAAAAATGGCCTGTTGCAATGGATATGAACATTCTCACTATCTGCATTGCTGGATTGGTGGATATGGGCATCCTCAGGCAATGTAAAAATTTCCTCATGTTCACTGGCAACTAGTTAATTCTCAAAAAAAAAGAACCAACAGCACAAAAAGAAAGATGAGCCAACCACACAGGAACCAGGACAAGTCATGTTTATTCCAAGTTTGAACTCTTTTGTCAGAATGTAGCCAAAGACTTCTTCAGAAACTATATATTTTCTGAGGAAGTCTTTGGCTACATTCTGACGAAAGCACTCAAACTTGGAATAAACGTAACTTGTCCTGGTTCCTGCGTGGTTGGCTCATCTTTCTTTTTGTCCTGTTAATTCTCAAAAAACTGGAAAGGTATTTGATAGATGCAGTTACACAATGTCACCAGAGACAAAGTTCTATCACACAAACACTCCTAATGTCAATCATGTTGCCAGTAGTACACAAACTGCTCTCATCACACACAGCACAAATCAGACACATGGATCCACATACACTGTGGAACTTAAATGTAGTCTTCCTAAATCTCAAGCACCTTCTATATGAGGCACACATAACAAATGCCCTCAGCATCCCCAAATGTATTCTTTCAAATCAACATCCACATCTCATGCAGCCTGTATACAACCCAAAATTCTGGTCAGTGGGGACTCCATTGTAGAAAAACACTGATGTCCCTCTCACTAGACTGAGTAAGGAGAATGGCATAGTCAGTTGTTTATCTGGGGCCAGGATCCATCATATTACATATACACTCAGGTCACCAGACCACAAGCACCAGTATGAATCAGTCACAGTCCATATGGGTCTAAATGATCTGATCTGAGATATAACTCATTAGACTATAAGAAGAGAGACATCATGAAGCTCTTGGAGTATGTGTCCCAGGCTGGCATGAGCCCAGCACTGAGCAGAATTCTACCTTCTTCAAGGATGATGCCACAATATGAACAGAAGATAACTGACTTTAATAAGTGGCTTAGTTTCTGGTGTCATTCTAAGAGGATGCAATATTTGTCAGCATGAAAGTAGATGGTTAATAGATCACTCTGCTTTGCCAGTCAGGGTTTGCACCACTCCCCTCTAAGATTTCAAATATTGGCTTAAGCATTGTCCTTCCCCATAGTGCCTCTTTTAGGCAATGCTAACCTGATAGTCTTTCCAAAATAATACATAAAATAATAAAAAAGGGTGTTACTGTTCAATGCTAGGAGTATAAACAAGAAACTTCACTCCCTACAAGCTCTCCTCACTCTAGAGAATGATGACATCTGTACGGTCACTGAGACATGGTTTAAAGCTGCAGAGAGTACCCCAACAGTGCAAGGCTATAATGTTGTTGACATATTTAACCCAGCTACTAAACAGACAGGGACTAATGACGGAGGTGTGTTGATTTACATAAAAAAATATATACATATACATACATATATACATACATATATACATACATACATATATATATATATATATATATATATATATATATATATATATATATATATATATATATATATATATATATATATATATATATATATATATATATATAGTGTGTGTGTGTGTGTGTGTGTGTCTATATGTGTATGTATACCTCAAGGCTGGTCAAATTGGATGATGAACTTGATCTTCTCCATGTTTAAATCTCCACAGGCACAATCCCATACTACTACTACTACCTTGTAAACTTTAGGTCCCCTCAGTGACTCCAGAAACCCATAACACACATTTAAACATACTGGAGATGCTCACCTTCCAGCCCAATACCACATTCATGGGTGACTTTAATTATCCCAATATTTTATGTTTTTCATATATGACAGCAAATAAGCAGGTACATAAATTCCTAGAGTTTCTGAACATAATAGATTCCTAGACTTTCTGAACATAAACTCCCTGGACCAGATTGTCACTATGCAGACCAGGGGCACAGACTTACTGGATTTGGTCCTCACTAATATGAGGGAGCACTGCACACTGTTTTGTGTAATATCCTCTCTGGCAATGTCAGACAACAAAATCATCTAGTTTGAAATAGAAATAAAACCCGAATCTCCCAGCTAACCCTGGAACATTTAGAAACTTTTCAAAGCTAAAACTGCTGCTTAAAAATAATTGTTCACAGAAACCCTATACAAGCATGCTAATAGCTGCATAGAGGCAGCTGCCCTCACTAGGAAGAAGTACAGAACTAACTCAAAAAATAAAGCAACCTGGTGGAATCATAATATCAATAGGCTGCATAACAGTAGAAAAAAAATCATGGCAAAAATTAGTGGGTGTTGCACCCAATCATTGGAGAGACCACATTCTGCCTCTCCAGTGATTCAGCAGGATAAAAGCACTCTCACCAAACTAAAGAAGCAATTCAGATAACAAACAAAGTCTACCAAAGCCAAAGGTGAGATAAATCTACCTCCCAGGCCAAGGGATACCACAAGACATTCTTTAGCTATGTCTGCAGCATCAAAGGCAATACACAATTGGGTGCAGAGCTCATTGTTAATGAAGTCACCTACTTTGAGCCAGAAGATACAGCAAACCTACTGGCAGACAAATTCAGCTGTAAATTTACCCTCTCTACCACCCCCCACACCCCTCATGAAATACCATTAAATACAACTCTCCCAGATATCACTAGGGAACAGATCCTCAACACTCTCTCTAAGACCATGGACACTGCATTGATGGGTCCTGACAAAATCCCAGGCTGCCTTTTAAACAGCATGAAAGACAACCTGCCAGGCCCACTGGAATCACTATTTAACTATAGCTTAAAAACAGGCTTCATGCCTCATGAATGGAGAATGGCCATTCTGCACAAAGACGGGCTATCTACGGACCCTGGAAAATAGATAACCATAAGGTTCACTATTCTCATATGCAAAGCCATGGAAAGAATTATCATGAAAATGATCAGTAATAACATAGGAAACTTCCAGACACTGGATCCAATCCACTTCGGCTTTGTCAAGAGCAGGTCATGCCTACTCAGCCTGGTGGACTTCTTTGAGAAGGTCACCAAAGCAATGGATGACAGCAAACTAGTTCACACTGCTTACCTTGACCTGACCAAGATATTTGACACAATGCCTCACTCAGGCATTGTTGATAAACTCAAGAGGTTAGGTATAAACCCTCATGTCATCTGGTGGGTAGACACTGGCTCACAGACAGGACCCAAAAAGTTAGAGCTGGGGAATCTACCTCTATAAAGAGTAGGGTTACTTAAGTTATCAACCCTGGGAGCAGTCCTTTTTGGCATCTGCTTCTCTGAAGTCAATGCCAATGTCAAGGGCTCCTGTTTGACCAAATTTACAGATGATTGCAAATTAGGAGCAGTCATAGAATTCCCCCACTGACACTAATGTTCTCCAAGAAGGGTTAAGGCAGTCAATTAACTAGTGTCTGAGCCATGGACTAAATCAACATGCAAAGAAATGCATAATAGCATCCTTCAGGAAGATAGCCAAATCTGGTAACTATCATATTGACAACACAACCCTAAGAAATGACCCAGTAGTCAGGGACTTGGGTACATGTATAGACAGTAATCTAGCCTCTGACCATCACATGAGTATAGTAGTGAGGAAATCATTCCCTGCTGTGCAACTTATAAACAAAAGTATGCCATCTTAGTCCAAGAAGGTCATTGATCCACTGTATTCAGCACTCATCCGACCTATCATTGAGTACAATGTCCCCTTTGGTATATACCTAACCAGGCACATTCAGCAACTGGAGCATCCACATAGGTTCATCACTTAAACAATGCAGAGAGTAAACAACATGTCCTGTGCAGACCTCCTCAAAGCCCCATCCATGTATTCTGTTTCCTACAGGGAGATCTATGCCTAGCATACAAGGCGTTATTGCACCGCACTCCGAGGGACCTCCAGCATGTCTGAAAAACAAATGACATCAGAATTATCCAGTCCTAAAGACTTAAACTGTGTAATATAAATAGGACCTGTTGGAGAGACATCCTATTGACTTCTCCAGAACAGACTCTCCATCCATGTAAAGCAGAGCTCCTCCCTATTCCAATTCAAGTTTAACTTGGACAACTGGATGGAGAACCAGAAATTCAGTCCTGGTTTGACACGTATGTCTCTAATGGAGACAGCCTGTAAATGTTTATGTTTCATCTCCCAGGCCCCTGCTTACACTACCAAGGATACCAGAAATTGTTAGAGATTTGGGATGCATGACTAGGCTTAAAAGACCCCAATGATTGTTAGCCTAGTTTACACCTATGAACCTATAAATGCTACATGTGATAAAATGATATGTGCATCTGAGAGTTTTCATGCCTCAATGAAAGTGTGCAGTGTTGAATATGGTAGATGTTTAAGTCCTGAACTATGTTCCTTTTACACTCTTTAGCATCACTGTAATGTTTCTTTGATATTTGTGTATTCACACCTATGCAGTACATCTCCTTCTGTAGTGAACTTAATCATAGCCATGAACATACCTCCAACCTCTTAGCCAAGAAATCTGGACAAAGCCTGCCATAATGGGATTACAAATGCCCAAAATAGGGACAGATTTTAGGTACTGCTCTTATAATCTTAGAACGTTGCTAGAATAACAGGGTATGTATTAAAATGGATTTTCTAAAGGATATGAAGTCTGAAACGCAAATGTATGACATTATTTACTAATTTTATTCCTCAGATCATTCCAGTGATTTGCCAGAAAAACAAACATTTTATGAGGAACAGACTGAAATTTTGAGGTAAAAATCTGGACATTCTAGGAAAATATGGGCACTTGAGAGGTACGACCATGAGTTTGCAATACCAACTTGTTAAGAGTTTGATCCCAGGTATTTACATTTTGTTTGTCCAGATATTAACTGTTCTTTTCCCTTGAAATATATATTTTTAGTCACTTCTTTCAAGAGTGTTTCCATAGCATGCCTTGCTAATACACCATACTGATGAATATATACTTGAAAAAAGTCAAGGATTCAACACCAAGCATGTGCATATTGTTTGTCCAGATATTTACTCTTCTATTCCCATGAAATGTGTTTTTCTAATCCACTTTGCTATACTTGCTTCTGTGGCATGCCTGGCTAATGTAATAGTCTAGAGCATATCAGTGACATAGGCATGGGCTTATTTCATTCCTGAGCTTTCCGCTTTTATTGCTGTAATGTGTTCAATTCCCCTTGAATGTCAACTGTGGTGTTATGAGTGTGTACATTATTGGGGAATGAAGGCATTGTCTCAGATAATTAATTTTTTTCTGGCCTTTTCTGCCACTGTTGTGATGGTAATTTGGAGGATTAGAAGGTTAATGGCTATAATGACTTATCTGAGTGATCTGTGTACTCATACATGGATCATGATGTTTTGAATGGCAATTACAACATGGCTGCTTTAATGCCTACCCACGATAAAGAGGTTCCATTCCACATTGTAGTGTGAGAGTACCTACAGGATTATTGCTTGTATTTTTTTTTGTTTCAATCTACATGCATAAGTTCATAGGTTCATAGGTGTGTACTAAGCTAATGGCCCTGGAGCCTTTACAAGCCTAGCCCATAGGATTACCCTGGCATCATGCTACCCAACCTTAGCTCCCAGTGCCTCTGTTGAGTAGAGCCACTGGAGGGATCCCCGGGGTGAATTTTCTATTTCCCATCCACTCATCAAGATTTCTCTTGAAGAGGGCCAGTGAGGTGCTCTGCTTGACATGTATGGGAAGTCTATTCCATAGCAAGGGCAGTCTCTGGGTTATGAACCTGTCCCTCCAGCATGTTCTGTTGATTGTGGTAATGAGGTTGAGGTCTCTGGAGCATGTGGTGCAGAGGGATTGGGATTTATTTAGATGTAGCATTTCTAACAGAGCTGGGTCAGACATGACTTTGTCAGTCAAGCAGAGATCACCGCTAAGTAGGTGATATGAGACAGAGAATAGTTGGAGTTTTTTGAGTCTGTCCATATAGGACAAATGTTTAAGGCCTAGTAACCTCATTGTGAGGTACTTTTGCAGCCTCTCCAGTTGTTGCAGGTGTCTAGTCAGGTACATGCCACATGGGGCATTGTACTCGATGACTGGCCTAATGAGGGAAGAGTAGAGGGAGACAATGACCTCTTTCTTCCTGGATGCAAAACCCTTAGTAATGAGATGTGCCACATAGAAGGACTTTCTGACCACAGTGGCAATGTGGTGGTCAAAAGAGAGGTTGCTGTCAACCTGTGTTCCCAGATCTCTTATAATGCCTTCTCTGTTCAGTGGACTACCATCGATGTGGTAACTCATGGGAAGTGGGTTTTTCCCAAAGGGGATGACAACACATTTTTGGCATTGAGCTTATGGCTATGGTTCTGACACCAGTCATTGGTCTTATTGAGGCCTTTCTGTAGGATGTCAACATCCCTTGGGGAGTTAATAATAGCTCCCAACTTGGAATCATCTGCAAACTTTGTCAGCCAGAGTCCCATTGTGTTGGCCTGGACTTCAGAGAAGTAAATACCAAGCAGGAGGGGACCCCAGGACTGAACCCTATGGGACTCCACTCGTGACTGGTAGGCAGTCTGACTTGAAGTCAGCTACTTTCACATTGTGGGTTCTATCTGTGAGTCAGTTTGCAGCACACCTAGTGATATAGGGGTCGATGCTTAGCTTAGTGAGTTTTTCTATGATTCCTGAGTGGGGAATGGTATCAAGGGCCTTGGCTAGATCATGGTAAGCTGCATAAACCACCTTGCCTTCATCCACAGCTCTGGTGACTGACTCAAAGAAGTCGACCAAGTTGAGAAGGCATGCTCTACCCTTCACAAAACCAAACTGTGTGTGATCCAGAGTTTGGAGATTCCCTATATCCTTATTTATTAGGTCCATGATGATGCGTTCCATACCTTTACATATCAGACTCATCACATTAATAGGGCGATAGTAACTGCTTTTAAAGATGGGTTATGGTATGCTGAACCTGTACTTGTCTGCCATATCTGACTGCTCAGTATTACTACTGGTGTATTTTCTCATTCTTCTTCCTATGTCTTAAGCTAAGCAACAAGATGGTGGAGATGGAATTTATACTCACTTTTGATCTGGTATTGTAAGTGCTTTGCAAATATATTTAATTGTATTTTCTCAATTTCTCTGTCTGTCTCATTTGCTTGTTAATGAGGTGTCAATAACTTTATGTAAAGCTGCATATGATAAGCACATTTTCATGATGAGCAGGGACAAGAATTGTGTATGTTTGATCAGGAAACACTCTAACATGACATGTCCAGCTGGAAAACAAGGCACAGCAGAGATATGTGCTGAACTAAAACCAAATGGTGGAGTGATTAAGAAATATATGAATGCAGCTCAAACACATTGCATGTGATCCAGCCTCAGTTATCCTCATTTGAATATGGTTTAGATTCACTAAGCCGATAGGTATTATCTAATGATTCCCATAGAAGAGTGCAGATTTGATGTTATGGTAGTGATGTTTTAACCTGTGCAGCAGTAATACTGGGTGCCTGGCAATCTACTGGTATTGTGATTGGTCCTTTGGGGGGGTAAAGTTGGCACTGAATCTGTAGGCCAGTATATTGGCAATATCTGTTGGGTCAGCATAGGAGGTACCATTGTGCAGTAGCTCAGAGCAAATCTGGTTTTGCTGTGGAGATTCTTTACATAACTATAGAAGGCCTTGTGGTTGTCTTTACTATCTGCTGCAATTCTGTTTTCATAGCTAGCTTTAGAGGATTTGATGAGGGATCTCAACTTTTTGTTGAGGCTGATAAGGGAGTTTTTCCAGTCTTGGGACCTCACCTTATTCTAAATCAGTTTCCTCCTTCTGTTGTAGAGTTTGTTTATGGCAGGGGACTACCAAATTGGCTTCCTTTTTTTGGAGAAGAGCGTCTTGGTTCTATTGGGTATTGTGAGATCCATGTATCTGTGTATGTGTCCGTACAGTGCATTGGTGTATGATTCAGTGGTCATGAAACTATTTTCCATTTGCATGGGTGCTGTGAAGTTAGCCACCTCTGTTTTTAGAAGCCCAAAGTTAGCTTTGAGAAGTTTTTCATGGTGGTTACCTTTATGGGGTGGGGGTGAGGGATGTGGATTTCCAAGGTGATTAGTCTGTGGTCAGATCTAACCAGGGAGAAGCTGACTATTGGTGTAGAGCAATGGTTGCCCATGTTAGTAATGATGAAGTCAAGGATGTTTCTACCTCTAATGGGGGTAAGAACAAGCTGGTTCATGGCATTGGAATTAATGAATACCAGGAAATGTTGGGCAAGTGTATTGATACATGAGTAGATTTCCCAGTTAATGGAGGGGTAGTTGAAGTCGCCCAGTATGTGAGTGTTAAGTTGGACCCTAATATTCTCCAGGGTGCTTAGGAATGTGGAGTGTGAGTTTTGGGACATGGTTAGGGACTTATAACAGGCTACAACCTGAATCACTATCTTACCCAATGTTAACTGCACCTGAAGTATCTCAGATGCGTTATTGTGGGCTACCCATCTGAAGGTGTGCGCATCCTTTATGAATATGGAAACACCACTTTCTTTGGAGCTTCAGTCCAAGTTCTGGGGCCAAAAGGTGTGGAATGAGTTATAGCCTGGTAGTGCAGAGATGCTTTATGCTGCCTTGAACCAGGTCTCTGTTACAGCACAAATGTCAATGTTCTCCATTTTAAGGAGTGCTTCTTGTGAGTGCATTTTGAGATTTAGACTTCTAGCGTTGAGCAGCATGAACCTCAAATTGCATTTATTTGTAGCTGTTACGGTGATAATTTGGTCTTTGGAACACCTCCTAAAAAAGGCACTATAGGGGTGGCAAGAGCCTTGGCCAGTATCCAGTAGCCCAGGGGTGACAGATGCAGGCCATCTCTGGCAAAACATAGAGGTCTGTCAGTCATGTCATCCCAGGCAGACAGATATTGGATCCCCTTAGAATGACATCACAAATTTAGCCAGTTGTTGAAATCAATCATTTTCTGCTTGTACTGTTGTATCATTCTGGGTGATGGTAGGATGCTGCTTAGGGCTAGGGTCATACCTGCCTGGGCTACATAATCTGAGAACTCCTCCATGTCTCTTTTCATGTAGTCCAGGGAGGTTCATCTCAGGTCATTCACACCCACATGTACAATGACAGAGTCATATTTGTACCTATTGTTGAGAGACCTGAGTGCATGCATTATGTGGCGGATCCTGGTGCCTGACAGGCAGCTGACTGTTACTTTCTCCTTATTCAACCTAGTGATGGGGACATCAGTATGCCTCACTATCGAGTCACCTATGACTAGTGTGTTGAGCATGTTGTTTTGCCTTAGTGGCTTTGGTTGAGTGGCACACTGTTTAGGAGAGTTAAGTGTCTCGTGATTAGTGTTGTGTTGTGGTAGTCGAGTGTGTTTCTGCCTTGGAGGTCTCTGTTGTTTGAGTAGATTTTTAGTGAGAGCCTCCGTGAAGGTGGTTGTGTGGTTTGTGTTTTTATGTGAAGGCAGTGCTGGTGTGTGTTCTGGAGGGCTGTGTGTTCCATGTGGTGTGGTGCAAGTGCTGACCTTCTCCTCTTGACCAGCTATTCCGGTCTTGGCTGGAGAGTGCGTGGCTTCCAATTTGGATATATAAGTGCATCTCTCATAAGTCTGAGTGTTGGGAGGTAAGAGGAGAGGGTTGTCAGTGTACATGAGGCAGTTGCTACATTGCCTCAGGATGCCCAAGTTCACCAGGTTAATAGGAGGAAACACAGGGAACTGACCTTTAGACATGCCTGGAGGGGTGAGCATTAATAATAAGTACTGGAGCTGTTTCCTTGTAGAATGTTTAGTGCTGGTAGCACCTTTGTGTGTGTTACAATAATTGCTACAAGAAGTCTGGTAAAGTGCTAGCCTAATAAGCTAGTAAAAGTACAGGAGAGGAGAGAACTAGCAGATCTAAGGGAAAAATTGAAGAGCAGACTTTTGCACCATCCAGAAGCTTACAAACTTTCCTGGATACAACAAATCTGTATCTGGACTAGACTAATTACAGGAAAGGTGTGAAACAAGTGAGATACATTTCAGAGATATGTGCTTTTATGATCCATTGTACTGTGACATCTGCAGTGTCTCATCTTTACACTACACTATGGATATACTGAGATGTGGACTGATTTGTTTCATTAATCCACCTTAGGACAAAATTAATTTTAATTTTTAATAACCTTCAAAGTATAGCATGGGTGCATGGCTAACATAACCCATTATTGCAAGATATGGTGCCATGTGATACATCACACTACTGTATTACTTAATATCCCACATCTCCTGTATATATTTCCATTTTGTAACATGCCCTTATTGTCTCAGACCACTGTGATCTAACTTTCTATGTGTTGTTTTGTTATTTAACTCATTTTATATTTTAATATTCACCATCTCCATGACTTCTGTTAGTGGCCTCACTTTATTACTCAGCATCTGTGTTACTTGCGTTTCCATTGTTTATATATTTATGTATGTATTTTCTGCTGTTACTGACATCCCCATCAATAAAATCTGAATACATGAACTTGCATCAGCTACCATGGTTTCTGATGCACAGTCGTTGTTTACTTATTGTAGTCAGATGTGAAGACGAGGCGACTAATACAATCTGGCTGTGAACTGGTGCTTATCTTGTAAAATGCCTTAGCTGCATGCAGATCTGATTAGATATGATGGTTGTCTCAATAAGAAGGTAAATAAAGTTGACCTGTCTTTATTTTGGCCTTGCTGTTAATGAATCACCAGACTTGTATAGGTGGAACACCCCTGACAATTCACTTGTACCCAGCTGTGTCCTGGTTTTTGGTCTGCTTAAACAATGAATTCTTATGAACGAGTTTAATTCCCCATGGTACATAGGTAACAACCTATGTGTACATGTCTATACATATTTTTTTCTTGTCTTCTTCAGTTTCCTCCCATGCAAAAAGGGATACACACCTTAAGCTGTATCATTAATATATTAATACGCAAACATTCTTTACCTTCCAATCTGTTCCTACTCAACTTATTCATGCCCTACTTAAGAAACTAAGACCCACCACCCTGGCTGCCGACCTCCTCCCAGTAGACTATCTGCAAAAGGCTGCTGACACCATAGTCTACCCCATCTCTATCTTGATTAACAGAGCTATATCTGAAGCTACTGTACCGACAATATGGAAAATCTCCCATGTCATACCTCTCCATAAAGGAGGTAGTTCCACTGAACTGTCAAAATTTAGATGCATAGCTATTCTGTCACCTCTAGCTAAAATTATGGAGAAGTGTGTACACATACAGATCATGCACTACCTCACACAGAACAAGCTGTTGTCCAACTTTCAGCATGGCTTTAAGCCACACCACAGTACTACTTCTGCCTTCCTCTCTTTCTCTAACGTCATTAACCACAACCACAATAATAACAAACTATCCTCAGCACTCTTTCTAGATCTATCCAAGGCTTTTGACATGGTTGACCACAAAATGCTTATAAATACCTTGAAGGACTTCTCCTTAAACAACCATGCACTCCAATGGTTTCAATCCTACCTGCAGGGCAGGCAACTATGCAGTACTATGGCAGGACAAGCTATCATCTCGCCTACCCATCACATTAGGAGTCCCCCAGGGCTCGATACTAGGACCCCTTCTTTTCTCCATCTTTATCTACGACCTTCATTCAGTCATCCCAGGTGCTACCTGCATTCAATATGCGGATGACTCAACCTTGATTTATTCTGACACCTCACCAGCTACTTTATTCACATTAACCCTTCAATACAGTGGAAAAATGGCTCTCCAATCAACATCTAATCCTAAACCCCAACAAAACTAAGCTGCTGCTCTTCTCCCCCACATGTAGAACCCCCTTTCCAGCCTTCAGCATAACTGCTAACAATGGCACTATCATCTTCCCAGAAGCCCAAACTAAACTACTGGGTGTCATAGTTGATAACAACCTGAAGTTTGATGCGCATATCAATCAAACTATGAAAACCATTAATAAAAAACTTGGCTCTCTTTACAGAATCAAACCTTTCTTTACCCCACTTGCTAGAACTGCAATTGCCCGTTCCCATCTGCTATCAACTCTTCTCTATGCTTCACCTCTATTCTCCAACTTAAACAAAACAGATCTTAATAAACTATCATCCTGCTATAACCAAATTGCCAGATTTGCTACTGGAACAGCCTACTGGACACACCACTGTCACAACCTAAATCGCCTAGGATGGCTTGAACTGCCAAGCCTACTGCAGTTCAACCAGTTAATAGTGGCACATAAAGTCCTTTACCAACCAGAAAATACACCTGCACTAAAAAATATTATCAACCTTTACACCAGCACCCGACCACTGCGATCATCCACTAGACTCCTAGTTCAAACATACAAATCCAACTACTCAGCTGGGGACTCTCTGTTTGCCAACTCTGTTGGAAAAATATGGAACAGACTCCCAGCTGACTTGACCCTAGAACCCTCACTAACTCAATTAAAAAACAAACTCAAGAAATACTTCAAAACTCATTGGTTATGTCCTTGCACTAACCCCAACTAGTGACCTCTCTATTTCTTAGGTGTCTTACCTTCAACTACTTCTAACTCTTTTCTACAACTGCATTTCAGGAAGGGTCAATTGTAAAATTGCTGCACAGTGTGTCTTAAACCTGAATGTAATGTTATGTATGTTTAACTTTGAAAATAATGTTATGTTTTGTAAAGTGTTTTATAATAAGTACTATATGTGCTAAATGCTGGTATTGCTTATGACTGTAATCTGCTTGAAACTAGCATTTATTGAATGTTCAATGCGTATTATTATCTTGGAGTTTTTCTCCCTGGGCCTCCGCTGAAAATGGACATGTATCCAGTCGGACTATCCCAGTCAACAAATGTAAAATAAAATAAATAAATAAATTATATATATATATATATATATATATATATATATATATATATATATATATATATATATATATATATATATATATATATATATATATATAATTATGTAACATTGCTAACCCTACAGTGGTGAGGAAGGGGTTCTAATTTATCTATTACTTGTTTGTCAAAATAATAAAAGCAAGGTAAAAAAGAAAGAGTCACCATTAATGGTGATTATATTTATTATTTTACACCTTACTGGGTGAGGTGTTAACTCACATCTCCATTGGTTTTGCCTTACTCTCTCACTTTGGCTGGCTTCTTTCTTACTGAGACAAAGGCGGTATTGCCAGCATAGCTAGCTGGAATTATATAAATAATTATATGTCATTTGTAATAACAACGTGAATCATATAAGATACTTGTGTTACAAATGTATTATAACTGTATGTCAGGTGTATTTCAAACTGCTGGTATATAAGTGTATGTTGAAGAGGTTTTTTGCAAAATGCTTAAAATGTAACCACAACATGCCCTACTGAAATAGAACAGAACTGTACCTGCATTATTGTAACTGTTTAAATGTATATATTGTAACAGTGGAAACTGAAACACAGGGGGTTAACTTTGTTCCAACAAAACTTCAGAAAAATAGCTGAAATTAAATTACTTTATGACAGCAAGAGACATGTTGTTTATACTAGGGAGCTTTCTGTGCTGTCTTGAAGGAGAAATAATTACTAGGCTTGAGATGTGGAAGTGCTTTATTGTTTTATGACTCCCAACAGCGACACAGATCTGAGGAAAAGCCCTTGTCTATGTATTTTCACAGGTGGGTGCTAAATATTGCTAGATTTTAGCAGTGGAGGTTTTACCTGGGATAGAATCAGATGACAAGAAATGATGTCATTCTACAAGCTATCCCACAGTAATATTTGAGATATTAATTTAAGAACTCTCTGACAGAGACTCTGCATTCTGTAGTCTGTCTTGGACCTGACCAGAAAACCCATTCATGATACATTTGCCTTGCTTTGTAAGTAATTTAACTAGAATATAGTAATTCTCTTAGATACAGTCAGGAATATAAGAAAGCTTAGTTTAGATAGTTTTTATTTATTTATTTGAGACTACCCTGCAATGTTGTTTTAAATATTTCCTGTGATTTTGAACTCTGATGTCACTGTAACTATATATTTAGTATTGTCTTGTTCTTTTATTACTTATTATTAAATATATTTAAACCTTTCATTGTGGCTGATCTGTCTAGAGATATTTAAGTTCTGAGAGTACTTCCATATTTATTTGGTGACACTGTGTGGGCCACTCCTAATAGCCTTGCTCTTGGTCAAACTACCATTTGTATTGATAGCAACGTTATACAGTAAGATTGGACACCATTTGTTAAGGGCCTTAAAGTAGTTGATAAGGGGTTTTGGTGGCAGTGAATACTACCTTATAGTCTGGGCAGAAGGAGGCATAGCTAGTAAACCTGTGCCAGCCTTTCCCCAGGTGTGTGTATATGTGTAAAACAAATGTCCAAGAGTGTGCATGTCAGCTATTTGGGCAGGGACACTTAGTACTGGTTGGACAAATAGAATGTTGGAGGACTTGGCTTGGACCCCTGGCCAATGACTCAACTCTATAGCTGTGTCAGTGGGGAATCTCACTGGGGATCTGGAGAAATAGGGAGAAACCAGCCCCAAATTGACTGTGGTCTCTGTGTGCTCTTAAGGGAAATAGCAATTGATGCAGAGAGCTGTATCTGGAAATACTGTGTGTATGCCTGTCATCTTTCCAATGTATGTCCCCCACTGGTGCTAGTGGTGATGATTGAGGCTCCTTGATTACTGGTTCAGTGGTCGGGCATCACATGTACCATGACTTTTTTGTACTAATATGTTTTGCTACCATTCTAATACAGAAAAGTCCATTTTTTCTGTCTTCAAAAAGCAATTCTGCTATCAGTGTAGTAATGGGTTACACCCTAACCCCCCCTGGCATACATATGCAAAGTTCAGGTCATAGAACTGAAGGAAAAAGACAGAGAACAACACCTTTTGATAACTCATCATTTCATTGAGTTGTGGGCCTATATGTTTCATAATGAATTAGGGATTCAAAATACTCATATAACTTATTGCTAAATGAATATACATAATGTTGTGGAATAGTAGAAAACTGTTTTTAAACAATGGATGGAGTGTAGAAATTGGGAGTTATAGTACCAAGCTGAAGGTAGTCTAAATAATATGACATAAGAACACATTAAGCAGGATCTCAGCAGGACTTCCTAGTGAATTATGACATCTGAACTTATTGTCTCACAGCACATAACAAAAAAAAAAATGAATATGAGAGTGGCATGTCCCACACACTTCCCTAGATTACATAAACAAAGTCAGGGTTACACAATCTAGGATAAAGTGAAAAAAACTTTTATAAATTCATTGTTTTGTTGAATGGTATACATGAAAAGTTTGGATATGGTAAATCATTAGGTTTCCAAAAATTAGCAATACATCACATACCCGAGTTTTAACAGGGCATGTCAACCTAACTCACCTATCAGAAAAAAGGGGCATTTTATGCATCATGATGTAATATTATCTGAGTCCAAATTCTTCATTATACAGAACTTAAAAATTTGAGTCAAAATCTAAACCAAGTTTTTCACTACCTTATCTCAGGTGCTTTAATGAAACTTCCATTTTCATAATTTGCTCTCGCAAATGCTATTCATACAAGGAGAAGTGATGCTGAGATCTTCGATTTTCTTGTAACATCAGCTCCTGTAATAAAACTCACAACAAATTATGCTGCTTTTCATGAACTACATATGATATTGTAGCCTTAAAGATGATAATCTTTTCAGACTAAAAAGAGTGTATTGTATCCTGCACTTGTATCCAAAATTCTTTTCAAACATGGTAATCATAAAACTTGTGCACCTATGTATGCATGTGGGATGTCTGACATCTTCTGAAGAACATGGAAACTGCAAGAAGGTATGTGAATATAAGAAATAGTTTAGGAACATCTATGGATATATTCTTCAGAAAATATAGGAAGCATTTTTATTTGAAGAGGATAGAATTATCGCCTTGATAATATTGTTTAGTTTGTAAAGTTCTGATTTTACATGAAGTCCATATATCTACTTTTGGTAAACATTTCAATTTATAAAGTAACTTACAGATTAAAATAAATACATTTGTGGAAAATATCACCGTTGTATTAACATAAAGTTTATCACTTCAGGAATGTTATTACTCCACTTTGATAGGCAACTTCGGCTGAACAAGTACCTAATTCTCCTATACTCAAAATCAACTAAAATGTAACCATTATTTACTCATCAGATAAAAATAAGTGGTGCCATTCATGCAGTGAAACCAACATATCAACCCTTTTGGAC
>NC_056731.1:1793802943-1793835443 GCF_019279795.1 Protopterus annectens | reverse complement strand
CATATCATCGAATCTCAAATCATTGAAAACTAGAAAGCAACTAGTAATAACATTCCACAGAGTTAGTACTGCATTTGTGCAGGGGGGGGCACAGCCTTTTTAAGGGACTTGCTTAGAATGTGCATTTAAGGATTGTGTACAGATTGTTAGAAGAGGAAAAAGTAACTTCTGTTTATCTCGCTCATATGGGTAGAACACAGAATCTTAACTTAGAATAGAGATACCTTGAATCCTGTTGAATAAGAATTATAGAACTATAGCCAAGCAAATATGCTTATGGAATGATTGTTTTTTCTTGGATTTAGTGATGGTGAGTCAGAGAACCTGGACTGAGCTGTCAGTCTAAGTAATTGCGCTGACGTTCAAGACATTCAGTCTCATTTTCCATTCTTGAGCATAGCAGTGGTACAGTGATGAAAAACAATGTCGACTCAGAATGCAGAGCGAGCAGGTTAGGCATAACCATGCAATGTTTGGCAGTTGTCTTAAGTCTAAGAGTTCCATGTTTGTTTTATGACCTGTAATATCCCTTGGCAGCCAGCTAAGCTGAGCGGCACTGTTTAACCAGCTGTAATGGTCAGATTTCCTCAGAGATCTTAGCAAATGCTTATGGTGACAGTCCACCTGGGCAGAAAAAATTGGTTTCCTTGTTTATACATTCCACCTAGGAAATATTTTCCAGCTCAGAAACATTACTTTAGAATCTGCAGGGGTAGTGGGAGTGGTCTTTTGTAAATGTCTCAAAGATGTTGCAAAAGAAAAAAAAAAAAGTAAGGTATTCAGAAAGCACATTTTACTTTCTTACTTACTACTGCGTAAGCTATAAACTCATTTTCAATACAAACATAACAATTGTTGACCTTTCACAGATCTGGTTCTCCTTCAACAAAGCAAAATATGACTTCGACCAGCCTATTGCATTTCTCTGTGGAAACAGTCTTTCACTGGAAGTATGGATAACAAGCTCGGCTATGGTCCTGGATCATTGCTAGTGTGTGTGTGTGTGTGTGTGTGTGTGTGTGTGTGTGTGTGTGTGTGTGTGTGTGTGTGTGTGTGTGTGTGTATGTGTGTGTGTGTGTGTGTGTGTGTGTGTGTGTGTGTGTGTGTGTGTGTGTGTGTGTGTGTGTGTGTGTGTGTGTGTATACGTGTGTGTGCGTGCGTATGAGTGTATGTCTGTGTGTGTGTGTGTGTGTGTGTGTGTGTGTGTGTGTGTGTGTGTGTGTGTGTGTGTGTGTGCATGTGTATGAGTGTATGTCTGTGTGTGTGTGTGTGTGTGTGTGTGTGTGTGTGTGTGTGTGTGTGTGTGTGTGCGTATGAGTGTATATCTGTGTGTTTGTGAATGCGTGTGTGTGTGTGTGTGTGTGTGTGTGTGTGTGTGTGTCTGTGTGCTTATGAGTGTATGACTGTGTGTGTGTGTGTGTGTATGTGTGTGTGTGTGTGTGTGTGTGTGTGTGTGTATATGTGTGTGTATATATGTGTGTGCGCATGCGTATGAGTGTATGTCTGTGTGTGTGTGTGTGTGTGTGTGTGTGTGTGTGCATATGAGTGCATATCTGTGTGTTTGTGAGTGCATGTGTGTGTGTGTGTGTGTGTGTGTGTGTGTGTGTGTGTGTGTGTGTGTGTGTGTGTGTGTGTGTGTGTGTGTGTGTGTGCGCGTGTGCGTGTGTGTTTGTATGTGTGTGTGTCTGTGTGCATTTTAATTCATTTTAAACTATAAACTTTTCCTTTTCAACATTTGGAAGAAATCTGATGAAAATGTATGGTACGTAGGAAGACAGATTCAGTTTTTAAAAACTTGTGTACAACATTATGCATAGAAGATGCAAAGTTACTTCATGGCAAGGAACAAGATCAATGTGAATATAATAGTTCATCTAATAGGTAATAATTTGAGGTGAAGGAAATAAATAAATTAATAAATAAAACTATGTCAAGAGATCTATCTTGTTGTTTAGAAAATGTTAATCTTGTACACAGAAAAAATGTTTTGTATATGCATTTGTGGGTGTTTCAGGATGATTTTAAACACTAATCCAGGCTAGAGTTAATTGTGTGAGTTTGGAGGGGATTAATCATAGGAGAATACTAGGCTAATTGCTTTAATGGGACATTTTAAGACTAGCTAATAACTTGAGGTCAGAATTAAACCCTAGATGTTGTGTCTATGAAGTAACGACCTTAACCATTATGTCAGACCTACTACCTCATGAACCAGATGTCAGAATCAAACTCTGTACCTTGTATCTGTGAGTTAAAGACCTTAACTATTATGACATACACTTCCCTTTATATATCAATGAGACTGTATGCTGATAAAGTCCCTTTTAGTAGGATTTTATTCATTCCTTCTCAATATGTTGAAACTTATATTGTAGAATCCTGGTTTCCTTTTTAGACTCATTTATTTTTTTGAATAATGTAGTATTTTACTGGCCTGGCCTAAATCCTACAGAGGCAGACTTTCCTTGCTTATTAACATGATTTTCTGAGGCTCAGCTTGGTATAAGTTTGAAATATGATATGTGTAGGCATGGATGAGAACTGAGAAATCAGTGTTTTGCAAGAGTCCACTTCAGACCTCTGTTTTATTTTAATTATATCTATTGAAGATAAATGAATGGATTCATGAAAGCCTACATTTAGTGCTGGTATCATATGCTTTGCTATTTGTTATTAATTAAACAGCTCTGCATGCAATGCAGAGCCTCAGAACAAGGGTAAGCAGCAGAATATGCTGATGAAGGCATAAGTAGCCAAAGTACATTAAGCATCCAAGATGGTGGAACTATTCATGAATGCCTAAAGTTTACTTGTATACACTCAGTGCTCCCTTTTGCCATGAAATCCAAAACTCTTTTGAATACACACATGATTAAACTGAGAAAAAATGTTAGGGGTTGCTGCTGCCATCGTTAACCTGTATGTGTAACAGGCTTTAATTCAATGTGCTACTGCTGCTACTGCCAAACCTTGGCCAAGAAGGAGAACTTTGTCTAGGACCCCATTTGACTTCTCATAGAATGTATGATGCAGAAACTACAAAACAATACTGGGTGTACAAGGAAATATTAGGGGAAATATGCAATCCTCTGCCACCCTCACCTGAGGCCCTAGTAAAATCACAGAGACCCATTTTATTGCAAACAAAGGCATGCATAGCATTATGTATAGTAGCTACATGACTTTGCAGAGGTCTACAGGGGATATATTAGGTGTGTTACAGCCTCAGCTTCTAGAATCATTTTCTAAATGCAATGCTGCAATATGCAAGGGTCATATATGTTTCTCATGCACCCCAGAGGAGATGCATGCAAGATTTGTATGCAATAGCACGCTTCCCTGAAATTTTAGGAGCCATAGATTGCACACTCATAGAAAGAAAAGCCCCACTGGGTGAACAGGGAATGAGGTACATGCCCAAAGTATCTACAGTGTTGTGCAGGTAATCCAGGTAGTTTTTATAGCTCACATATATGACACACCTGTGAACTGTACACAAGGTTTGCTAGGGGTGAGTTTCTGCAAAGGTTTCTAGTGGGGAATACAGGTTATGCACTGGAACCTTGGCTGATGACACCCATTGGAAACCCACACAACCCCAATGAGCAAGGATACAATGATGCCCATGATCAAACTAGGAATATCATACAACATGTATTTGGCCTGCTCAAATCAAGGTTCCACTGTCTAGACACATCAGGATGTGTCCTGCAGTAAGAAAGAACCATCTCTGCCCAAAAACACATGCAAAATATAATTCTCAGGAAACAGCTTCAACAAGGACAAAAAGGGGCAAGAACACAGTTTCCAGGACCACAGACAGGACTAGCAGCTGTACCAGATATAGATGAAAAGCCTGAAGGAGAACCACCAGTTGCAGATGGTGCTGACAGATGTATGTATGTATGTATGCACAATATGCCATGGCTATGGCTATGAAGCAATGGACTGTCCACTTTTACTACCTAATTAAAAATTCTAAATGCATATAATGATTAAATAAAACTAATGCATGAAAAAAAGTTCACAACCTTTCCTTAACCATGTAATGGCTGTGTGTTGTTAGCATCAGACAGAGACAACTCCTAAGGACACATCTTGTAGCTGCAGTATTAGGTAAGCATGGAACCTGTAGGAAAAAAAAGAGTTATATAAATGATTACTCCCGTATGCAAATATGTATATGTCCCTAAAGTGAAACATGTCTCACGTGTATAGTAAGACCAGTATTACCATACAAATGATTTATGCACTATACAGCTATAATTTTGACCAATATTGTGTATCATACATTTCAGTTGACCAGCATACATAAACCAACAATAAGCAGGTCAATGTTAGCACCATTTGCACATGTAGGGCATTAAGCAATGAGTAATTGTCTAGTATGAATGCAATACTAAGAATGCAAACATAAGTACAAAGTCAACAATTACACAATCATTCACAACTGGGTAGAATAATAAATAAAAATATTTCTTCTGCAATGCATTATTATTAAAGCAAGTGTCTGAGTAAGCAAACATTAGCTATCCACTCTGTGAGTCAAACATATAAGCAACCCTAAGTCACAAAGAAATGTACAAAGGGCATGGCACATTCATCATCATTTGCATAGGGTAGTGGTGGTGGGATACAGGAGGACAAGCCTGACACCAAAGTAGTGAGTATGTGCGAGTAACAAACAATTTATTCAGTAAGTATATAACTGTCAGGACCTGTAGCAAGAGATTTATAGCAGTCAACAGCAGTGTTTATATAACTTGTGTGAATGTGTGAAGTAGTATAGGCAAACTGTTTTTCAATGCATATGCGTCTGCATGAATACAATCAAGCACTATGCTAGCACTATGCCATGGCACTTCAGACAGGTGGGAACTATGCATGATAGAATAGTCAGTTCAGTGCTATTACCCCAGGCCATGAGAACTACCTCTGCCAGAAGTTGCACTGCTAGTTCTATGACCCTGGATAGAGGTCTGTGCACTAACTAATCATGAGTGATGTCTGCTAGATGAACTTACACAACAACTATGGCCAGGACCATGACCACATGGCCTACCAGATCTGGGTATGTCTTAATCACTGATGGGGTAGTGGAAGTAGAGCCAGAAGGGGAGCAGGAGCTGGCATGACCACGTTGGCTAACACCTGACAATGTAGCAGCTCTCTGGCCACATAGATCCTGACTCTCCCCAATAGATGTTCCATTACAGACACTGTCTGATCCAGTGTGTCTTTCATCCCAGCTAAGGAGGCAGGCACAACGTTCAGGCAATTCTACATCAGAATGTAGAAAATTTAGTACTTGCACTATCTCATCCGAGACCCTAGTGAAATGTGCCTGTGCCTATATGATGTCCTACACATAATTTGTGTGCCACCTACTGACACACCAACATCAGGAGGAGGATGGAAAGTAGGCCTCCTCCAAGTACCTCTATCAACTGTCCAGTGTGGCACTTTGCCCTCATGATGGCTATGGGGAGACTCAACCAGGTTTCCAACTTGAGGAACCACACTATCTTGAACAACTGTGTTACCCTCAATCTGTCCTGTGTCTGAAGTCTCCACGGCATGTGTATTCATATGAACACTGACTATGAAACATGGACAAGGGATGTGGGAACCACAACCTTAGTGTCAGACTGACCTTCTACATGCCCAGACTGTGCCTATTCATCATTGCCTGCATAATCAAAGGCTACAGACTCTGACATCAGGCAGTAAGAACTCCACAGTGCCACTGATAGGATCACCTATGATAACAAGTAAACAACCCAACAAAGAGAGAAATAGAATAAATACTGATCAAACTTATGTTATGTAAATGTGTTTTAAAAAATAATAGATACTAACACAATGCAAAAAGGACTTTCATGTATATATTAACCTACTTTACATACAGTAATAATAAAAAGGTGTGATTATCATATGCAGATGGTCATGCAAAATCAAAACCAGATGTGCCTACAGAAAAGATAGAGAGATGAAGCATAGATGATAAGCATCATAATGCAAATGATACAATAAGCAGAAAACAATCACTTTTACATCAGAAGAATAAGAAACATCTCATACAAAAATTAACTGTCCAGTTTCATTAGCCCCCAGTCTTCTCTGTGTGTGTGTGTGTCTCTCTCTCTCTCTCTCTCTCTCCACATGCTTCTTCTCCTGCACCCATCTGGCTCAGTCTATACACACACACACACACACACACACACACACACACACACACACACACACACACACACACACACACACACACACACATATATATATATATATATATATATATATATATATATATATATATGTATACATATATATATATATATATATATATATCCATTGTAAATTACTACATTATATTGTATACCTGAAAGTTTAACAGCAGACACACTTGGGTTGTCCTCCATATCAGCAACAACATCAGTGATTCTTTGTGAACTCTGCTGAGCTGTCTGGATTTCTGGCAATGGACAAGAACTCCTCTGTCTCAGTCAGTGGTGGTTTGGTAGTAGGACCACCCTCAGTAGCCATCCATTCCAAGGCAATTGCAGCCATCCTACATTTAGCAGTTGTTATGACATCACTGGCCTGATGTCTGATTGTTTGAGTATGGCCATGTCCCCCAACAGCATTGACATTGTTGACCACCTGCTCCCAGATACAGTCATGGAAGGATTTGTCTCCTCCATCTCTGTCTAAAAGGAATGAGTTATGTTGCTGTAGTGCTTTTATTATAACTTCATTCTTTGCATTAGTGTATGGCGGTTTATGGTGTCCAGATGTCTTGGACACAATAGTCCTGTATGATATGAAATAAAAAAGAACAAAAAATGAAATTAAGCAACAAGTGAGTATTTACAAAAATAAATGTGCATGAATGTATTCAGCCATCATGCAAAAAATAATTTAAAAATGAAGGCTCCATATCAGTATATACAGTTAATACAGAAACTCATATCTCCCCCCCCCAAAAAAAAAAAATGAAATGAAAAGCAATGCTAACTATTTTTAAGGATGTAACAGTTGTGTGATTCTGGAGTACATAGCAGAAACAATCAAAATAATTTAAAATTTTCAATTGAAAATGGACAAACAATGCAGACTATAAACAAATGGGTATTGTGAAATGTAACACTTCAGTAAAGTAAAAATGAATCATGTTGCAAAAAAAGGCAACATACCATTACAACAATTCAGTTGTTAATGTAGAAAAAAGTCTTGCAATTCAAATAACAATATCAGGCTCTCTGGATACAGTCTCCCTTACTATGATACAAATTCCTTACCAGCACAATTAGCTTTATATAATGCAGATTCAGACCTCTGAGCACTGTGAATATGCAAATCAGATATAAACCCATTATCATTCACTAAGTGCAGGGCAGTTGGACATGGTATGAGAACCTACACAATTGCATGTACATGTCCTAGCACTGCATATGCAAGCATTGACGTGTTTCTTGCTAAAGGTTTGCACATGTGAATGATTAGTCTGACTGGATAAATAATCAGTGTTTCACACTCTCGCCTCTTTGATGTACACTTATCAAGGGTTTGATGGAGGGAGAAGAGACTTTACAAAGAGTCAGGGATTACATTTATTGACATAGGAGAGAAACAATCATAAAGCATTTTTATGAATTGCTGATGAACACAGTTGTGACTCTTAATAAAACTTTGTCTGTGATTCTAATGAAGTACATTACTCATTGAAACAGATATCAAAAGCAATACAAATGAGATTGCAAGTAGAAGGCTTCTTTGCCATTAATATATACAGACTAATTGAAAACTATATCACTGGTCTATATTGCATTTGTAGTCGACTAACTGAAATAGTTAGCAAAATTTCTAAGTTTGCCTGTTTGTGAGGCTTTTTTATTATTTTAGAAAAGCATAGATAAGATAATGATGCTCACAAAATAAAGAGAAGCAAGCAGCTGCAGTGTTGCAAATATTTCTTTAATATTGTGAGAGGAAATTTTAGCTTAACTGGTGCCAATGTACCAATCATCTACACATCTACTGACATATTACAAGGACAATTTTCAAAACTTGGTTATGTTGCACCTTTAATGTCATTTGCTGCAATGTCACATCTTGAGTATATGTGATCTAGTTTTTTTATTTTTTTATTCTTCTTAATATATGTTTGTGTCTGTGGCAGATAGTGGAAATAATCTCAACTTTGTGTTGTTAATTCCCCTGATTTGATAGTTCAAATCCAGAGAGGCTGTTTGTGTGAACATAGTGATATTTAAGAAACATATGTTCATATTACAAGTCAACAAAGCTGATGAAACATCTGAAGGATACATTTTAAATACTTGTTTCCTATCTTTTCTTTCTTTTCATCCTTTGTATGCAATTTGGCATTGCATGATTGGCAGGGGAGAGTAACAATGAAACATAGTTTACTTCCTAAGGTAAAAACACACACATTTAATTTGGAATGCTATCATTAGTGCAATTGAAACTGGTGCTGGGGCACTTCTGTCAGCTTTATGGACAGCACTGAGTGAAGAAATTTAATTTGTCAGCTGCCTATCAGGGTGGCACAAGGTATAAGTAAAATGAGCTTACAGAACAAGGACATATAATGCAGGGTTTGATTCCAGTTTATAGATAATTCTTCTGAGTGAGATCATAATAAATATAGACACCCAATATTGTATATGGAATGAACTGGCTAAATTATATGTGATAAATCACACCCAATGTTCTATATGGAATAACCAGGCTAAATTGTATGTGATAAAAGACACCCAATGTTGTACGTAAAATAAACAGACTAAATTCTACAATAACTGCTAAAAAATATTATGTGCAGTCCATGTGAATTGATGTTACAAATGTGTTATTGTTTGAAATTCAACTCTGCTTTCATTATTAATAACAATATGTGCTATGGGTGATAACACAAAAGCAGTGACATGAGAAATGTGGACATTTGTGTCATATATGCTGGATTAATTATCCATATGTCACAATTAGTTACCTGACAGTAATACATTTTATTTTAACATTTTTTCTCTCATTATTAATTGTATATACTATCTCAGCAATGAGCTCCTGTAATTTTCTGTGTGTCCTCTTACTGAACAATTGCCATTACATGAAAGCCTGATGATGTATAACACAAATGCTAATTGTGATGTGACAACCAGATATGAAAAGGATGACTGTTTCATGCTGAGGCTATTAGTGCTCTGAACTTTGCAAGATGTATACTTTAATTATATAACTTTTAATTAAATATATTTTATTTGTATATTTATTTATTTTTTTGTCTTTTCCATTTGTGAGCTGCTCAGCAGCACACAGCCATGGTTCATAGCCGAGGGCAAAAATGAAAAATTTAACTTAGGCTGACTTCTGTAGAGCAAATCATGTCTATATCATAACATCAAAGTTGTAAACCCTCGAATGTTATGATATCAAACCCAAAACCTTGAAGATTGAGAACAGCGAAGCCATGGAACATCGAATTCTTTCCCAGGGAAAGAATTTCGGTGGGCCGTTTCCATGGCTTCGCTATTTCCTCCACTGTGGTGCAATCTTGGAGTTGGTATATTTAAGTAGGGTGTGTGTGGGGGGCACAGCCCCCCCCACATTGGGGGGCTGGGGGGCAAAGCCCCCCACATTAGACATACTTAGTAGTGTTTGTGTGTTTTGTGTATTGTGCTGGAACAGCAATTTTTTTCCCAGGGGAAAAAAAATCGCTGTTTCAGCTTTCAGAGTTCTCAGTTTTCCCGGTTATAAGTTTGATGTTATAGTGTTCGATGTTATTGCATTTCGATCATGTGATATAAATCCCAAATAAGCATAGTGCCATTGTAATTCTGTCAGTACTTTATATAGTACTGAGTAAAGAAAATGCAAGCATCTGCCAAGTATCTCTTTGGTCATCATCATCTTTCGGCTGTTCCCGTTAGGGGTCGCCACAGTGGATCTTCTGTTTCCATTTCTTCCTGTCCTCTGCATCATGCTCTTTCACACCAACCACCTGTATGTCCTCTCTCACCACATCCACAAACCTTATCTTAGGCCTTCCTCTTTTCCTCTTACCTGGCAGCTCCATCCTTAGCATCCTTTTCCCAATATACCCAGCATCCCTCCTCAGCGCATGTCCAAACCAACATAATCTTGCCTCTCTTGCTTTGTCTCCAAACTGTCCAACCTGAGCTGACCCTCTAATATACTGATTCCTAATCCTGTCCATCCTAGTCACACCCAGTGCAAATCTTAACATCTTTAACTCTGCCACATCCAGCTCTGACTCCTGCCTTTTTGCCAATGCCACCGTCTCCAACCCATATAACATAGCTGGTCTCACTACCCTCTTGTAGACCTACCTTTTCACTCTTACTGGTACCCGTCTGTCACAAATCACTCCTGACACTCTTCTCCACCCATTCCAAACTGCCTGTACTCTCTTCTTCACCTCTCTTCCACACTCACCATTACTCTGAACTGTTGATCCCAGGTACTTAAACTCATCCACCTTTACCAACTCTGCTCCCTGCATCCTCACCATTCCTCTACCCTCCCTCACATTTACACACATATATTCTGTTTTAGCCCTGCTGACCTTCATTCCTCTCCTCTCTAAAGCATATCTCCACCTCTCCAGGGTCTCCTCAACCTGGTCCCTACTCTCACTACATATCACAATGTCATCTGCAAACATCATAGTCCACGGGGCCTCCTGTCTGATCTCATCTGTCAACCTGTCCATCACTACTGCAAATAAGAAAGGGCTCAGAGCTGATCCTTGATGTAATCCCACCTCCACCTTAAACGTATCTGTCACTCCCACTGCAGTCCTCCCCAATGTCACACTACCATCGTACATATCCTGTACCACTCTTACATATTTCTCTGCCACTCCTGACTTCTTTGTACCGGTCCCAAGCCCGGATAAATGGAGAGGGTTGTGTCAGGAAGGGCATCTGGCGTAAAACCTCTGCCAAATTACTTATGCGGAGAACAAGTATCTCTTTGTTACATGCTGTAAATACATTGCATAAGGAGCAAAAGCAGAGGCACTGCTGAGCTCAAATCTATAGTGCTGATAATTTTGCATATGGTGTCAGATAAGGTACTGACACACATTTTGGGATGTGAATTGAACACCCTAAGTATGCGTGATAAATACTACAGATGTAATCTATAGTCCTTGTGAATTGCTGTTACCAATGTTTTGTAATGGGAAAACAAACTGCTCTTTTTGTTAATAACAACATTTGCTATGCATGATGTGAAATATGACAGTTTCTGAAGTGTGAGTATACAAATGTACTAATATGATGAATGTATAAATATGTAGAATCTATTACACATTACTTATCAATATAGCCTATTTATGAATCATGACAATACTTCATTTTTCCTTACAAATTATAACATTATGACATCTATGCGGTGTCTCACAAATGAGTAATTGTCCCCTTTCTGAGTAATTGACATTATCTTAATCCCCAACGATGTGTAACAGAAATGCAAGTTCTGATGTGGCAGGACAATATTCTAAGGATGACAGTGTCAGAGTAATTGTCTAAGAGCTCTGTTACTGATAGATTGCTTCTTTTGGAATTACAATTTTACACAGACCCACATACACACACACACACACACACACACACACACACACACACACACACACACACACACACACACACACATATATACCACACACACACACACACACACACACACACACACACACACACACACACACACACACACACACACACACACACACACACACACACACACACACACACAGATAGATTTTGCCTTTTGCATTTTCACACTACATCGCAGTATACAATGTTTTACATCTAATGGGAAAAAAAATGAAAAATATAATTTGGACTGCCTTCTGTAGTCCAAACAAGCCTGCTACCATTTTATTGCTGTCAACCCTGTAGGAAATACTGACTGAAGAAAATGCACATATTAACTACCTATCCTTATGGCAGTAAATGTCAGGAACCAGAGGCGAGGCAAAAGTAAAGCAAGATCTTGTATTCTGAGGAAGTATTCGGATGAAAGCGTTGAATAAAGTGTGGTACGCTAAAATTACTTTTGCCTTGCCTCTGGTTCCTGACATTTACTGGTATTTTTCTCTTTTTGGTTGGTTTTGCATCGTTTTGTTCATACCTATTCTTATGGCACAAGGTTTATGTGAACTGAGTTTGGAGAAAAAGAAATGATGATGCAGGGTTTGAATCCAGTTTACAGAAATTTTTACTGGGGGGGGTCAGAATGACATTTGTTACAAGTTTTTGATTAGGAATGTACCACAAAATAAAAATGAGTATAATAAAACTGATTTTAGCAACAAATGTATCATTAATGCCTGCCAAATAAAGCCAATATAATGTGTGTAATGTATGTTAAACATGATGCTGATGATAGGCAATTTAAATGGAGTTTTATAGGTATGATATGCACAATAGCTTTTAATAATTATTATGACTCATCGCATATTATAATGATGTGTTTAAGACATTCCCCCAGATTCTCAAAAGCTTGCACGAAGTGCAAGATCGGTGCAGAAGCTCAAGCAGGCAATATGTCTTCCGTATGATCCAGGAACAGCCTGCAGGGGCTTGCATGAGCACTCCTGCACTAATCCTGCACGGACTAAGCCCTAGTATACAAATCACCCCATTTGCAAGTGAAATTCATGCAAAATGAGGTCATTTTGCAATCCAGGAAGCTTGCAACAGTCTGTACAAGACAGTGCTACCTGCAGAAATGTACTTGGTTAGTAACCGAGTACATTTTCGCAAAATCCAAAACAGAGCCATGACAGCTCCAAATAAAGGCTGCATATCATGTAGTAAGCATGCCAATGGCCAAGTATAAGGCCATTGACACTGCAAACATAAAAAAATACAAAAATCAACTTTTATATTTTTTAGCCGATCTTGGCTGTTTAAGCGTAGGGCTGGGATTGAGGGAAAATAATAAAATAAACCCAAAATAAGCAGTCTAACTAAAACCACTATTCTGCCATGCAAGTCAATGGCAGGCAGAAGACAACCTGGTCAGTGAGTAGTGGTTGCTAAGTGGCGAGACTCAGTGTGAGACATGTAACTATGCATTAGCAGGCAATTCTATGCAAATGAGGGGAAGGATAGTGAATCCCAGTTTTCCCCAACATGTGAGTCACCTCCCAACAGTGTAAGAGTAGGAATAGCTTGGTGCAAGCCTAGGAGTTAAGTGACATCATGGGTGTGTGTGTCAGCCATACTGTAAGTGGAGTGGAGCCCTGTGGCTTGGGTTTGTTCCTAGTTTAGCACAGCTAAGCTAAGGAGGTGTGTCTAAACTTGCTTAGCACTCTTTACAAAACCTAGGTGGGTGTGCGCGCCACGCACTGGGTTTTACAGGAAGAAAAAAAGAGGTTAAACCAGGAAACAGCAGAAGTGTGTACATTTGAGCACTCTGTTTGCAAGGTGCACACATGGGCTTAAACAGGAAGGCAATGGGTAGGGAAAACAGCAGTATGAAGGTAACCAAGGAGAACTAGCTTAGCTGGCAGGTGAAATGTATCAGACTCAGCTAATTACACAGGCAGCAGACCAGCCCAGCCCAGAACACTACTATAAACTAAGCAAACACCTTCCCCACTGGTTTTTCTTACACTCTATATCACCGGTATAAACAAGTGGGGAACTTTTTACACTCACAACAGCAAAATGATAGGGTCTGCAATAGCTATCATACAACTTGTGGAAGAGGCTGAGGGTGGTGAGGATGTGAATGCTGTCGACCAACCGACAATGAGGAGACAGAGAAGAGTGTAAAGACCCAGGGTAACCTACCAGAGGCTACATGAGCTGGCGATAGTGGAGCACTATAGGGTGGACAGGGACCTCCTACAGCAAATTATTGAGCTGTGCTGGCCACGCCTGACACACAGAGCTAACAGAGGGGTACCCATCCCAGTGGATACCAAGGTATGTGTAGGCCTAAGAATACTAGCTACAAGTACTTTCTAAAGGCCAACTGGGAATATGATGGGGATTTCACAGGCATCAGCATCCAGGGTACTCCACCATTTCCTGGATGCCATGTCAGCACATGTCGGTGAGCAAGTATATTTCCCCAACACCCATGAGCAATATGCAACTGTTCCACCAAATAGCAGAATACCCTGAGGTAGTGGGTGCAATAGACTGCAGGCACATATGCATCAAAGCACCATCCAGTGAGCATTGTAGGGTCTACATCAACCACAAGGGCTTCCCCTCCATCAACTGCCAGGTCATGTGCAATGCCCAGGGCATAATAATGAATGTGTGTGCTGGCTGCCCTGGAAGCTATCACAATTCCCACATCTGGCATCTGACACAGCTGTACCAGAGATTTTCCAATGGGGAGATCCCTCACGGTCACCTAGTGGGGGATGCTGGATATGCACTGGAGCCGTGGCTGATGACACCCATCAGAAATGCACACACACACGAACAAGAACTCCATAATGAGGCACACACACAGACCAGAATTATAGTAGAGGGTGTGTTTGGGTTGCTAAAGTTGCAGTTCTGGTGCCTGGACACATCCGTTGGAGCCTTGCAGTACTCACCAGCTACATGCACCCAAATTGTCCTTGTATGTGCCATGCTACACAATATGATTCTGCGGAAACAGCTGCAGCAGGAACAGCATGGGGCAGGGCCACACAGCCCCCCACCATTGCCAAGGCCTGCACAGGCAAAGAGTGACTCAGAGGAGGAACAACCTGAGCCTGCCCCAGTGGGAAGAAGGAGGCATGCCCAGTATGCCCTGGCCTTGGCAAAGAGGCAACGCATAGCACATACACTGACACCGGAGGGACCCAGGAAATAACACCTCTCTCTGACTCTCACATACAGTAAAAGGGATGCCAAACATTACACTACCTGTGCCTAACCATGTGTAGGGAGTGTACTATGTGCATCTGACATAGGCAGACCTGCAGCACCACCCTCAATACTGGGACACCCACAAGGTAAGTGAATCATACATGCCAGTCAGGGGGGTGGTCACATACCAAAGAACAGTCACAGCCAGCAGGACAGGTGTAGACAAACACAAACAAAGGCTGTGCTATGGGCTCTGAATGAGGGCTATGGGTCACCTCCCCCCCAGGCCTACACAGACAGACTACAGCAGGTCAGGCAGTGGGATGTCAGTTCTGAAGGGTAGGAAGTCAGAAACTAATATGTAGGGAATTAAAGGCTAAGATCTGTAGTACACTGGTATGCCTCTAGCCAGCATGATAGGTAAGACTACAGACTGAAATGGATTACCTGACATACCAGTACAGTCCTAGCAAATGTGTACAAGTGTCAGGTGTGCCCCCTCCATCCGATGTAGAAATGTAGTCACAGTCAGGTGTGCCCCACCCCCAATCCTGTGTAGAAATGTAGAAATAGTCAGGTGTGCCCCTTCATCCTACATAGAAATATAGCAACAGTCAGGTGTACCCCCACAATCCTATGTAGAAATGTAGAAATAGTCAGGTGTTCCCCCCATCCTATGTAGACATATAGTAACAGTCAGGTGTGCCCCCCTCCCAGAGTCCTATGTAGAAATAGTCAGGTGTGCCTCCCCCATCCTACGTAGAAATATAGTAACAGTCAGGTATGCTCCCTCCACAATCCTGTGTAGAAATGTAAATGTAGAAATAGTCAAGTGTGCCCCCCCATACTATGCAGAAATGTAGTAACAGTCCATGCCAAATGATCGACGGATACCCTGCAGATTCAGCATGCTATCTGTAGGTGTACAACACAAAGGTCAGCACTGCAGTACAAACTACCTGGACTCGATCCACACATTCAATACAGATGGCCATACTGGGCATGCCCAGACACTTAGAGTAATGAAGGCAATAGAGTAATGAAGGCAATGTCAGTCAACAACATACTGAAAGGTCATACTGGGCATGCTCACACACTTAAACACATGAAGGTCATGTCTGCAAACACCAGTGGATCAGACATATCTGGCAGCCGCAGATGTTAGTGCAGACACTCCTCAGTATGCACCACACATGCTTTGCACACACAGTGGATAGGAATACAGGCATATATGTAAGGACAACACACTATAATAAGCTAAAGGTAAACATACATAGATGTGTGGAAGAGGGTGACTGTGACAAGGAGCCATCCAGGCCTCTCCCACCCAGCACAAAGCCAGAGGGCCAAAACCACATGCTGGTCTGATGTCACACACTGCAGATACTAACCACTGGTATCTGTCACCATTACAGAGTATGTGGTGCATGTGCCAGCTATGCAACATGACTGTTCAAGGAAGTAGTCATCTAGCAGCTGTATACACATACCTGTGGAATATGACCCAGGTTGTGCCTGCATGTGGCGTGTCAACCCCTAGATGAATGGGTTATGGCCCATGCACACACAATACCCTCCCCCATAGCCCCACTATGACTAGCCTGCTGAGGTAATCTACTGTGATATACAGCTTTGGGAGAGTTACATCCCAGTAATCTCTATGGCATGTCCTATAACTGCGTACTGCTGTAGTGTGATAAACTAGTGAGATAGGAGTTCTAACCCCAGCCTTGGCAGCTGTGTGTGTATCTGTCTGTGTATAGAACAATGCTTTTTAGGGTGGTCACACTTCCTAGTACTTATCTAGCCGAACTGGAAGTAAAGCTCTCTCCAATCAAGACTGAACTTGACAGTCAAGAGGGGAAGGTAAACACTTGCACCACACCACACTCATCACATAGGCTCACTAAATCTACACCACCAAAATCCACACATAGAAACACAAAAACATTTGCGGAGGCTCTCAATAATAATCTGCTCAAGCAACAGAGACCTCCAAAGCAGAAATGCAAGCAACCTCCACCCCCCCCAACACAACCCAAATGACACATAGCCTGCAAACTCAGTGTGCCACTCAACCACAGCCAATAAGGCAAAACAACATACCCAGCACACTAGTCATAGGTGACTCTATAGTCAGGCACAATGATGTCCCACTCAACATACTAAACAAGGAGAAGTTTACTGTCAGCTGCCTGTCGGGTGCCAGGATCCGCCACATAACCCACGCACTCATGTCACTCCACAACAAGTACAAATATGACTCTGTCATTGTCCATGTTGGCATGAATAACCTGACACGTACCTCCCTAGACTACATGAAAAGAGACATGAAAGAGCTCTCCGATCTTGTAGCCCAGGCAGGTATGACCCTAGCCCTGAGTAGCATTCTGCCATCACCCAGAATGATGCCACAGTACAAGGACAAAATGATCGACTTCAACATTTGGCTAAGCTTCTGGTGCCATTCTAAGGGGATCCAGTATCTGTCTGCCTGGGATGACATGGTCGACAGACCACGATGCTTTGCCAGAGATGGCTTGCACCTGTCACCCCTGGGATTCCGAATACTGGCTAAGGTTCTTGCCGCCCTTATAGTGCCTTTTTTAGGCAAGGTTCAAATGAGAAATTCCCCACCATAACAGGAACAGGCAAGCAAAAACTGAGGGTGATGCTACTCAATGCTAAAAGTCTAAATCTCAAAATGCACTCACTCAAGGCACTCCTTAAAATGGAGAACATCGATATCTGTGCAGTGACTGAGACCTGGTTCAAACCTCCAGAGAGCACCCCTGCACTACCAGGCTATAACTCATACCACACTTTTCGGCCATGTAACCTGGACCGGAACACCAAAGGTGGAGGTGTGTCCATATTCATTAAGGATATCCACACCTCCAGGCTAGTTGCTCAGCATGATGCAGCCGAGGTTATCCAAGTGCAACTAACTCTGGGCAAAACTGCAATCCAAATTGTAGCTTGCTACAGATCACCCACCATGCCCCAGGATTCCCACTCCTCTTTTCTTGATGTACTGGAAAATATTAGGGTTCAATCAAACACCCTAATAATGGGCGATTTCAACTACCCCACGATTAACTGGGAAAACTACTCATGTACCAACTCCTTTGCTCAGCGCTTTCTGGAATTCATAAACTCCAATGCCCAGGATCAACTTATCCACACCCCCACCAGGGGCAAAAATATCCTAGATCTAGTCATTACCAATATGAGTGACCGGTGTTCCACACCTGAAGTCAATGCCTCATTGGTCCGATCCGACCATAAGCTAACTACCCTAGATATCCACATCCTGCCTCCACCCCCATTAAGGAAACTATGGTAAAAAATGTCTCCAAAGCCAACTTCATGCTTTTTAAGACAGAAGTGGAGAACTTCATGACACCCACGCAGATGGACAATACAGTTACGACTACTGAATCCTGCACAATTGCACTTTATAAGCACTTACATGAGTGCATGGATCATGCTATCCCAAACAGAACCAAGATGCTATCCTCCAAAAATAGGAAGCCAATCTGGTGGTCCCCTGCCATAAATAAACTGTAAAACAGAAGGAAGAAACTCTTGCAAAAGAGAGTAAAATCCCATGAGTGGAGTAGCTCCCTGGTCAGCCTCAGTAAGAAGCTGCAATCCCTGATAAAATCCTCCAAAGCTAGTTAAGAAAACAAAATTGCCACTGATTCTAAAGACAACCACAAAGCATTCTATAGCTATGTCAAGAATCTCAATGGCAACACTCAGATCTGCTCTGAGTTACAGCACAATGGCACTAAATATACAGACCCAACTGATATTGCCAACATCCTGGCAGATAGGTTCAGTGCTATCTTTACCCCCCTCTCACCCCCTAAAGATCTCATCTTTATACCAGAAGAATGCAAATTCCCTGTAATCACAGCTGCACAGGTAAAAAACACACTCTCCAAAGCCAAGAACACAGCATCCATGGGACCAGAAAACATCCCAGGCTGCATTCTACACAAACTACAGAACGATCTGGCACCCCACCTAAGTACCATGTTCAGTCATAGGCTCACCTCAGGCTGTGTGCCTGCTGAATGGTGCACAGCAATGGTTATACCACTCCACAAGGGGGGAGCCACCACGGACCGCGGGAACGTCCGCCCCATTAACCTGATGAGCCTGGTCTGCAAGGCCATGGAACGTATCATCATGGAACTTATAAACAAAGACATTGGTAATCTCCAAACTCTGAATCCCACCCAGTTCAGGTTTGTAAAAGGCAGATCATGTCTCCTAAACTTGATAGACTTCTTTGAAGCAGTCACCAAAGCCGTAGACAAGGGTAAGATGGTTCACACAGCCTTTCTAGATCTTGCCAAGGCTTTCAACACCATCCCCCACTCTGGAATTATATATAAACGCACTAAACTAGGTATAAATCCCTATGTCACAAGATGGGTTGCCAACTGGCTCACTGACAGAACCCACACTGTGAAAGTAGCAGACTCCAAATCCGACTTCAGACCAGTGACAAGTGGAGTACCACAGGGTTCAGTCCTGGGTCCTCTCCTGTTTGGTATCTACTTCTCTGAAGTACAGGCTAACACAGAATGTCTTTGGCTAATGAAGTTCGCAGATGACTGCAAACTAGGAGCCATAATTGACACTCCTAACGATGTGGATATCCTACAAAAGGGCCTCACTGAGACAGATGTCTGCTGTCAAAGCCATGGCCTCAAGCTCAATGCCAAAAAGTGCATTGTCATCCCCTTTGGTAAAAACTCTGTACCCATGAACTACAACATAGACGGTAGTATACTTAACACCAAAAGTGTGATAAGAGACCTTGGGACACAGGTGGACAGTAATCTTGCCTTTGATAATCACATCGCCACAGTAGTCAGGAAGTCCTTCTACATGGCACACCTCATCACAAAAGGTTTCTCATCCAGAAAAAAAGAGGTAATTGTTCCCCTCTACTCATCACTCATTATACCCATTATAGAGTACAATGCCCCTTTTGGTATGTACCTCACAAGACATCTACAACAACTGGAAAGGCCACAGAAATACCTCACAAAGAGGATTACTGGCCTCAAACAGATGCCCTACGCAGACCATCTCAAAAAACTCCAGCTTTACTCTGTCGCATATTGCCTACTCAGAGGTGATCTCTGCCTAACATACAAAGCTATGTCAAACCCAGAGCTGTTGGACATGCTGCACTTAAAGAAATCCCAATCACTCTGAGCTACACGCTCTAGGGACCTAAACCTTGTCACCACAATAAACAGAACATGCCAGAGGGATAGATTCCTGCCCCAGAGACTTCTCATACTCTGGAATAAACTACCTATCTATATCAAACAAAGCTCCTCATTAGCACTCTTCAAGAAAAATCTTGATGATTGGATGGGAAATAGGAAATTCACCTCGGGGATCACCTCTTTGGCTCTGCTCGATAGTGGCACAGGAAAATAATTTTTTTGGGTGGCAAAAGCCAGGGTACCTTTTTAGCTGGGCTTGTATAGGCCCCAGGGCCAATAGCCCAGTACCTACCTATGAACCTATGAACCTACAATTGAAATGCTCTACTTTGGTAAGGCTGCTGATGTCATCCACCTAGAAATACATCCCTGGAAAGGTTGTATCCCAGTAATCTCTGTGGTGTGTCCCAAAACTGCATACTGCTGTGGAATGATAAACTAGTTAGGTAGGAAATCTAATCCCAGCCTTGGCAACTGTGTGTGTGCATGTGTGTCTGTCTGACTCTATCTGTGTGTAGAGCAATGCTTTTTAGGGTGGTCACACTCCCTACAATTCAAATGCTCTACTTTAGTAAGGCTGCTGATGTCATCCACCTAGAAATACATCATTGGAAAGGATGCATCCCAATATTCTCTGTGGAGCATCCCATAACTGTGCACTGCTGTAGTGTGATAAACTAGTTAAGCAGGAGTTCTAACCTTAGCCTCAAAAACTGTGTGCATTTGTATCTGTCTGTATATAGCACAATGCTTTTTAGGGTGGTCACACTCCCTACAATTCAAATGCTCTACTTTGGCAAGGCTGCTGATGTCATCCACCTAGAAATACATCCCTGGAAAGGTTGTATCCCAGTAATCTCCATGGCATGTCCCATAACTGTGTAGTTAGGTCGGAGTTAAATTCCCAGACATGGCAACTGTGTGTGTTTGTGTGTTTGTCTGTCTGTCTGTGTAGAGAGCAATGCTTCTTAGGGTAGTCACACTCCCTACAATTCAAATGCTCATCTTTGGCAAGGCTGCTGATGTCATCCACCTAGAAATACACCTCTGGGCAGCTTCATCCTAATAATCTCTGTAGCATGTTCTCTAACTGCATACTGCTCTAGTATGATAAATTAGGTAGATAGCTGTTCTACGCCCAGACATGGCAGGTGTGTCTGCCTGACCCTGTCTGTGTAGAGAGCAATGCTTTTTAGGGTAGTCACACTCCATACAATTTGTGTGCTCTTCTTTGGCAAGGCTGCTGATGTCATCCACCTAGAAATGCACCTCCTGGAAGAATGCAACTCAGTAACCTCCAGAGCATGTGCAGAAACTACATACTGCTGTAGTATGATATTGACCTCTGTTAGGGGTTCAATACCCACACATGTTGGTTGCGGATGCTTTGTGTGTGTTTCCATGTCTGTGTAGGAAGCTATGCATTTTAGGCTAGTCACACTAAGTACAATTCCAATGGCCTACTTTGGCAGTCCTGCTGGTGTCATCCAATGTGATATACACTTTGGAAAAGGCATTCTCCAGTAATCCCTGTGGTGCGTCCTATAACAATTCTGTGCTGAAGTATGATATAGATGTCTGTTAGGGGTTTTATACCCACACATGTCCATTATGGATGTTTTGTTTGTGTTTCAATGTCTGTGTGGGGAGCAATGCATTTTAGGCTAGCCACACTCAGTACATCTCAAATGGCCTACTTTGGCAGTCCTGCTGATGTCATCCAATGTGAAATACACCTTTGGGGAAGGAGTAATGCAGTAATCACTTTGGTGCATCCTATGACAGCTCCATGATATAGACCTCTGTTAGGGGTTCTATACCCACACATGTCTGTTGTGGATGTTTTGTATGTGTTTCAATGTCTGTGTGGGGATTAATGCATTTTAGGCTAGTCACACTCAGTACATGTCCAATGGCCTACTTTGGCAGTCCTGCTGATGTCATCCAATGTGAAATACACCTTTGGGGAAGAAGTACTCCAGTAATCTCCATGATGTGTACTATAACTGCGTAGTGCTGTAGTGTAGTAAACTAGTTAGGCAGGGGTTCAACTCCCAAACATGACAGGTGAGTGTGTTTGTAAATTGTATCCTGTGAGTGAATGACATCTGGACCCAATGTGGGGTGAGTTTTGCAAATGTCTTTTATGGTGGCCCTATAAATGTCCACTGTACAGGGATAACAGATGTGAAATAGCAGAGAGGCTGGGGTGCACATCCATACCCATACATGTAACATCACAGCCAGGAAATCACAGTTAGCAACCCCAGTATTACACAGAGCAGACTCTCAACCCATGTCACATACACACACACACACACACACACACACACACACACACACACACACACACACACACACATGTCAAGGCAACATCCAATATGTGTGTAGTACACTCCATATTGGCAACTGTTAGTAACTATGGAGTGACTGCAGTGGCCTACAGAGGGCATGGCACCCTGTCCATCTGTCCAATAGGCGCATACATGCAGACAGTGCACCTTCCCCATGTTCCCCACTGGACACCTGCAACACCTGTGGTGCCATCACATGTGACCCACAAAGGACATACCATGCCTGAAAACATGTCCTGTATGGACAGATGCCACTGACACCAGGGAATGCTGTTAGCATGCTATCAATGTAGGTGCAGGGTTAACTTGCTGTCCATTACCAGTTCCTGCCACAGGTGGCCAAGACTGGCACATCTGATGATAATCTGTGTACACAACATGGGCCCACCACCCTAGGTACAGTTCCACATGTCACTGTACATGCATGTGGGAGGTTTGCACATCCCAGACACAGTCCAAGTCATGGACTAGGGAACATATACACGGCAAGTGATGCACAGCATTGGCCACATGCAATAGCCACCCAGGTGACTGGATGGTGGCTACAATACCCACCTGTGTGGGCAAATGCAGAAACCACAGGCCTGAGCCACAATGCAGACCATTGTCATGTGGCCTGATGCCAAGGTATACCCATCACCTAGCCTTGTATAGCCATCTGGCACAGTCGACCACCACATACCAGTGCAGAAATGCACTCATGCATGTCAGTACTGGCACCCTGTGTGTTCGTGTGTGTGCTGTATGATATGTATGATCACATCCACACTCACTACAACCCCCAGTGGCATACTGAAGCATGCTGTCTGATGTCAGACACCTCCCCATACCCTTTGCCCAAATAACCTCCGTATGACCCAGTGTGGTGCATGTGATACCCGCACAGTAATGTGTTGTGGCAATCTCACTAAGGATGAGCTGTATCTCTGGCCCTGCCAAGTGTGTCAATTTGTGTGCGTCCCTGTGAGAGTGTGGCTGTGTTGATGCTGGCACCTGTTCACACAGACAGGCACGTGTACATCACCTACCATATAGCTACCATATCCCTGTTTCAGATGTCACTCACCATCACATATATGTTCTGCGGACTCCACAGCAGGTAACCTATGTGGCACATCCAACAACTGCATAGGACTGTGATAGCACTACATAGTCATCAGGGGTTTGATACCCTGTGCTGGTAGGTGTGTGACACAAACATGCTTAAGTTTTACTCTCCCACCCCTCCCTGACTTGTCGATGCCTCTGTCTGCCTCTTTCACCCCCTCACTGGTGGATGTAGAGACCTATACCTGCTTTTTTTAGGCAGAAGCATGTGCATTTTAGGTAATGCTTATGATCAGCTGATGGCCTCTGCATGAACTGCAGCCCTCTTCTAGCTGATTGCATGTGGAACAGCTGTGGTAACATTCCCATATCCAATTGCATGGAAACATACTCCAATATCTAGGAACATCATGTTTGTGTTGGTCCTTTTCATTCACTGTGAGCAGGAACTCATTCTGTTGTTTGGCAAACAGCATCTCAGATGGAGTGGGGATTTACCTCTGACAACATACACTGTGGAAACAGAAAAAAGCACACAGGAGGTGGATATGCCTGACCTGACTACAGACTGTAAGTGCTGTTATACTGCATTCAGAGTAATGTTGGTTTAAAAGGGTGTGTGCGGATATGGCTGTCCTACATGTATTAATACCTGACATGTCAGTTGTATGTTTATGAGGACTCCCCATCTGTAGGGTCATCTGCAGACTGCGCAGTGTGTGGTGCCTTTGGTGTCATGGGTTACCCACAGAACATGTATGTGAACTGCAGAAGGTAGTGTGAGGATTGCAGTCTGTAGATGGTGAAAGCCACGACAGTTACTGACTTCATATCCCTCATAGGACAAATGTTGCAACAAACCCTGTTACAACAGTAAATGTATGATGTTATCACAGCAACGTGTCAATATTGGCCCTGTGTATTTGCTTCCAGCCACAACTCAGTCAACCTTTGTACATATGTCATGCATTAAGAGACGCATATGTGCTTTACACCATAATTAGTGTCATCATATCTGATAACAAGTCAGTGAGATATCAGACTGCTACACATGTTATGTACAGTAGGGGTTATATTTGATGACATAACCTGGACATACAGTGGTTGTTTCTACAGTACTGAGGTCTGTGTACTTATATTGAATGTTGACAGTGTGTGTATTGTTAATATGTACCTTGGCCTGTGTACAGACTGTGGTAGTTGTCATCGTCCTAGGTCCCATCCTATCTGATGTTACTTGTTGCTCCATTGTATGTTACCGTACTGGCTTACATGTTTGTAGGGCCATACATACACATGTCTCATACCAGTCAGCAATCAGACCAAACTGTGTAGTGGCCCAGAATATGTAGGGTTAGTGTGTGAGTGGCACATATGAGGATGGTGTCGAACAGATAGTCCATATACTGTAATATCATGCTAGCTTGCCATATGTGGCTGTGGCTGTGTTCTCATTGGTTGTGGTTATGCACTTTTACACAGGTGTATATTACCCTGTACTGTGACATGTTTGTACAGCCTGCTATATATGCAGGTACATGTGCATTCCCCCATAGGAGATGTAAGCCAGTGTTGAGACAGTCTGCCTGTAGCCTGCTCAGTACATTGTTACATGCCTAGCAGCTTAGTGTATTTACCCAGTGAAATGTCATGTGCAGATGCTTGCCAGATGTACTGCTGCTGGGCCTCCCTTAACAGTCATGTATGTCAGACAGAGCAGTGGGATGCTGTACAGATGTATGTCAATATCTAGTGGGCAGTATGTGGCCATGGCACCCCTGTACCAGCAGTTATTACATGTCAGACCAGACAGGGGTGTGTGAATACATAACCTATGGTGGCATATGTATACCAGTCGTTATGTGTTATACCCATTTACATGGCTGTTAACATTCATATTGTCAGGCATGGTACACATGTTTTGCACTAAGGGATTCTGTGTATACCTCTGGACTGTACAGAGTGTGTCAGAATGCCCACACATATTGGCCAATATCTCTGCTGCCGTCAACAAGGGCAGTACATGCTAGCAGCGGTACTTTATTGTGATGTCCTTAGGATGTCTGTCAGTAGCCAATGGCACACATATGGAAAGTAAATGTGACCTCCCACACACACCATGACTGTGAAGACAATCCCAATTACAGTAGCAATAGTATATAGAACTGTAATAGTACACAAATAAAGATTTTCTCTTTCTGCAAACCTGTGTGTGGTGTTTTGTCCTATGACCTCTCTGTGGGTATATGTTGCAGGCAATGATTGTCATTTGTATGGGTTGCCCATACAGTGTCCAGGTGTTCAGGTGTGAACTGTAGGCATAGTGGCCATTCCATATTTTGTGCACCTTCTACATATGTATCTTACTGTACTTATCTCTGCGTGTGTATGTGTAGTCACATGTATATATATATATATATATATATATATATATATATATATATATATATATATATATATATATATGTGTGTGTGTGTGTGTGTGTGTGTGTATATCTGTATATGCATATATGTGTCTGTGTATAGGTATCCTGGGGATCTTGATAGCTTCCACATTTTACATTTTCTATGGGAGTCAGACTGTACTGCATGGCATCATAAAGGTGGGATGTAGTACTGTTAACATCTTGTGCCCATGTCATGTCACGTCCTGGTTATGGGATCTGCAACACTTGGTAGTGTATTGCAGGGAGGACGTGTTTGGCTTTGGGGGGTATGTCTATTCGTACAAGATGTATACTGTTTGGGGCCTCTCAACCCCATTAACGGTGCATGTGGACATATTTCTTTTTGTTAATCTACCATTGCTATCTACAGATGTATGGCCACATATACACACACACATATATATATATATATATATATATATATATATATATATATATATATATATATATATGCTTACATTTATATGACTATGTCTGTATATACCAAAATAGATATATATCTGCGTACATATATGTACCTTGCTGTGTATAAGTAGACAAATAGGTGTAGACATATCTATGTGTCGATGTAGGCATTTGCATGTATATATGTTCATATATATATATATATATATATATATATATATATATATATATATATATATATGTCTATATTTCTAACTATATATATATATATATATATATATATATATATATATATACATATTGACATATATTTATATGTTGTATCTGTTTAGATATTAATATATTCACACAGACACATACATCTAGATGTTTGTATACATTCTCGGGTCTATATTAGAACACCGAACATTCAAAATGTCGAGTGTTCTAATATCGAACCCTACCAATCGAAAATACTAAACCTCAAACATTCAGAACAGCGAATTTTTTCCTAGAGAAAAAAATTGCTGTTCCAAAACACATACACACAACACAAGCACACCAAACAAACAGCAATCCACACACACATACACCTAAAGTCTTACACCTAACCCTACACTAAACTATACATACACCACTAACTATCCACTTACCTTAACCCAAACCCTAACCCTAAGGTCCATCACTATCGCACAGTCACCTCACCTGCACCCTAACCCTAACTCACCTACCCTGCCCTAACCCTCACGTCCACACAATCACACACTTACCTGACCTGCACCCTAACCCTAACTCACCTAACCTGCCCTAACCCTCACTTCCACACAATCGCACACTTACCTGAACCCGACCCGTAACTTTCCACCAGAGCGCTGAAAATACCAAAGCAACAGAAACGGACAACCAAATTCTTTCCCTAGGAAAAAAATGATATTTTTAGCATCTGCTGAAAATGTGTCAATATTAGAACACTCTACATTTTAAATGTTCAGTGTTCTAATATAGACCCACATACTCTGTACTGTTGCATGACTGGGCTGGATGATATGTTTTTGAAAACATCAGATTTATGTATATCTGTCATGGCTTAGTAGTAAATTACTTTGTCTATGATGTATAGGGTCTTTGGTTTGAGCCTTGTAGAGGCTGTTTATTTTGTTGCTGGGCAGAACACGGCCCATTAGATACAGAGTGATTAAGGCACTTTAAAGCAGTTGTAAGTGGGTTTGCATGGGTTTGCGTGGAGCTAAGCACTGCTAACTTCTGGTTACAGTTTCTTACAGTCAGTTAGCTTCTAAGTTGCTTAGTCTGTGTAGGCAGTGCTTACCCCAAAGCAAACGCACTTAAACATGCTTACTTTTGCTTACATATGCTTAATACTGCTTATTTGTGCTTAAACCTGCTTACCAGTGCCTTATTCATTATGACACTGACACTTCACATGTGCATTCCCTGCAGTACTCCAGTTCATAAATATATGTTATTTAGTGGGTTTTGCAATATAAATATTGGTTTGCCATGTAAAATAGACTGTGCTGCAGTGGTACTCAAACAGGGAATGCCTGCTCATTAGGCAAATACTCTGCCCACTACACTATTGCTGTGCTGCTTCATTTACATATATCTTCGTTGTTATCCTCTTAAGCCTTTTAAGCTGCTTTAACTATAGCTAAGTGATGGCACACCTGCACACCTACGGTTAGCTGTACTCAGATTTTTAAATAAAAATAAAGGGGTTTCTTCATTTGACTTTTTTGTACTGTTGCTGTTGTACACATGGGGAACTGTTGGTGGGGATATGCGGACACATATGAGCAATCTCACATATTTCTTACTACTTTCTGCTGTTCTACATTGCAGGGGAGTGTTTATTCTGAGAGCTCTGCTCTCAGACACGGCCCCTGCACTCATACATACTTCATGTAAGCCTAGGAGCTTGGGCAGCATGCCTTCATTAATATGCATGGTGCACTGCCATCCTGCTCCTAAACGGGCACTTCCATGCAGGACTAAGCTAGTCCTGCATGGAAGATTAGTGAATCCAGGGGTCATGTCTTGTGATGCAGGTATGTAACATAACCCAGCAGGTATTACTCAGGCCATGCAACCCCATGCATCTGAAATATGCTTACAGCCACAAATACTGCCTTTTACATAGAAATGCAGCACCATGGCTACTTAAAGTCACACACATACAGGCATCTCTTTAGTACATCTCTAGTCATGTATAAATTAGAATATCTCAAATTAACACCTAAAAAAAGGAAGTTATTCTTTGGCACTCACAATTAATAAGCAAAGGTCACATTTTATCTTTCTTTTTCTCATGGGATTGATTCCAAGAAGGTACTGCTCAATTTTACTATTGTGTAAGTCCCAACAGCCAAATATGCCATAATGCATACCATTTTAAATACAACCAGCAATGTTTACAACAAACACCATAAAACATTTCAGTGCTTAACACAGGAACATGTGTAAATCGATTGATCATCACACATGGCCAAATCTCATTGCCATATTTCTCACCTTTGTTGCTTTTGGATGTAATCATTGCCAATGTGTCTGCCAAGTCATGTTGCACTTTCAGTTGTGCAAATGTAGCTGGCAAAGCTGTGCATTTTTGTTTGCATACAGACTGTTATATGCAAGATCGGAATTGGATGCCAATTCAGACAGATAGTTCTAGCTTGACTTCTGTAAACATAGCTGGTGAAGATGAGGATGGTGTTCCATTTACAGCATAAAGATGGGATGTTGAGGAGCCTAGGATTTTTATAGCACTCCTCATCAAATGCCACAGTCATTGGCTGCTGCAGGGAATTATACTGGGTCTCACTATAAGGCTGGGGCTTGCAATAGCTTGGCCACGGCTGTCTCTAGTGTAACTGGCATTCAACTCATTGGGAAACAATGTCATCACCCTTATAGTAACACGACAAGGCAAAAGCAGGACTTCCTGAGCTGATGGAAGCAGTAATCTAAGACACAAAACACCCATCAGTTGTGTAGCAGTAGTGACCCATCACCAGTAAATGATATAGCATGGATTATCTAGCCATAAAGTTTCATAATTTTTTCATCTCTTTTTCCCTACTGTACAGCTGCAGAAGAGATTGTACAGAATCATTAGGTGTATCAGGAGACTCCCTCATCTCAGAGAGGCATGTGGTAAGTATGTATCAGGCATGAATGCAAGACAGATAATAGTTTTCAGGCCATCAGTCCATGTCAGGTAATGTAGAAATACCTAAAACTTTTACTCAAGCATACAGGCCTTCTACAATAGCTCTGGGGATTGCATTATGCATTAGGTAATGAGTGCACAAGCTTAGTTGTATGTGAATTCAACTCTCAAAAGTGAAAAATAACTTTTATTACAGGATGTTGTGTCTTTCGGCTTTTCCCGGTTAGGGTTCGCCCCAGCAGAACTCCGGTCCACTAATGATTGGCAGTAGATTTTTACGTGCCGAGTTGCCAGCTCTGACGCACAACCTTCAATGAAGGTATGCCCATTCATGCATATCTCCACACAAAAGACGCTCTAGCTGAGAATTGAACAGGACAATGTCTTGCTGTGAGGTGACAACGCTACCGCAGCACCACCACCACAGTCATAGTATTTCTAAAACATTAACTTCAATACTGAATGACATTAACAATTCAGTGCTAGTAACTGCAATTATTATTGTGGAAAGAATATATCTGACATGGAATAGAGGAAATAAATGTTTTCATGTCTTATATAGGGTCTATATTATATGTTTGAAGAGAGTTTTCTTCGAACATATAATCATCAACCCCTAAAGAGTGAACACTCTAAAGCACGAACGGCCATGTCTGCAACTTTTTTCCTCTGGAAAATTCAGTTGGTTGTTATTGGGAATTGCCCTTTTCACCAACATAGAGTGGTTTCAGAGTTGGTATATTTAGTTAGGGGGGTGTGGGGGTATGGCCCCCCACATTGGGGGGTGTGGAGATTAGGGTTTGAAGTTTGTGTTTTTTGTGTACAGCCCCGTGAGGTTTTTCCCACCATCCTCCTGCAATTTCCGGTATTTTGTCCCCTGTGTTCTGCCCCACTGCTTGCCCCCTACTTTCACCACTGTCCTATCACCCCCTTTTTCACATATTTAATCTGATCAAAAATAGAATCACAGACAACACACATATCTAGAAATGACCTATCAAAAAGCCTCCACTTTTTGTTCTTAACATTTGCACAGAGCTAAGCATCATGTACTAATGCTGAGTGATGGTGAATGCTGTTTCATGACCTATGACAAAAACTAGTGTGCTTAAACTGGTTACACTATAGAAATACAGAGTAAAGGCACTATTTTGAAACAGTCACTATAACAGGTATAAGTTTGCTGGATGCAAGAAACTAGGAGTTCCTTTGGGGTGTGTTGAGTTAATTCTCCCATCAGTAGACTGCTATTTCTGCATAATGTTACGGGTTCAATTCCAGACTTATGCCAAAATATTGTTTCATAGCTCTTTATATTCTTATCATATGTTTAACTACAAACTTCTGTAATTATCTACAGTTACAACATTTCCTGACCCTAGCCTTACTAGGAAAATATAGCATAGCATATGGATACTGCAACAATAAATCCTTTGCAAAGGGGTGTGTGTGTGTGGCCAGGATGGTGAGTAGATAACAGCAGTGATGTTTTGCTCTGCTTCTTTTCAACTATTTTGACAGGATTTTTTTATCAAAAAAAATCAATGAATACTCTTTTATGACTGAAAGTTTTGTAATGAAATACTAATACAAAAGTATTTATAAAAAAAGTCAAGTTTAGAGTGAGGTTTTGTAAGGGAAATTGCAATTCGAAATGATAGTGTATCTAGCAGTATGTGCAAACTGTCCTGCATTTTATATAGGAAAAACTGAGAGGGCTCTCAAGGACAGAATGTACAAACATGTTTACAATATTAACATTAAAAAAGAGGCTAGTACACTATACAAGCATTCCATTGTTTGTTCTGGTTTCAATGGTTTTAAATTTGGTATCATAGACATGGTTAAAATAAATTCTAGAGGGGGAGATGTAAAAAATGTATTGCTGAACAAAGAACTAAAGTGGCAGCTGAGGCTTAAATCTAACATTCCCCCAGGTCTGAATGAATATATCACCATTAAACCAGTGTTACTAGCAAAAGCCTCACAAGTGTAACCATTCTATGAGGTTTACTTTTTAAGATATTAATGTATGCTATTTTAATGCCATCATTTTTCATATTAATATTTTTCAACATTACACAGTATTGTTATGTTATTTTAAAGGTTATTTAGGAATGAAAGTATAACAGAAAAATTATTTATGTGGATTTACATTTTAAGGCACTATATGTCTTTAAATTTTAATCAGATCTAATGGCATATGGTATAAATAGTTCAGTAAAATTATGTGAAGATATCTGATGAAGTCTTGTACTCAAGATGAAAGCGCTCATTCTGTTTGTGAATAAAACTGTTTGTGACCTTCGTGGACTTGGACCTCTGTTTGTGGGTTTAAAAGTCAAGTTTATGATTTTTCTTTATCATGTTTTCTGTCATAAGACTATCAGACTTACTTAGAATAAGTCACTCTAAGTCTAGTTCCTAAGAAAATATAGTTTATTCTAAACAGCATTCAGGATCTCTCTCTTTGAAACAGATAAATTAGAGAACAAATCTGATAATACAAAAGATTAATGTAAAAGGCAAATGAACTTACTGAAGTTATTAAACAATAGCACTTGCAGATTTCAGGGATACATAGAAGCAATTAATGACTTAGATGGAAGAATGGCTGATAATGAAAACCATATGGAATTTGTTCTTAAACAAAACACTTTACTTTTAAATAGAGGACTTTGAGAATTGATCCAGAAGAAATAATAACAGGATCTATGGCATTCCTGACAAAGAAGAAGGTGATAATATGATCCAGTTTTTAAATAACTAGTTGCCAAAGACTATGAACTTACCTGAAGCTTTCTTATTTGGTATCGAAAGGGCCGGCAGATCCCTTTCAAAACTCTTCTACCATCTCCAAGGTCAGTAATTATAAGATTTGTTTCCAGCCCAGATAAAGAATTGGTACTGAAGACTGCTTGGCAAAACGTTCCTATAAAAATAAGAGAGAATACTA
>NC_056731.1:1793787943-1793797943 GCF_019279795.1 Protopterus annectens | reverse complement strand
TGTAATAGACTTCCTGCATATATAGTTAAACTCAAAGTTTTTCGAGAATTTGTTTTAAATTATATAAATATTTTTTGGAATTCTATAATAATAAAGTTACAGATGTTATTTTGTGACACTCATTGAAGGCCTACTTAAATGGCAAAATTATAAATTGATATATATATATATATATATATATATATATATATATATATATATATATATATGCAAAAGGAAAGAATGGGATAGAGAATTAAATGTTTACAGTCTAAAACTGATAATTTAAAATCATCTATAAAACCAAACGATAAGTCTGTGAACCTAGAAATGAAAACATTGAATCTAAAATATGCTGAATTTCTAAATCATAAAGTATCCATTAATTTAGAAAAAACTAAAATTGCAATCTTCTTTGATAAACCCTATAAATTTACATAGGTTAGCTATCAAAGCAAAGAAAATGGCAGACTTAATGGTCATATTACAATGTTTTAGGAAACATTATGAACAGGTTAATAATAAACATAGTAACTTAATAGTATTTTAGTACATAGTTTTTAAATGATATTATTCATTACAAGTTAACTAAAGAACAAACTAATAGAATTGAAAGTAGTTTTCTTTAAAAGAAATGCAAGATCAAATAAAAAAAATAATAAAGAACAATAAGGTTCCAGGTCTAGATGGTATAATTCCAGAAATATACAAGTTAATACCAGATAATGTAATACATGTTTTGTTAAAAGCTTTTGAGGAAATTAAATCTACTTCCCTTGTCCCCCCACATTGGAGATTTTCTCTTATTTCACCTTATATTAAACCAAGATAAAGATCTAGCACTATGTTCCTCATATCATCCTATTTCACTTTTAAATGTTGATTGCAATATATTTATGTCTATATTAATGAATAGAAACAATTTTATTTTGGCAAAGGTATGTAATGATGAGCAATCTCGATTTATATTAAACAGGACAGTGCAAGATAATATTATTAGACTAACTATGTTAATAGATTTTGCTAGCAAATATAAAAAAGAATATTAAATTATTAGTCTAGATATTGATAAAGCTTTTGATTCAGTGAATTGGTGTCATTTATGTAAAATGCTTAAATAATATCATTTTCAATGGTGTTTATAAATTTAATTACTAAGCTCTGCAAAAACTCTTTATCATTCATCAAAATAGTTTTTTTCTTTCTAGATCATTTAAAATCTTAAAAGGTAAGAAATATGGATGTCCTTTGTCTCTTTTGTTATCTATGTTATTTATAGAACCCTTTGAAATAATATTAGATCAAATTAAAATATTAAAGGTTTTTCAATAGATGATAACGATGTATCAGAAATTCAACTTTTTACAGATGATATTTTACTCACTATTGGTAATATAGAGACATGATTGACACAGATAGTCAACTTCATGAAACATTTTGAAGAGATGTCAAGTTTGGCCTTTAATCATTATAAAACTAATATTTTGCTCATTAAGAAGAAATGAAATAATTCAATTAAAAATATAGTAATTTTAAGGGGGATAATACACAAATTAAATATCTTGTAATTATAATAACATCTAATTTCAAGAATTTAGTGTTAGTAAATTATAAAAAATATTATTAATACAATTACTCAATTAACTACTAATTGGAATAAATTCTTCTTCACTATGGAGGATCATCTTACTTCATTTAAAATGGTAGTAGTACCTAGAATTTTGTTTTACATTCAGTCATTCATTTTAAACCCTTCTAGAACTTTTTTAAAGAAAATAAACATTATTCTTATTACATTTCTTTGGCATCTGAATAAAGCAAGGACATCCTTTGAATGGCATACTAAAAACTGGGAGGAAGGAGGTATAGGTTTTCCAAACAATTAATTATATGCTACATCACTCATTATTAATATAGTAGCTCAATGGCTTAATTCATCATATGAGTCCAAGTGGAAATCAATTCGTGAAAGAATTTTACTAATTAACAATAAATATATTTTAGAGACCCATATACAGATGGTGTTTAATAAATTTTATTGGTTATTAGATTTTTTATAAATAGAGATATCAATTTTCTTTCCATACCTTTTATTAATTACATCATTTCTTCATTTAAAATGTTTATGTATTCTAATTACATAGTCAAAATGTTATATATTTTTTACTTCCTATAGCATATACAAGTTAATGTTTAGTAATACATAATTTTAGTAAAATGTTAGATTTTAAAACTAGCAGTATAGTCTTTTGTCATCAATTCCTAAAGTGCTACTAAACCAGCACAGCTCCTGATGCCAAACAGCAGGACTAAACGCCTCCCAAACACACGTATGCTTGTTCTGGAAGTCAAAGGCAAAAACAACAAGTTGCTACTAAGCCAACACAGTTCCTAATTCCAATCATTTTAGGTAGATTGAAGCTACTTGTGCCTGTTCCTTTAAGGTAATTGGAGGGTGTGTTTTGTAATAGACTTTGCTTGCAATGGCTTTAAATGTAGCAGCACTTAAGTGTGAGTTGTTATTTTTCAAAGTCTGAAGAAGTTGGTGCAGGGCGCAGACGAAAAGCAGTATCGTGGTGCTTAATAAAACTGAAGTCGTTCATTTATTGGCGTCTTGTTTGCTTATCCCTTTGGAATTTAAAAAGATCTGCTTCAGTGAGTTTGGCTATCTGGCTGAGTTTATCTTTGATGAGTTTCACCTCTCTGACTGTGCTTATTGGAGGTGTTTAGTTCTGCTGCTTGGAATTAGGAACTGTGTTGGCTTCCAAACAGCAGGACTAAATGCCTCCCAAACACACGTATGCTTGTTCTGGAAGTCAAAGGCAAAAACAACAAGTTGCTACTAAGCCAACACAGTTCCTAATTCCAATCATTTTAGGTAGATTGAAGCTACTTGTGCCTGTTCTTTTAAGGTAATTGGAGGGTGTGTTTTGCAATAGACTTTGCTTGCAATGGCTTTAAATGTAGCAGCACTTAAGTGTGAGTTGTTATTTTTCAAAGTCTGAAGAAGTTGGTGCAGGGCGCCGACGAAAAGCAGTATCGTGGTGCTTAATAAAACTGAAGTCGTTCATTTATTGGCGTCTTGTTTGCTTATCCCTTTGGAATTTAAAAAGATCTGCTTCAGTGAGTTTGGCTATCTGGCTGAATTTATCTTTGATGAGTTTCACCTCTATGACTGTGCTTATTGGAGGTGTTTAGTTCTGCTGCTTGGAATTAGGAACTGTGTTGGCTTAGTAGCAGCTTGTTGTTTTTGCCTTTGACTTCCAGAACAAGCATACATGTGTTTGGGAGGCGTTTAGTCCTGCTGTTTGGCATCAGGAGCTGTGCTGGTTTAGTAGCAGTTTGTTTTTTCTTGCCTTTGATCTTCATCAATTCCTAAAGGGTAATAAAATGTATTCTGTAGATTACATTTTATGAAGATATAGTTTAGAAATGAATAATTGGTTATTTTTACAAATTTCTAAGCACTTTGCAAGTGATAAAATAAAAAATATTATAGGATTCATTTATGACATCTATTCCTGAAATTTTAGAATGTGTAATTAATATTAATAGTAATTTAATAAGTCATAAAGCATATTTATCTAGGCTATATAGAATTATTAGAACAAATTATGCTTTTCCTGATTTGACATTTTGGAATTATTCTACAAAATTTTATAATGATTTTTTTCTGATGAAAATGAAAAAAATAATATTAAAATATTCAGAGAAATCTACTTATTCACCATATTGGGAACTTTTCAATTGGAAATATTTGCAGAGAGCTTTTATTACTCCACATCATAAAGTTGCTTTAATGTATAAATCAACAAATATTTATTGTTGGGGATGTGGTGTAGCTTTGTAGCTTTAGATGCAGGATAAGTACATACAGTGTTAGAATGTAAGCTGGTTTCTCATTTTTGGATATTGGACAGAGTTTAGTAGTTTTACTCAAGCGTTGTAGTCAGATAGATGTAGTATTTCTAATTCTTTGATTTTATTTAATGCTGCAATTGCAAAAAATATACCAATAACACAGGTACCTCTTCTTTGGTCTATTTTAGCTCTTCCTAGGAAAGTAATTAGAAAAAAAATAGGAAAGGTACAACTACACCATCATTTACTGAATTTATAAACTTAGCTGAAAGTGTTTGTAAAAATGAATTGTCAGCTATTAAGATGAGAACTTCTAATGTCACACATCTATATAAATTTTGGCATAAATTAGGTGATTTACTTGAAAAATGCTAATGCTGATTTTTGTGGTGTGATGAGAAAATGCCCAGATCTATAGAATGATTTTTGCATTGTTCCAAGAGTTCTAATCCAGAACTATGTCAAATTGTTATTGACTGTTTTTATAAGACTATTTTATGAGTAGTTGTTGTGACATATTGTATTTTGCCACCATTAGCTTGCTTCTGTCATAATCTACTTGTTCCCTGCCTCCCTCTCCTCATATCTATGCCTCTGCCCACTTCTGTGTCATCGGTCTGTCTCCTCAGCATTTGCATGTCTGATTCTAAGCAGTACCTGTAACTTAGGAGAAATGGTTGTAAGCAGATTATGGCAAAACATGAGCAGTCTGCAGAGCTGAATGTACACCCTATAGGATTCTCCAATTGTAAATATTGTCATAAAACATGCTGCCAAAAAATTCCTAGCTTCATGACAAGTGTGTAAATCATGACAATAACACCTTAAGATAACATATCTCTGTTCTGCATTGCATCATTTTTTTGTTCTGCTGGTTGTAATGAACACTGTATGTAATTTTAAAATTGTCTTTACTGTGATGAGGCTCAATGTCTACATTCTCCCTTGCCTTATTCTTTTGTGACTGTCCCTTCAAGCCAGTAAATATAAGGAAGTGAATTAACATTTCCTGTGTTGTTTGTTGACATAATTCATGTATGTCAAATGCTTTTTAGCGTAGGATCAAGGGTTCAGATCCAGAAATATGTAAAAGTCTTATTTAATGTTTTATTTATATTAGTATTATAAATGTAAGTGTTTTAAGCATATCTTATCAATCCACTGTTATCCTGCTTATGGCTTAATCATGTCTCTACTTTTCTACCCCTGCTTGGTCCCTATTGGAAACACTTGATTGTATATACCATGACAGATTATCAGGAGAAACATAACAGTAAGGCACTACAAAGATGTTCAAAAAATTACCCAGTAAAATAAAACATTCTTTGTCTGCCTCTATCCCTGTCTCCAATTCTCCATCTGTTCTCCCTTCTATATTATCACTTTTTAGTTTTGCATATTTTATGCTACTGTAAGTAATTTGCACATTATGGTATTTTACAAATTGTCATGAGTGCCTTAAAGACTAATACATTCTACTTTCCTTCAAATTGTTGTCAGATTTGAACTTTATGAAGTACAAGTTCAAATATGTGCAAAAATGGACCATAAAGAAACCTCTTCCAGTGTCTCTATTCCTGTCTCCTAATCTCTCTTCCCCACTTAATGTCCTCAGCTTTAGTGCAGAGCTTGGCATCACACTCCAATGGTGAGTAACGGTAAATATTGTTTTGCATCATATGGCAAATGCTTAAGATTTTAATTTTGGCCACACAAGTACAGTTCACGTTGCACAACTGTGCTTAGCCATGCTGCACTATACAAATACAGACTAATAGTACGGTTGTGAGACAGTCAGTGTGACACATGTATCAGGCTGCTAGATGTTGTATATACCTTATGGGATGTTGCACCTGACCTTTCTATGATGATCACTGATGCCTACATTTTCACTTACTTCACTGTGTTTTCAGTGCCCCTTTAAAATTTGTCAGTTAAACTTAAGAATTTAGGAGTTCCTATATGTTGAGCAAAAATAATCCTCTTGTCTATACTCTTTTATTTTATATTGTCAAGGGTTTGAATCCAGATGCATGTCATACATTTAGTTCACGTTTACATATTAATAGTATATATCTAAATGAGTGATGCATATGTTATAAAACAGTATCCTCCTTATGTCCTCATCTTGTATCCACTCTCCTATCCTGTCTTCATCCATAATGGAAATAATTTATTGTAAACAACAATACATCTGAAGTATACAGAGTTTCAAAAGATGTCCATATTTCTGCATCTTAGTGTTTGCTGCTGTCATCAACCCCTTGAAAATTTCTTGAGAATCACTGATTAGAGGCATTAGGAGAAGATGTATGTTTGCTGATTTTAATTTATATAAGTCAGAAAATGCAGGATAACACATCACAAAGATATGCAGAAATGAACAATAAACCAATATCTTTGTATGTCTGAATCTGTATATCTGTCTCTAAATCTCTCACTCTTCCTACCTCTTCTGTCTCATCAAATAAACCTCTTTTTTCAATACCATTTTCATAATCCAAGTTTTCACCAACAATAACATGCTTTTCCCCTTATGCATTTCATAATAATACAAAACATACTCATATCTTCCCAGAAATAACTCTGACGCATGAGCTACAGGCAATTCTTTTTTTAGCATTTAAAACCATGCCACAGTAGTTACAAATGGACCATATTGCTGATACTTGTATACATGCAAGATGATAGGATTGATGATGTTGCATTTAGATCCATGTTTGTGGGTAAAGTAATTGTGACACATACCTGTCTGTTGTAGATGTATTGACTGTAGAACTCAGTCATGTCATGTAAACACACAGAACTACACAAGAGCAATTGCAACATACCAAAAATACATGCACAGCCACTGTATTTGAGGACTGTATCACTATACTCTTTGTGCCAGTCCCAAGCCCAGATAAATGGGGAGGGTTGCTTCAGGAAGGGCATCCGGCACAAAACTTCGCCAATTCTTTTCATGCAGACACCAATAAATATTTTTATACCAGATCGGTCGAGGCCCAAGTTAACAACGACTGCCACCAGTACTGTTAGCCTACAGGGTGCTGGCGGAAATTGGGCTATGTTGGCCGAAGGAGGAGAAGAGGTGGAAGACATGGCTGAAGGCAGGAAGAGAGGAGAAAGGCTAGGACTGTGGTAGTGAGGGTCGGAACTTTGAATGTTGGCAGTATGACTGGTATAGGGAGAGAGCGAGCTGATATGATAGACAGAAGGAAGGTTGGTATATTGTGTGTGCAAGACACCAGATGGAAGGGGAGTAAAGCTAGGTGTATCAGAGGTGGGTTCAAATTGTTTTATCATGGTGTGGATGAGAGGAGAAATGGTGTAGGAGTTATTCTGAAGGAACAGTATGCTAAGAGTGTTTTGGAGGTGAAAAGAGTGTCAGATAGAGTGATGTTTATGAAGCTGGAAATCAATGGTGTAATGATGAATGTTGTTAGTGCATATGCTCCACAAGTTGGGTGTGCAATGGATGAGAAAGAAAACTTTTGGAGTGAATTGGATGAAGTGGTGATGACTGTACCCAAGGGTGAGAGAGTGGTGATTGGAGCAGATTTCAATGGACATGTTGGTGAAGGGAACAGAGGGGATGAGGAAGTGATGGGTAGGTATGGTGTTAAACAAAGGAATGCAGAAGGTCAGATGGTAGTGGATTTTGCGAAAAGGATGGACATGGCTGTGGTGAATATGTATTTTAACAAGAGGGAGGAGCATAGGGTGACATACAAGAGTGGAGGAAGATGCACACAGGTGGATTATATCTTATGCAGGAGGGCCAGTTTGAAGGAGATTGGAGACTGTAAAGTGGTGACCGGAGAAAGTGTAGTTAGGCAGCATAGGATGGTGCTTTGTAGGATGATGGTGGCGATCAAGAAGAGGAGGAGGAGGAGTGTGAGGGCAGCATCAAGGATCAAATGGTGGAAATTGTAAAAGGGTAATTGTGAGGTGGAGTTCAGGGATGAGTTAAGGCAGGCACTGGGTGGCAGTGAAGAGTTACCAAATAGCTGGATAACTACAGCAGAGCTAGTAAGGGAGATGGCTGGAAAGGTGCTTGGTATCACATCTGGACAGAGGAAGGACGACAAGGAGGCATGGCGGTGGAATGAGGAAGTACAGGAGAGTATACAGAGAAAGAGGTTGGCAAAGAAGAAGTGGGATTGTCAGAGAGATGAAGAAAGTAGACAGGAGTATAAGGAGATGAGATGCATGGCAAAGAGAGAGGTGGCAAAGGCTAAGGATAAGGCATATGAAGAGTTGTATGAAAGGTTGGACACTAAGGAGGGAGAAAAGGACCTGTACCGATTGGCTAGACAGAGGGACCGAGCTAGGAAAGATGTGCACCAGGTAAAGGTGATAAAGGATAATGAGTGAAACATAATCACAAGTGAGGAGAGTGTGTTGAGGAGATGGAAAGAGTACTTTGAGGTTTTGATGAATGAAGAGAATGAGAGGGAGAGAAGGTTGGATGATGTAGGGATAGTAAATCATGAAGTACAATGGATTAGCAAGGAGGAAGTAAGGATAGCTATGAAGAGAATGTAGAATAGAAAGGCTGTTGGCGCAGATGACATACCCGTGGAAGCATGGAGGTGTTTAGGTGCAATGGCAGTGGAGTTTTAAACCAGATTGTTTAATGAAATCTTGGAAAGTGAGAGGATGCCTAAGGAATGGAGAAAAAGTGTTTTGGTACCGATTTTTAAGAATAAGGGTGATGTGCAGAGCTGTAGTAACTATGGAGGGATTAAATTAATCAGTCACAGCATGAAGTTATGGGAAAGAGTAGTGGAAGCAAGGTTAAGAAGGGACGTGATGATTAGTGATCAGCAGTATGGTTTCATGCCGGGAAAGAGCACTACAGATGCGATCTTTGCACTGAGAGTGTTGATGGAGAAGTACAGAGAATGTCAGAAGGAGTTGCATTGTGTTTTCGTAGACTTAGAGAAAGCATATGACAGGGTGCCTAGAGAGGAGTTGTGGTATTATATGAGGAAGTCAGGAGTGTCAGAAAAGTATGTAAGACTGATACAGGATATGTACGAGGGTAGTGTGACAGCAGTGAGGTCTGCGGTGGGAATGACGGATGAGTTTAAGGTGGAGGTGGGGTTATATCAAGGATCAGCTCTGAGCCCTTTCTTATTTGCAATGGTGATGGACAAGTTGACAGACGAGATCAGACAGGAGTCCCCGTGAACTATGATGTTTGCAGATGACCTTGTGATCTGTAGTGAGAGTATGGAACAGGTGGAGGAGACCCTGGAGAAATGGAGATATGCTCTAGAGAGAAGAGGAATGAAGGTCAGCAGAAGTAAGACAGAATATATGTGTGTGAATGAGAGGGAGGATAGAGGAATGGTGAGGATGCAAGTAGTAGAGGTGGCAAAGGTGGATGAGTTTAAATACTTAGGGTCAATAGTTCAGAGTAACGATGAGTGTGGAAGAGAGGTGAAGAAGAGAGTACAGGCAGGATGGAATGGGTGGAGAAGAGTGTCAGGAGTGATTTGTGACAGACGAGTACCTGTAAGAGTGAAAGGAAAGGTCTACAAGAGGGTAGTGAGACCAGCTATGTTATATGGTTTGGAGACAGTGGCATTGACAAAAAGGCAGGAGTTTGAGCTGGATGTGGCAGAGGTAAAGATGTTAAGATTTGCACTGCGTGTGATGAGGGTGGACAGGATTAGGAATAAGTATATTAGAGGGTCAGCCCAGGTTGGAAGGTTTGGAGACAAAGCCAGAGAGGCACGATTACGTTGGTTTGGACATGTGCTGAGGAGGGATGCTGAGTATATTGGGAAAAAGATGCTAAGGATGAAGCTACCAGGTAACAGGTAAAGAGGAAGGCCTAAGCTAAGGTTTATGGATGTGGTGAGAAAGGACATGCAGGTGGTTGGTGTGACAGAGCAAGATGCAGAGGACAGGAAGAAATGGAAACAGGTGATCTGCTGTGGCGACCCCTAATGGGAACAGCCGAAAGAAGATGATGATGATGATTACTATACACCTGTATCATATATATATAAGGAGAGAATGACTGCAACTTTCATGACAAATGTATAAATCATGACTCATTAAACATGACCATAACAAATATCTGTTCTGTATTCCATCAGATTCAGACATGGTTGTATATACTGCTTATTTGTGTAAAAGTTGGCAT
>NC_056731.1:1793745443-1793782943 GCF_019279795.1 Protopterus annectens | reverse complement strand
TAATTAAAATACGATCCGGGACACACTGTGTGAGGAGCGCACAATGTTGCTGAGTGATTTTCCTTGAAAAAGCCTGATAATACACGGGTGAAAGCACTTGGAGCATTTTGTTTCAATAAAGACTGTTTGTTTCAAAGACCTTTTGGCCGTTGCCAGTAATTTTTCCTTGTTTGGAATAAGTTGGATTAAGTAGCTGCTAATTACGGGTCCTGAACTGCTGGGCTGTGTTTTTTCATTTTTGTTTTTTTCGTTTGGTTTTTCATTATGTACGTAGGTGGTTTGAGTCTAGCATTGGATAAATATTGTGAGTGTATGCATGTGTCTGTGCTGTCATGTCAAATTTACTGTATATGAACATCTATTGTGCAGGCTTCTACTTACAAGATATATTTACACTGGGAGACTTCTCCTCCATCAATATGTTGCATTTTTTTATCCAAAACACATTCTGTGCAAAACAACAATGTCATCCTTTCAAATGTGCACTTTCTCATGACTGAATTTTGACTTCTGCTGTGGTGCTTCATGTTGATACTGTGTTCTCTAAATTGTGTTACTGAATAGGGAAGTGGTTCAAATCCAGCAGTGAGTGACTAATGTGTGTGTTTCTCTCTCATGATATGTTAAAATGTCTACATCTACAGATATGATCTGTTGCTGAGCAGTGTTAATAGCCTACTCCAGAACTTTGATTACATTTTGAAGCCATGGTGATGTCATCCATTCAAATGTGCACTGTCACAGTGGTAAAACAACATCTCTTAATGCAATGTTCTCAAACTTGTGATCTTACACATGTAGTCTGTTCAAAACCAGACATTACTCCTTAAACACAGTAGTATCAGCATAAGTGTGAATGTACTTGTAGGTAACAATGTTGACAACCACATATCTGACATGAACACATATAGCCAGAGATTTCAGTTCCATAATTTTCGTGAATTTTAGCACAGACTACTCCTTTGTTGAACACTACTGATGCAATTTTTTGAGATGTACTTTTTCTGAACCTAGGAGTAAAGCCTTCTCCTGTAGTGTGAGGAAATGATACAGTGTTCTGTAGCTTGTTGTCTTAGTAAGACACATGTTTGAATCTGTGGTAATCTATAAATTGTGCATAATTCTGCTTCTATTACAGTTATGAATGCATTATGCAAAATGTGTGTTTGGGTATACCTAGACTCATGCAATATTTTTTGACAAGAAGACAGATCACACCACTCTAACTACAGACAAACAAATATGCCTTGCAGCAATCAGATGATGTCATGCCTTCAAATACACACCATCTCACAATTATAGTAAGACTTCTGTGGTGCCTAAAGTCTATACCCTCTCTCGAGTTTGTGTAGTCACATAGGTAGGTGTTCAAACCCTTTAGTGACTGAACAGTATCAGTGTGTGTCAGTATTGTACAATGCTTGAATGCCATCTACCACAGTTGCCATATATATATATATATATATATATATATATATATATATATATATATACACATAATATATGCATATATTTTGAAGTACCTTTGTATATATATATATATATATATATATATATATATATATATATATATATATATATATATATATATTTGTACAGCTTACTACTTGTTATATTACTACATGCATTCCCCTAACTCTGCATATTTTTTTTACTTGATTTGTTTACTTATTTTTACTAGCTTGGAGTGTGATTTTTTTTTTACATATTGTAATTGTCTGGGTGTGAATTTGTTTTTATAAACTGTATATTGATTGTAACTGGAGCTTTTCTCCTTGGGTCTCCACTGAAAATGGGCTACTGGCCCAGCTAGACCAACCCAGTAAACAAATGTCAATACATAAATAAAGTAAATAAATATATAGTTACAGTGGCAGAGGTGTCACCCATCACTTTTACCTCAACGTTTTCACAATACTATTAAAACATTGGCTGTGGTCCATGTGGTTAATATGATTTTTTGTTAGCTCTTGGACTTATATAGGCAGTTGTTCAATTCCAGCAAAGGACATTATTATGTCAGTGTACTGATGTGACACATACAAAATTGCATCATGTTATTTGCATCTATTTTCATGCTAGACAAACACCTTTCAGCAAGTTGGGGATTTCATGGCAGTCATATAGGTGCTCTGGACGTCTGGTGGTGAGAGTGGCCCTGTGGCACATGCAGTTAATACAGCCTTGTATAGCATGTATAGCATATTTACACAATGGACTGTGATTTGAATCTAGGACTGTATGTATGTAAAACAATGTGGACAGAAATTAGGTGCTTGGCTAACCACCATTTATATTTGACCTCACATAATTGTGTGCCCATTAACACTGCTACCTCCTTTTCATCATCCAGACAAATTTGTATTGGAGAAATTAACCTTAAAAGTGCTATTTTACTTTACACCTTAATTCATATTATTTGTGACAACCTTCATTACTATCTCCTGCAGCAGATAGTTAATACACAGTTCTGTAGAGTGTGTATCATGATTGGCAGGGGTATGAATGTGTTAACATCTGTCTGCCAGACAATTGTGACAGACAGCAGTGACTTAGGCAATGAATGCAGATATGGCACAATAAAAGGGCCACATATTTTAGGCCTCGCAATCACTGTTAGGGAAGCTACACTCATTACAATAGGATAGTGATGTAAGCCCTTCAAGTATGTTCTTCATGACACAACTGGTGTGTCTATTTTTGTGGCATCTGTGGTTGATAATCAGCTCTCTGATATCTGTCCTGGCATGTGTTTGAGTCTGGCAAGATGCAAATATTGAGTATATTAGTCACTGGTTGCAGCCATTACTTATTTTTGAAATAATGATGTTCTGTTTTACATGTCTTCATCCAAACATTTATGCATTACTGTAATTCTTACTATAATTCTTTTGTTTCCTCTGTAGAGCTTTATGGGGCATATGGGCTTATATAACATGTTTCATGGTATGGCAAGCTGCAAGATCATCAGAAAGTGTGAGTGGTCCTGTGTTATGAAACTTTCTTGTGTGTTTGTGTTGTTCAGTTGCTGTTATAGTAGTGTTTGCTGTAATTCCTTGTGAGCATGCCCAGTATAATAATGTAGTAGATGCATGGCATTTAGCAAAGAGTCCTTTAAGTAATGAATGCCATGAGATATGTATTGTCATTTCCCATTCTTTGTCAAGACTTAATTGAATTAGCCTCTGGGACATTGGCTTTGCCAACCTCTGCACAGTGGAGTTAGTGACCTATGAGCAGAGGATAACAACATTTACTACAGGCCTGGGTACATTTGCTGTGTGCAATTAAATTTACAATGGGTGAACTACTAATACATACTGATGCTTCACCTGGGTGTGTTGTATGTTACCGTATCATAAAGTTAGCACTGTTGCGTTTCACACGGCTCACTTCAGGGCTAGATATGAATTGCAATATACTGTATTCACATCTATACTTTAATACACTTAATCAAGTCAGCATGTCAGGTGTGATACTTGTCATACCATTGATTACAGTAATAAAATGCATCAGAGCTACAATTAATTGTAGCCTGATATTTACTACATTTGCACATTAACTGATGTATCACTGACATAATGCTGGCATGCACTTTTATTTTACCTGTGTCTTTTATGGATTAGCTATTCATTTGTGATATACACAAAACAACAGGTTATGTAAGTTGATATACATCATGACATTCAGAAGCACAACCCTTGTGTCAGTGGACTGACTGCACTTGACTTACACTTTCACTTATGGACATGTTTGAGTATGCTACCTTAGCATGACTCATTTTGCATGTACGTATGTCACATCTGCTGTAGTTACTGAAATGGTAATATGTATATCAGATCATTATTTTGTTTATGTATTAAAGTGGTTGGCCATGCCAATGGCCAAATATATGGTCATTGGCAAGGGAAAGTGTTTAATTTTTATAAATTTTTTTTTTAGCCAATCTCGACCTTTTACGCATAGAGCAGTGCTATGCAAATGGGAGGGTGGGGAAAATAAAAAAAACATGTGAAAATTCCATTATACATGAAAGCTGCATTTTGCCATTGTAGTCAATGGTAAGCAGAATAAAAACAATGATGGGGAACACTGGTTGCTAAGGGGGAAGGCTCTTGTGTAGCGCAGTAACTATGGAGTAAGGCAGTGGGGTATGTTAATGAGAGGACTTATACTGAATCACAAAATTCTTCTAAATGTCGCACTGCACCTAACCATGCAAATGCTCTAACACCACCATTTAGACAGGAGGAGCAACTAACATGAAAAGGGGGTGTGTCATGCTTGCTGTAAGCACATTGGAGCTCTGTTGCCTGGGTTTGTGCTTAGCTAAGCACAGCTAAGCAAGGGGGTGTGTCTGAGGCTGTATAGTCTTATTCCATGAATTGAGGAGCATGATTGCACCCAGGGGAAGGCCATTTCTTCCTGTTTACACTAAGTAAACAGGTCCGGGCATCACACTGGGGCTTAAACAGGAAAGATATAGGAAAAGAAAAAGGAAATAGCAGAACAAGGGAAATGCAGTACAAACAGCAGTATGATTACTGCAACACACAATGGGCCATTGAAAGCACTCAATAATACAGCTGGCAGGTGGCTGCATAGCTGAACATAGGAGGAGATGTAATCAAATGAAGGGAAACAGGACAATAAAGAAGAAATTAAGTAGAAATCACTAATATGGGACTCTTGCAACTTACAATGGGCCAGGCAAATCACATAATAATACAGCTGCCAGGTGGCTGCATAGCTGAAAGTGGGAGGAGATGTAAGTAAAAAATAATGTAAAAAAAGGCAACAGTAGAATAAAGGCAATCATGCACAAATTACCAGTAATGCCGCTAACATTCACAGAGGCCAAATCAAAGCCATGAGTAATATAGATGGTAGCTGGAATGTATCATAGTCAGCCAATCATAGGTTCATAGGTTCATAGGTTCATACTAGGCTATCTGCCCTAGGACATTTATAAGCTTAGCCAGAATGTGTTTGGCTTTCACCACCCATTTTAAATAAATTTTGCTATGCCCTTTTTCGAGGTTAGTATACCGTGCCTCTGTCTAACAGTGACACAGAAGTGATACCCGGGGTAAACCTACGATCTCCCATCCACTTATCAAGATTCCTCTTGAAGAGAGTCAGTGAGGGACTCTGTCTAACCTGGACTGGGATTTTATTCCAGAGTGAAGGGAGCCACTAGGTTATGAATCTGTCCTTCCAGCATGTCCTATTTATTTCAGTGCTGAGGTTCAAGTCTCTCGAGCACGTAGCTTGATGGGATATGGATTTTCTGAGGTGCAGCATGTTCATTAATTCCGGGTTGGACATGGCTTTATACGTCAGGCATATGGCATCTGTTTGAGCCCTTTGATCCTCTTGGTGAGATACATTTGGGGTCTTTCCAGTTGCTGCAGGTGTCTGGTAAGGTACATCCCAAAAGGGCATTGTACTCAATTATGGGCCTGAAGAGGGATGAGTAAAGAGGCACGATGACCTCCCCTGATCTAGATGTGAATCCCTTCATGATCATACAGGCATCATCTGCAGCACAACAGTATAAAGTATGGAAACACCTTACAGTCTGTTTTTTCCACAAACTCTTTGCATCATTGATGTATACATGTGGGGAATTTTAAATGGAAAAATGTTAGGGGCTGCCACTGCCGTGATACATCAGTATGTGCTAGAGGCTGAGGGCAGAGAGGAGGATAATACAGACAACTGCCACAGGCCAAGGAGGAGGAGAACAGTGTTCAGACCCAGGGTAACCTACCAGGTTTACATGATCTGGAGATAGTAGAGTGCTACAAGGTGGACAGAGCCATACTTTAGCAACTCACTGAGCTGTGCTGGTCTCAACTCAGAGCTAGAACCAACAGAGGGGAACCCATCCGAGTGAATACCAAGGAATGTGTAGCCTTAAGAATTCTAGCTACAGGTACTTTCCAAAGACCTATTGGGGACATCATGGGAATCTCAGAGACATCTGCATCCAGGGTACTCCACCAGTTCCAGGATGCCATGCTACCACATGTCAATGAGCACATTTACTTCCCCAACATCCATGAGGAGAGGACCAGCAACATGCGTCTCTTCCACTATGTAGCAGAATACTTGGAGGTACTGGGTGCCATAGACTTTACACACATCCACATCAAAGCACCACCCAGGTGAACAGGGTAGGGTCTACATAAATCACAAGGGCTTCCCCTCCATCAACTGCCAGGTTGTGTCCAACGCCCAGGGCATTATCATGAATGTGTGTGCTGGATCCCAGGAAGCTGTCATGACTCCCACATCTGGCATTCATCACAGCTGTACCAGGCATTTGCCAGTGGGGGCATCCTGTATGGCCATCTGGTGGGGGATGCTGGCTATGCACTGGAGCCGTGGATGATGACACCCATCAGATGCACGCACATCCACACAAGAACACCATAATGAAGCGCACACACAAACCAAGATAATTATAGAGTGTGTGTTTGGGATGCTCAAGTCACGGTTCTGCTGCCTTGACATATCTGGTGGAGTCTTGCAGTATTCTCCAGCCACATGTGCACACATGTTCATAGTATGTGCCATGCTACACAATATGATCATGCATAAACAGCTGCAACAGGAACAGCATGGGGAAGGGACACACAGACCACCACCATTGCCAAGGTCCCCACAGGTACAGAGAGACTCACAGGAGGAGGCCCCTGAGCCTGCTCCCCTAGGCAGACAGAGGTGTGCCCAGTATGCTCAGGCCTTGGCAAAGAGGCAATGCATAGCACACCCACTGACACTGTATGGACCCCAGGGACTGACACCTCTCTCTGACTCACACATGCAGTAAAATGGATGACACACACATCACATTACCTGTAACTTACCATGTATAGGCAGTGTACTGCGTCCAGCCAACATAGGTGGCCCTCAAGCACTGTCCTCATAACTGCTACAAGGGCAAGGTAAGTCAGTCTTCTTAACAATAAATGAATGGAATAATATGTTCTGCTAGCATATCTATGGTAATGATGCTTGCATGCAAGGGAATAGGGTGGCCTACTGGGATTGCAGCACACAACTGAGAGCTCTGTTGGCCACCAGGAAATATCTGGCCAAAACTGGCCTCCACACACTATGCAATAGTACCCAAGGTGGCAAATCCTCCTTCAGTATAGGTGTGGGGACAACTAATTGGCGGGGGTCATTGGTCACAGGCATGGATATCAGGGTGGGGGTCCCATAACCATTACTCACACCCACACAGCAAAGCAGCTGTAGAAAACCACAGAGAAATGTCTGCTAAAGGCACACAAATGGCAGCAATGTTGAATTAACCCCGTACAGACTCACACAGTGATAGCACAGCAGGACCCACAGTTGCAGTAAGGCTATGAAGGGTAAGAAGTCTGAAACTCAAATGTATGCCAGTACAATCTGACCTAGGCTCTTTGCTGATATGCCTCCAGTCCCCAAGACAGGACACAATAGTATGGTACATGGAAACAAAATGTAAAGCAAAAAACAGCACAGTCTGTGCAAATGTGTACAGTGGAGAGGTGTGCCCCCCATATACCCATACAAATGCAGTAACATATATGTTTGCATGGAAATAGTAGCATAGCAAACATTGGCAGGGCTGTACCAATACACATGAAAACATGTTGCTTGTTCACAATATGCAGGGGTCAATGAGCTATGTGTATGTGTGGTTAATACTGTCTTGATCTGGCCAGCATGTTCTCCTGGCAGTCATCTTGTACTGCCCTAGGTACCGTTAGGTACAGTGCTGCCTATGACAGGGCCATGTGGAGATAACTGCAATGCCAACTGTTATGCATGTCAGTGACACCCACTGTTCTGCCACTGACATACCTGGTAATCACAGTGCTACTGGAATATGCTACACATATTACTGACATCTTGAAGGATGTGTAGCAGAGGTGCCAAGGCTTTTGTGAATATAAGTGCTGTGTGGTACTGTTGTCATTATCAATAATCCTTTTTCTTATGTTTGCTTTTACAAATAATGGGCATGCCTGCACAGTTGAATGCACTCTGTACCTACACCCATAACTCCCAACCTCTGACAGCAAGATGTCTGGACAAGGGCAGAAAGAAAAGTGGAACAAAGGCCCAGTGATAGGCATGTGTTGTACATATTGCCCATACATACTGAGAAAGCTGGTGGGGTGAGGGGTTTGCAGTAGTTGGAATTGTCGGAAGGTTATGTATTCAGAAACAGTAATGTCTGTATTATTTTGTAACATCACACTTCAATTATATGTAACTAACTTGCCATAAAAACACAAGTTTATGTTGAAAAGATGAAACCTCTAGCCAAACACCTGGTAAACCTGCCAAAAAATGTACAGGTCAGAGGTATGTACACACAAGGATATAACATCTCAGGTTATAAAGATACCACACAAGTAGGAGAACCCCAGCCAGTATATCACCAGGTTGCAGGACTGTTCACACAGCTGTGTGTCATTACTAAACTGGCTGTAGCTGCACCTCACAAATGGCCTTCTTGGGCAAGAATTTACATAGCTGCCCTCATAATATTGGTCTATGCATCATGCAACTACCATCCCTCTGGTAAAGCACTGTAATGATCTGAGGATGTCTGGCACTAGGTAATGACACAATCCATTGCAGTTTCAGACTACAGATATGTCAGAAAATGTTTGCTAAACAAAACAAGTACTCTGAGGAAAGTCCTGTGTACACCTGAGAAGTATGGCTGTAGCACACAAAACCCTGGACTGGAGTACACCTATTTCTGGAATGAAGTCCCATCCTAACTATAGAAGGTTACACTGGCCATGTTCCTACACTTAGACAATCACAGGACATGCTGGAACCCACATCGGAATATATGACTGTATTGTGTGTGTGTGTGTGTGTGTGTGTGTGTGTGTGTGTGTGTGTGTATATATATATATATATATATATATATATATATATATATATATATATATATATATATATATATAGACTGGGAACATTACTCAAGCCCCAACACCCTAGCCCAAAGGTTCCTGGAGTTCATAAACTCAAATGCTATGGAACAACTAGTCACCATTCCCACAAGAGGAGAAAATGTACTAGACCTGATCATCACAAACATGGGGACAAAATGCTCCACACCGGAAGTATATCCCTCATTGGTGAGATCAGACCATAAATTAATCTCATTGGAGATCCACATCCCGCCCCCACCCCAGCAAAAAGACCACAGTGAAGAACTTCTCAAAAGCAAACTTCACGCTTCTTAAGACTGGAGTGGTATCCTTCAAGGCCCCCGAGCCAGTGGAAACCACAATCCACGCTGCTGAAACCCTTACAAATGCCTTCTACGAGCACCTCCAGGAATGTATGGATCAAGCAATCCCTAATAAAATCAAGACCCTTTCCACCAAAGGCAGGCGCCCGGTCTGGTGGACCCCAGCCATAAACAAACTCTACAACAAGAGGAGAAAGCTACTACATGACAGAGCAAAATCCCTAAAAGGGAAGGCATCTCTGATCAATACTAGCAAAAAACTACGATCACTCATAAAATCATCCAAGGCCAACTTTGAGAGAAAAATCGCTAATGACACAATAGACAATCATAAGGCCTTCTTTAGCTATGTTAGAAACCTGGGTGGAAACTCCCAGATATGCTCAGAATTAGTCCAAAATGATAAAAAAATCACTGAACCCACAGACATTGCCAACATACTGGCAGACAGGTTCAGTGCAAATTTCTCCCCTCACCCCCCCCAAAAGGAGAAATATCTATCCCTCCAGAGTCTAGCCTCCCAAACATCTCAGATGCCCAGGTGAGAGCTGCTCTCTAAAGCAAAAAACACAGCATCAATGGGACTGGACGGTGTCCCCGGCTGTGTGCTACACGAACTCAATGAGGAACTAAACCCACACATAAGGCTGCTGTTTAATCTTAGCCTTACTACAGGATACGTACCCAAAGAATGGCGTATGGCAACTGTGGTCCCACTCCACAAAGGCGATGCTTCTACGGACCCTGGAAATTACCGCCCCATAAGCTTGACGAGCCTTGTCTGCAAAGCTATGGAGAGGATCATAATGGAACTCATAAATAAAGACATTGGGGACCTACAGACACTGGATCCTACCCAATTTGGCTTTGTCAAGGGCAGATCCTGCCTCTTGAACTTGGTCGACTTTTTCGAAACAGTCACTAAGGCCATTGATGAGGGTAAGGCAGTTCACACAGCCTACCTTGACCTAGCAAAAGCGTTCAACACAATACCTCACTCAGGCATCATAGAAAAGCTCACCAGCTTAGATGTAAACTCATATGTCACAAGATGGGTTGCAAACTGGCTCAAGGACAGAACACACAGGGTTAGAGTTGCTGGTGCCATGTCAGACTCTAAGCCAGTCATGAGCGGTGTCCCACAGGGCTCAGTCCTGGGCCCCCTCTTGTTCTGCATTTATTTTTCTGAAGTGCAGGCAAACATAGGGGGATTGTGGCTGACAAAATTTGCAGATGACTGCAAACTGGGCACCATAATTGACACTCCATCAGACACAGACATCCTCCAGAGAGGTCTCATAGAAATGGATAACTGGTGCCAGAGCCATGGCCTTAAGCTAAATGCCAAAAAATGTACAGTCATACCCTTTGGGAAAAACAAGGTAACCCCTAATTACCACATAGGTGGTAATCCATTAAACATGGAAGAAGTTATCAGGGACCTGGGGACCCAAGTTGACAGTAACCTCTCTTTGACACTCACATTGCCAAAGTGGTTAGGAAGACCTTCTACATTGCCCACCTGATCATGAAGGGATTCACATCCAGATCAGGAGAGGTCATTGTACCCCTGTACTCTTCACTTATCAGACCAATGATTGAGTACAACGCCCCATTCGGAATGTACCTTACCCGACACCTGCAGCAGTTGGAAAGACCCCAAAAGTTCCTCACCAAAAGGATAAAGGGGCTCAAACATATGTCATACGATGCCTGACTGAAGAAACTCCAGCTCTATTCAGTCACATACCGTCTGCTCAGAGGTGATCTGTGCCTGACATACAAGGCCATGTCTAACCCGGAATTAATGGACATGCTCCACCTCAAAAAATCCAAATCCACCAGAGCCACGAGAGCAAGAGACTTAAACCTCAACACGGATATAAATAGGATGTGCTGGAGGGACAGATTCATCACCCAGAGACTCCCTACACTATGGAACAGAATCCCAGTCCATGTGAGGCAGAGCCCCTCACTGACTCTGTTCAAGAGAAATCTTGACGAGTGGATGGGAGATCGTAGGTTTACCCCGGGAATCATCTCTGTGTCACTGCTGGACAGAGGCACAGCAAACTAATGGGTATAGTATTCTCATCCTAAGGGGTGGTGAAAGCCACACACACTCTGGCTAGGCTTATAAATGCCCTAGGGCAGATAGCCTAGTATGAACCTATGAACCTATGAACCTATATCCATGCATACAGACAGCTATGTACACCTCAACTGTCCTCCGCCCACACATACATCAGGCAGGATTACCCTCAGCTAGCTGTAAGTGGTCCATATGTGATATATCTGCATCTGTTGTGTGAGATAGACACACACGTATATATGGGCAACAGATAACATATGTCAAGCATACACACACATAGATGTGGGGAATTGAGTGACAGACAGTGATACAGAGAGAGACACAGGGGGACACAGACAGAGTGAGTCACACACATGGATACCATGAATGGCATACAGTGATGTCCTGCTGTGGACAGTGGCATACCAGTTGTAAACAGTCACATGTACCAGCAAAAAGGTGAGCCCCATTGTGTAATACTACTGAGGTTGAGTTTATAATATCACATCACCTGCATGTGTGTGTGTGTGTGTGTGTGTGTGTGTGTGTGTGTGTGTGTGTGTGTGTGTGTGTCTCCATAGGTCCAAGTATTAGGAGACTCTTCCCACTCAGCACACTTCACATTGCCCTACTTCACAAGATCTGCTGCATCCAGTCATCTTAGAAGTACCATTAGACACCAATCACCCCCTATAAGCTCTGTAGCATGTGTGATAACTGCATAGCACTATTGTAGACATAACTAGATAGGTAGGGGTTCTAATCTCAATACTAGCAACTATGTGCATGTGTGTGTGTGTGTGTGTGTGTGTGTGTGTGTGTGTGTGTGTGTGTGTGTGTGTGTGTGTGTGTGTGTGACAGCTGTGTATGTGAACATAAGGGTGTGTTTGTTTGTTTGTGTGTTTGTTTGTAGATTAAACAGTTTTAGGCCATTCCCACTCACAACACTTCCCACTGCCCCACTTTATCATTCCTGCTGATGTCATTTCCCTTATTGGCAGTTTTGGCCAGGTGCTAGCCCATTAAGCTCCATAGCATGTGTGATAACTGCATAAAATAATAGTACAAACCATTAGCTAGTCAGGGGTGCTCATCTCAGATCTGGCAAATGAGTGTGTGTATGTTGGTAAGAAGTATTTTGATAAGTCTCCCACCCACTGCCCTACTTTATCAGTCCTGCTGATGTCATTCCCCTTATCAGGACCTTTGACCAGCTGCTAGCCCAATAAGCTCCAAAGTGTATGTGATAACTGTGTAACACAATAATACAAATCATTAGCTAGACAGAGGTTCTAATCTCAAATTGTGCAAATGAGTGTGTGTGTGTGTGTGTGTGTGTGTGTGTGTGTGTGTGTGTGTGTGTGTGTGTGTGTGTGTGTGTGTGTGTGTGTGTGTGTGTGTATGTTTGTAAGAAGAAGCATTTTGATAAGTCTCCCACCCACTGCCCTACTTTATCAGTCCTGCTGATGTCATTACCATTATCAGCACCTTTGGCCAGTTGTCAATCCAGTAAGCTCTGTAGCATTGTTGATAACTGCATAACAAAGTAATACAAATCAGTAGCTAGACAAGGGTTCAAATGTCAGATCTGGCAAATGAGTGTGTGTGTGTGTGTGTGTGTGTGTGTGTGTGTGTGTGTGTGTGTGTGTGTGTGTGTGTGTGCATGCTGGTAAGCAGAAATTTTTTGACAAGTCTCCCACACACTACCCTACTTTATCAGTCTGCTGATGTCATTCCCCTTATCAGCACCTTTGGCCAGCTGTTAGCCCAGTAAGCTCTGTAGCATGTGCAATGACTGTGTAGCACTCTAATATAAATAATTAGATAGGCAGGGGTTCTATTCTCAGATCTGATAAATGGGTGTGTATGTTTGTAGGATGAAGTATTTTGATATGTTTCCCACCCACTGGCATACTTTATCAGTCCTGCTGATGTCATTCACCTCATCAGCACCTGTGAGCAGCTGTCAGTCCAGTAAGCTCTGTAGCACATGTGATAACTGCGTAACACTATAGTGCAAATAACTAGGTAGGCTGGGGTCCTACTCTCAGATCTGGCAAATGTGTGTGAGGGCATATAAGTGTGTGTGTAACCATGTATGTTTGCAGGCAAAAGTGTTTTGATAAGTTACCCACCCACTGGCCTACTGTATCAGTCATGTTGATGTCACTCCTCTTATAGGTTCATAGGTGTGTACTAGGCTAATGGCCCTGGAGCCATTACAAATCTAGTTCATAGAAGTGTCCTGCCACTGTGCCACACAACATTAGCTCCCAGTGACCCCATCAAGTAAAGCCACTGGAGTGATCCCTGGGGTGAACATTCTATTACCCATCCACTCATCAAGATATCTCTGGAACAGGGTCATCTAGGTGCTTTGCTTGACATGTATGGGATATCTATTCCAGGGCATGTGCAGTCTGAGTGAGGAACCTGTCCCTCCAGCATGTTGTGTTGATTGTGGCAATGAGGTTGAGGTCCCTGCAGTGTGTGGTGCAGAGAGATTGGGATGTCTTTAGATGTAGCCTTTGTAAAAGAGTTGGGTCAGACATGGCTTTGCAAGTCAAGCAGAGATCGCTTCTAAGTAGGTGATATTAGACTGAGAATAGTTGGAGTCTCTTGAGTTTGTCTGTGTAGGAGATGTGTTTAATGCCTAGGATCCTCATTGTGAGGTACTTCTGTAGCATTTCCAGCTGTTGCAGGTGTCTAGTGCGGTACATGCCAAATGGGCCATTATACTTGACCTCTTTCTTTCTGCATGCAAAACCCTTGGTAATGAGATGTGCCACTTAGAAGGATTTCCTGACCACAGTGGCAATGTGTTGGTTAAAGGAGAGGTTGCTGTCAACCTGTGTCCCCAGATCTCTTATAACACCTACAGTGTTCAGTGGGCTCCCATCAATGTGATACTTAGTGGGAACTGAGATTTTACCAAAGGGGCTGATGATGCATTTTGTTGTGTTAAGCTTCCGGCCATGGTTTCCACACCAGTTAGTGGTCTCAGAGAGGCCTTTCTGTAGGATATCTGCATCACTTCTGGAGTTAATGATGGCTCCCAGCTTGCAGTTGTCTGTGAACTTGGTCAGCTGGAGTTCCTTTGTGTTGGCCTGGACTCCTGAGAAGTACATGATGAACAGGAGAGTACCAGGACTGATCACTGTGGGACTCCACTCATGACTGGCTGGCAGTCTGACTTGGAGCTTGCTACTTTCACACTGTCTGTTCTATCTGTGAGCCAATTTGCAACCCCCTAGTGATGTAGGGGTTGATGCCTAGTTTGGTGGGATCATCCATAATTCCTGACTGATGAATGGTATCAAGAACCTTGGCCAGATTGATGTAGGCTGTGTGCACTGCCTTACTGTCATACACAGCCCTGGTGACTGACTCAAAGAAGTCAACCAGGTTGAGCAGACATGATCTACCTTTCACAAAGCCAAACTGTGTGGGGTCCAGAGTTAGGAGATTACCTACATGTTCGTCGACCAGGTCCCTGATGTGCTCCATAGCTGTACATATCAGACTCATCAGGCTAATGGACAGGTAATTCCTGGGGTCTGTAGTTGTCACACCTTTATGGAGAGGGATGACTGTAGCAGTGCGCCATTTGGAAGGGGCAAAGCCTGAGGTGAGGCTGTGACTGAACAGGGCACACAGATGTGGTGCCATGGTTCCAGGTATATTTGTAGTTCATGTAGAACACAGCCAGGGATAATGTGGGGTCTCATAAAAGCTGTATTCTTGCCCATGGACAATGCAGGTGTAACCTGGGTGGCAGTAATCCTGGGTGCCTGGCATTCTTCTGGCATCCTGATTGTTCCCCTAGTGGAGGAGGGAGTGGTAAAGCTGGCACTGAATGTGGTGGCAAGAATGTTGGCAATATCTGTTGGTTCAGTATAGGAGGTAGTATTGTGCATTAACTCAGAGCACTTCTGGGTATTGGCGTGGAGATTCTAGATATCACTAACAAAGGATTTGTGATTGTTGTCAGCGTCTGCTGCAATTCTGCCATCATAGGTGGCTTTAGATGATTTCATGAGGGATCTCAAGTTGTTGTTGAGGCTAATAAGGGAGTTTTTCCACTCTTGGGACTCCACCTTTTTCTGCAACACTTTCTTCCTTCTGTTGTATAGGTTATTAATAGCAGTGGACCACCAGATTGGCCTCCAGTGTTTGGAGGATTGTAGCATGCTTCTGTTGGGTATGGCTAGTTCCATGCATTGACGGACATGTTTGTATAGTGCATTTGTGCATGATTCATCAGTCATGCAGGTATTTTCTATTGGCATGGGTGCTGTGAAGTTAGCCACCTCTGTTCTTATGAGTCTAAAGTCAGCTTTGGAGAGGTTTTTCAGGGTGGTTACCTTTGCGGGGTCTCTGTGTGTGATATGTGGATTTCCATGGTGATTACTGTATGTTGGATCTGACCATGTAGTGATTGACTACAGTTGTCAAGCAATGGTCCCATATGTTAGTAATCAACACAGGTCAAGGATGTTGCTTCCTCTACTAGGTGTCAGAATGTGCTGGTCCAGGGCATTGGAACTGATGAATTCCAGGAAGTGCTGGGTCAGTGTATTGGTGCTTGAGTATCTTACCTAGTTGATGGCAGCGTAGTTGAACTCTCCTAGTATGAGAGTGTTGGGTGTGACCTTGATAGTTTCCAGGGTGTTGAGGAATGTGGATTGAGAAACTAGGGACATGGATGTGGACTTATAGCAGGCTATGACCTGGATTGCACTATTATACAATGTCAGTTGTACATGAAGTAGCTCAGATGCATTATGCTGGGATATACTGTGGATGTTTGCATATCTGTTATTAATATGGAGACACCACCACCTTTGTAGCTGTGGTTCATGTTTTGGGGCAGATAGGTGTGGAATGAGTTATAGGCTGGTAGTGCAGGGGTGCTGTCTGCTGCTGTAAACCAGGTCTCCGTTACAGCACAAATGTCAATGATCTCCATTTTGAGGAGTGCTTTGAGTGGCTGCATCCCAAGATGTAAATGTCTAGTGTTGAGCAGCATGACCCTCAGATTGCATATATGTATATCTGTTACGGTGGTAATTTGATTTGGAACACTGCCTAAAAAGGCACTATAGGGGTGGCAAGACACTTAGCCAGTACCTGGAAATGCAGGAGTGACAGATGCAGGCCTGGCAAGCCATTGCAGTCTGTCAGTCATGTCATCCCAAGCAGACAGATACTGGATCCCATGAGAGTGACAGCAGACACTTAAGCCAATTGTTGAAGTCAATCATTTATTGTTTGTACTGCGGTATCATTCTGGGTGACAGTAGTATACTGCTCAGGGCTACTGTCATACCTGCCTGGCTCACATACTCTGAGAGCTCCACCATGTCTCTTTTCATACAGTCCATAAAGGTGTGTCTCAGGTCATTCACACACACATGGACAATGACAGAGTGATACTTGTAGTTGTTATGGAGTGACCTGACTGGGTGTGTTATGTGTTGGATTCTGGCACCTGACAGACAGATGACTGTTACCTCCTCTATGTTCAACCTATTGAGTGGGACATCTGTGTGCCTCACTATTTATTCACCTATGATTACTGTATCAGGCAAGGTGGTTGGCCTTTGGGGCTTAGGTTGAGGGACACACTGTGTAGGTGAGATATGTGTTCTGTGGTTTGTACTGCGTTGTGGTGGTTGAGTGGGTATCTGTCTTGGTGGCATACACTGTTTGGGTAAATGTCTATTGAGTGCCTCTGTGAAGGTGGGTGTGTGGTTATTGTTTGTATGTCAGAGCTGTGATAGTGGGTGTTCTGTAAGGGTATGTGTTCCATGTGGTGTGTTGCAGGTGTTGACCCTTCTCTTCTTGACCAGCTAGTCCAGTCTTCGCTGGAGAGTGCATATCTTCCAATTCAGTGATATAGGGGTATCTCACCCAAGTCTGAGTGTTGGGAGTTTAGAGGAGAGGGTTGTCTGTGTACATGAGGCAGTTGCAACAGTGCCTCAGAATGCCCAAGTGCACCAGGTTAATGGGCAAAAGCACAGAGAACTGCACTTTAATCATGCCAGGAGGGGTGATCATAACTATTAAGTACTGGAGCTAATTCCAGGAGGAACAACTACTGCTGATGGCTCTCAGGTGTGCTATAATAGATAAAAAAAACTGTTGAAGTGCAAAGTTATTAGGCTATTTGAAGTGCAGGAAAGAAAGAACTAGCAAGATCTAAGGGGAAAACTGAAGGAGCCTGTTTACCACCTCCCGATGGCATTACTTTATACAGCATGGTAATGGCATCTGCCTCACATGCAGCATGTTAAATCATTGTGCACCCCACACCAGTCCTCTGTACAGATGTCTGTGGAATATCCAGATGTTTTCAATGTATATGTGGTCTGTGTCCCTTAACAATGCCCATGTATGTGATATTGTTGCCAAATCGGCCACAATGAGTGTAGTGACACACATGCCAGCATCAGGCATCATACCTGACTGAAACATCATGCTGATATTGTAGCAGATGTTGTATCAGCATGATGCTTCAGCACCATACCTGACTGAAACATCATGCTGATACAACATCTGCTACACTATCACTTGTCCAGGCATGTAGGAGCAATACATGACTCCACATCCTATTTCTGGTGGGTTATCTAACCGTCCATGAAGGCGTTCAGAACATTATGTGTTGTAAGAGGTAGTGTGTTATGTCCCATGCATATAATCTATGTGGGACATATCATGTGTATGTAGTAGTGCAGTACATCAAGCTGGGCATGTAGGTTTACTAAACTGTCTATTGCCAACTGTGTTTATGTTACTGTGTGCACATCCCCTGTGTCAGTCCTTACCATTTTGTATCCCTGTTCCACTCAGTGAACTCAGGAATACATACCACAAACCTGTCATACACAGTACCATGCATGCCCTCATCAACTGCGTCAGGGTTGAGTATATGGGAAAGAAATGGCAGGGCCAACAGGTGTTGACAGGTGAATCTCTTGCAGTTAATGTAATGGCTATGCCTGTGAAGGACCTGCTGACAGTACTGCAGTAACCTGTTCTGTATGTATGAGCCTGTGGTACTACACAATACTGAGCTGACATGTCTGAAGGCTACCTGTCTGTGACAAGGGGTATCTATGCAAGGTCACACTGTCTGACAGCAATGTCCCTCACACTGTTGTATGCATACACACTTGGTACATGTACATATAAAGCAGTACCCTGCCAATGACATGTTCAGTGCATTCCCACTCTGCCATACTCCACCTTGGGAATATCTGCAGGGTCACAGCCTGCAGACACACAGGCACCTGGAGCACAAACAGAATACAGCATGTCAGACTACATTCAGTCAGTGGTACTGACAGCATTAATGCATCCTGGCTAATAAGGTACATACACCTGTATGTGTACCCATAACAAATGCAAGCAGACAGCACCTTACATAGTATTACATTGCTACACTGTACTATATTCACCCTGTGCATCAGAAACATATTAGCATGTCCCTGAATCAATGGTATGGATGGCAGGGATGTGGCATAGGTATCATCATGTGCACAGGGTGTGGTGTGGGTTTGCCAGAGGCCTAGGCTGGGCCATATGGTTGATATCATGTATGTGTGTGTTTGGAAGGGTATCCAGTAGATGGGCTGTACAGAGGTGCTGTGTGTGTCTGGAGGTGACCTGCCTGTGATACGGATGCTTGTGTGTATGCATGCACACTGTCATGCCATGTGGCTGGCCTACACAGGGTACATTGTACAGCTGTGGACCGTACATGGCAGGGTGCCCAGTTCACCATCTCCAGCCACAGACATGGGAACTGGTCCTGCCAGGGGTATCAGTGGCACCACCAGGCCCAAGTCCAGATGCAGTACTGCTTCCTGATGGTGACTGCTGTCTGCTGGATCTGTGTCCCTGATGGGACTGGACAGGACCATGTGCCCATGGGTTGCTCTGGTGTGATCTGGACAGCAACCCCCTTTGGTAGTGCTGGTGTCACCGCCACAATGGGAGTGTGAAGGTACACATCCCCGTAGACTCTGAGCTGTTGCAGGTGTTGACCTACATCCACATGGCCAATGTCCATCTCCCACCACATGCTGTAGCACAGACATGCCATGGTCGAGGATTGCCAAGGTCTCATCCCACTGTGTATTCATGACCTCAGTATTTTGACTTGTGGCCTCAACAAGATCATGTATGTCACCATGTAAATCTTGAAGAGTTGCATCCACCACCCTGAGTATTTGTTTGGTGTGGTATTCACTACATGCCTGTGCATTCATGACAGCCAAAACATGCATCTGGTGACTCCTGCTGTGGCACTTGTGACAGTGGATTGATGAGTAATAGTCCTCCTGCAAGCACCCCTGTCCACCTACCTATGTGGGACCTCGCCTGCACTCTAGCTATGGCGAGTATCTACACTCACACCTGCCATAGTCACCACACTAGCCTGCTCAATGCCACCACCTGCCAACTGTCCATCATCTGTGGCCACTGGTGACGGGGTATGTTTGGGCATTGTCACTGTGTGTGGTGATGGTGTGGACAAGAGTGAGATGCCAACCAATGGCATAGCTTCAGCCTCTGATAACCCCACCTGTACCTCACTATTCCTATCATCATTGTCAGAGTCTGCAGAGATAATGACATCAGTTTCCAAGGAGGAAGGAACCCAAACCCCATAACCCCAGAACATATGTGCATTAATACCTGCACTCTGACGTTGGCTGGTATACACACACACACACACACACACACACACACACACACACACACACACACACACACACACACACACACACACACACACACACACACACACACACACACACACACACACTTACAGGTGAGGTGGCACAAATCTGTTACACGGACCACACAGTACCCAAATGGTGACATGACATGGTCCCTAACATCATGCACTGCAGCCAGTTTTACTACATGCAACTAACAATATAGAGCTCTGGGATATGTAATTAGTGTTAGTAGGTGATATCCCTTCCACACACAGACTGCACCCATGTACACATGATGGTGTTTCACCTGTATAGCACAGTGGCAACTACTATAGAACATACCTCACAACTGTACAGATCCTCACAGGATGTATGGATGTTTGGCTCATATGTTTGCTCTGTTTCTCACACCCCCTGTGTTTTGATGATACATAACTGGGATGATCTGTGGAGTGACATCACTGATTAATGTCATACATTTGAGTGTCAGACTTCCAAACCAGCAGTAAATGTATGGTCATACAATTCCTGTTACACCACCAAACTTCTTAGCTTACAGTGGATATGATAAGCGTACAGAACCCTGTTAACATGCCATGTTCTTATACTATATGAGATGACACCGCAATAATGCATTCAAATATGTTACCCACCTTTCATGTGGCATATGACCTGTGCAATCCAATCGATAAACAAACATATGTGTTACATGTAAAACATAATGACTACAATATGTACAATATGGTGTTTGCATAAGTGTGCACACCCTTACAATGATACTTTGTTGAAGCACCTTGTAAGTGACTTACAGTATTCACTCTTCTTGTGAAGGTGTCTATCAGCATGGCATATCTTGACTTGGCATTATTTGGCCACTCTTCCATGCAAAGGTCACCACACTCTATCAGATTGCAAGGGTGTCTCATGTGCACAGCCCTCATCAGGTCACACTGGGGGGGGGTATGTCTATCTGGTGTAGGTCTAGGCTCTGGCTGGGCCAGTCCATAACCATTAGTGTGTTCAGGTGTACCCTTTCGTAGGTAGCTTTGGATGTATGCTTTGGGTCTTTGTCATGTTGAAGGCATATAGCCCTCCCCATCTTCAGCATTCTTGCAGAAACCTGATGGATTTTGGCCAGATGTGGGTGTAATTTGGAACTGTTCCAAATTAACACCACTGTGACTACAGGCCCAGTTCTGGCTTTGGAGCAGCATCCCCAAAGCAGGTTCAGGTTAAGAGGGGTGTTGCTTGTGCACCACGTATACCTTTTGGTATTGTGGCCATGAGGTCATTCCATAGTCTCATTACACCATAACACATTTTCACACATGCCTTTGGGAGACTTGATGTGCTGTATTGCAAATTGTATCCACTCCTGGATGTTTTTTGGTGTGGGGAAATGCTTTCAACTTTTGACCATACCCCATAGGCCAGACATATGCAGAATATGGGAGCATGTTCTCACATGTAGTACACAACACCAGTACTTGCAAGAAATTCCTGCAACTCCCTCAGTGTTACTGTATGTCTCCTGGCAGCCTCCCTGACCAGGTTTTGCCATGTCTTGTCATCATTTTGGAGGGACATCAGGTTCTTTTCAACAGCACTGTTGTCCTATATTCAATCCACCTTTTGACAACTTTCTCCACTGTGTTCCATGGTGTATGCAATGCTGTGGTAATGTTGTTGTACCCTACTCTTGATGGATACCTTTCAAATATGAGATCCCTTTGCTGATTTCTAAGCTGTCTGCAAGCCATGGCTGTTGTCGCAGGCAACGGAGCAAATGTCATGAATATCCTACTTGGACAGCAGACTGTTATTTGATGTTACTCAGAGTGCCTTTACTTGTTGGCAGGTGTGTACCGAAGCAGACTGAATACTGTCAGTAAATCATAAGCTGCTGCAGTAAAATATTATTTGAAGGGTGTGCCCACATATGCATCCAGCTTATTGTAAGGTTTGTATACTCCATATTTGGTGCCCAACAGATTGATTGGTTTTACAGGTGAATTATGCATGTCATAGGTCACATTACAGGTTGGAAAAGGTGTGGACTGGCATACTGTGTTCTCAATTTGTGTGTATATATATATATATATATATATATATATATATATATATATATATATATATATATCACAAACACCTGGCATCTTAGCAGGGGTGTGTACACTGTTTATATCCACTGTATGAGAGTAATGTTTCACACATGTCCCTACCTTAGGCCATTTTTCCCCCCATTTTGTTGGTCTCTGTCCAAAAGTCTTGCACAGACAGGTTGGGAGGTATGCTAGAGGGATGTTACATTCTCTTCAGATAGGGCCCTGTGGTGACCACTGTGATGTAATGCAGTTAACCCCACCAGATGTGAACATGCACATAAAGCAATATGGCTATGAGTGACAGTGTTGTGCATGGTACATTGCATGGCCTTCACATGCCTGGGGTATTGAAAAACCACAACAGAACAATTCCATACTCACCAGCTTCAGGCTGCCATCCCACATGCAGACCAGTTGGACCTAGGTAGTTGTGGGAGAGAAGTATTGTCAGAAGACTCACATGCAGCATTAGTACAGGATGGATGCAGCAAGTCTGCACATTTACAGTACAACCTCCAATATTTGCTGTCCTTCACCATAGATGTGCACTTCTGTGCAATACAAAACTCCATCCACAACTGCAATCTGACCTAACACATGCATGTAAATATTCTACAAGTACACGTATGTCTGCTACACTAGTCTAGTAATCTCCACTGGGGCCTTACCTGTGCACTCCTCCTCCATTGTCTGGGTGCCACCCACCTCCATCATGTGGGGGGTCTGTACCCTGATGTTGTACTGGGATGGGTCCGCAAGATTGCTGAGGAGCTCCTCGGTGGATGTCAGTAGGGGCTGCATGGCTGGGCCCCCAACTGTGGCTGTGTGGTCTCTGGCCACTGCAGCAGCCCTTTCCCGGGCATGGCATATGAGATAATTTGCACGATACCGGACCTGCTCATATGTATATGCATGCAGGCCAACATCATTTACCCTGTGGACTAGGTCATCCCACAGGCTGGTCCTCTCTCTGAGATGTTACTGGCTACAGCTAAACATTATGGCATGGTTCTGTACTATGCCTTCTATATATTCATAGGTTCATAGGTTGGTACTAGGCTATCAGTCCTAGGGCCTATACAAGCCTAGCCATAACAATTCCCTGGCTATTTCTTCCCACAATATTTACTTCACTGGACCCCCGTCTAGCAGGAGGACTGATGTGATCCTCGGGGTGAATGTCCTAGCTCCCATCCAATTGTCAAGGTTCCTTTTGAAGAGGGCCAAAGAGGTGCTCTGCTTGACATGTATGGCCAGTCTATTCCAGAGTCTGGGGAGTCTCTGGGTCAGGAAACTATCCCTCCAGCACGTTTTGTTCATTGTGATGCCAAGATTTAGATCCCTGCAGTGTGTGGCTCTGGGGCACTGGGATTTCTTTAAGTGCAGCATGTCCAACAGCTCTGGGTTTGACATGGCCTTGTATGTTAAGCACTGATCACCTCTGAGTAGATGATATATGAGAGTATAGCTAGAGTTTTTTTAGATGGTCAGCATAGGGCATCTGGTTTAGGCCTGTGATTCTTTTAGTGAGGTATTTCTGTGGCCTTTCCAGTTGTTGCAGATGTCTTGAGAGGTACATACCAAACAAGGCATTGTATTCCATAATGGCTTTAATGAGGGATGAGTACAGTGGGACAATGACCTCCTTTTTACTGGATGAAAAGCCCTTAGTGATGATGTGTGCTACATAGACGGATGTCCTAACTGTTGTGGTGATGTGGTTATCGAAGGTGATACCACTTTCCACCTGTGTCCCTAAGTCCGTCATCACACTTTCAGTGTTTAGTGTACTGCCACTTATGTGGTAACTCATGGGTACATGTTTTTTCCCAAAGGGGATAACTATACATTTCTTGGTATTGAGCTTGAGCACAAGGCTCTGGCACCAAGCATCTGTTTCTGTAAGGCCCTTTTGTAGAATATCCACATCATTTGAGGATTCAGTAATGGCTCCCAGTTTGCAGTCATCTGTGAACTTTGTTAGCCAAAGTCACTTAGTGTTGGTCTGTACTTCAGAGAAGTAGATACCAAACAAGAGCGGTCCCATGACTGAACCCTGAGGTACTCCACTTGTCAGTTGTCTGGAGCTGGATTTGGAGTCGGCTACTTTTACAGTCTGGGTTCTGTCAGTAAGCCAGTTGGCAACCCATAGATTGACATAGGGATTAATGCCCAGCTTAGTAAGTTTATCTATGATTCCAGAGTGGGGGATGGTGTCAAAGTCCTTGGCAAGGTCCAGATAGGCTATGTGGGCCACCTTACCCTCGTCCACAGCTCTGGAGACTAATTCGAAGAAGTAAATCAGGTTCAGGAGACAAGATCGGCCCTTCACGAACCCAAACTGGGTGGGGTCCAGTGTTTGAAGGTTGCCAGTGTCTTTGTTTATAAGTTCCATGATAATACATTCCATGGCCTTGCAGATCAGGATTGTCAGACTGATGGGATGGTAGTTCCCAGGATCCAAGGTGGATCCCCCCTTGTGGAGTGAGATAACTGTAGCTGTGCACCACTCAGTGGACATGAAGCCTGAGGTGAGGCTATAATTAAACATGACACTTAGGTAAAGGGCCAGTTCATTTTGTAGTTCATGTAGTACACAGCCCAGGATGTCATCTGGTCCCATGGATGCTGTATTCTTAGCTTTGGAGAGTGCGTTTTTTACCTGTGTGGCTGTTATTACCAGAATTTGGCAATCATTCGGTATTGAGATGGGCCCTTTAGGGGGTGAGAGGTGGGTAAAGTTGGCACTGAATCGATCTGCCAGGATATTGGCAATATCCTTGGGATCAGTACATTTAATGCCATTCTGTTGTAGCTCAGAGCAGATCTGAGCATTGCAATTTAGATTCTTGACATAGCTATAGAATGCCTTGTGGTTGTCTTTGGAATGTTTGGCAATATTATTTTCATAACTAGCTTTGGAGGATTTTGTGAGGGATCGCAGCTTCTTACTGAGGCTGGTAAGGGAGTTTTTTGTATCCTGGGATTTTGGATGGCACGATTCATGCACGAGTGGATGTGTTCGTACAGTGCCTTAGTGTAGAATTCAGCAGTCAAACTTTCAGTTCCTATCTGCATGGGTGTCATGAAGTTTGTCACTTCTGACTTGAGTAGCATGAAGTTGGCTTTGGAAAAGCTTTTTACGGATGTTTTCTTACTGGGGGGTGGGGGAGGGATGTGGATGTCAAGGGTGATTAGATTATGGTCAGACCTGACCAATGAGGTGGTGACCATAGGTGTGGAGCATCGATTTCCCATGTTGGTAATGACCAGGTTTAGGATATTGGATCCCCTGGTAGGACTATGGATTTGCTGATCCAATGCATTGCAATTTAGGAATTCCAAGAACCGTTGGGCAAAAGTGTTGGTACATGAGTAGTTTTCCCAGTTAATGGCAGGGTAGTTGAAATCTCCCAATATTAGGGTGTTTGGTTATATCTTAATATTTTCCAGTATGTTTAGAAAGGTGTAGTGAGAATCTTGGGGCATGGTGTGGGATCTGTAGCAAGCTTCAGTTTGGATTGCAGTCTTACCTAGTGTTAGTTGAACCTAGAGAATTTCAGATGCATTGTGTTGGGCAACTAGCCTGGTGATATGAATATCCTTGGTGAATATGGACACTCTTCCACCTTTCGTGTTTTGGTCCTGGTTTGGTGGCTGAAAAGTGTGGTAAGAGTTGTAGCCTGGTATTGCAGGGATGCACTCTGGAGCCTTGAACCAGGTCTCAGTTACTGCACAGATATCAATGTTCTCCATTTTTAGGAGTGCCTCGAGAGAGTGCATTTTGAGGATTAGACTTCTAGCATTGAATAGCATTACTTTCAGATTTTGCATGCTTGTACCTGTTACGGTGGTGGTTTTGCCATTTGAACTTTGCCTAAAAAAGGCACTATAGTGGTGGAAAGAGCCTTAGCCAGTAACCTGAATCCCAGGGGGAACAGGTGTAGACCATCTCTGGCAAAGCATCGTGGTCTGTCAATCATGTCATTCCCAGGCAGACAGATACTGGATCCCCTTTGAATGACACCAGAAGCTTAGCCAGTTGTTGAAGTCAATCATTTTGTCCTTATACTGTGGTATCATTCTGGGTAAAGGCAGGATGCTACTCAGGACTAGGGTCATACCTGCCTGTGCCACATGATCTGAGATCTCTTCCATGTCTCTTTTCATGTAGTCCAGGGAGGTATGTCTCAAATCATTCACTCCAACATGGACAATGCCAGAGTCATATTTGTACTTGTTGTGGAGCGACTTAAGTGCATGCATTATATGGCGGATCCTGGCACCCAACAGGCAGCTATGATTATATTTGCCTCAGCCACTGAGAAAGTAAACCTTTGCTGATGTGACATTGCACCTGGAAGACATAAAAAGGGAAACACATCACAGGACATCATACATTTGGCAAAAGTATGCACATAACCTGTACAGCTACATTGAATACCAGTAGCCACCACTCACAACCACAACATACCACTGTAATTGATCAGCACTGTAACTGCTTGCATTGCACTGCTGGTCCTGATGTGTTATAGTCCCCACAATGAGGGCTAGTTAATTTCATAATCTTCTACTCCTCATTCATGTCTATGTAGAGGGATGACTTTGGCCATCTTCAATGCAGATGGGGTGTGGACTGTGCCAAGGTTTGGTGTGACTACAGTGTGTAATGGAACTGGGTGCACATGCCTGAGTTCATGTAGGATGCAGACAGGGATGTTATCAGGTCCCATGGATACTTACATTTATTGCCTTTCAGTAGGCAATATGTACCTGCTCACTGGTGATGAGGGGAGGGGTCTGGGTGCTGTGCATATCCCCCTATAGTGATGCCGAGCTAGGGGGTGATGTTTGTCCTAAACCTATCTGCAGCAGGTTGGTTGTAGCTATGTTGTGTTTGTATGTGGTCTGACTGACAACCATTACAGGGTGGGTTGGTTTGTTGCCTCTGAGATTGCAGACATATGTGAAGATGACCTTGTGATTAGCCTTGGTGGATGTGTCCAATTTGTACTCATAGTTAGCCTTACAGGACTCTACCTGTGACCTTATATGCTTGATCAGACAAAGGCTGACTTGATGCCAAGTTGGTCCCAGCTCCTAATTTACCCTGTACAGCCAATATAGGGACCAAGTCTGTGGTTTGTGTATTGCTGCTGTCCAGCAAAGGGGATTACTCTACTTTAGTGGAGGCAGGTATTATGAGTAAGGTATTGCTGAGTCCATACAGCTATGTTGATGTTCATATAGCTGTTTGTAGTAGGCATGGACACACAGTCATAACACAGCAGGACACCTCTCCAATTTCAAACAGATAATCATGCTTATTGTAGTACCCATGTCTGTGTCAGGGCAATGTAACAACCACTAGCTGTAGAAATGTCACTCTGTTGGATGCACAGTAACTAAGATTACACACATACAACATGTATGCTTATTTAACTGACATTTTGCATTCCATTGCCTGTTGTTATGAGGTGGCCAGATACACCTACTCATACTGACGTTTGCACAGGTAATACCTGATATACACTTCTGTTCTATATCAGTATGGCACACTGTATTCACATTCTTGCTGCCCAGTCATCAATCTCAACCCGTTAGAGCAGGACATCTGTAGGATGCCACACATACCTGGGTGGGGGCAATGGGACATAATTAGTGACACTGTCTTAATATTGCTGTAACACGAGTCATTCAATAGCACAGTAGCCTTTGCATTGACAGACATACCATGGAGGATGTCCAACACTCATATGGCAGGAAGAGAGGAGAATGGCTGGGAGTGTGGTAGTGAGGGTAAAAACTTTTAATGTTGACAGTATGACTGTTATAGAGACAGAGCTAGCTGATATGATGGCCATAGGAAGGTGGATATATTGTGTGTGCAAGAGACCAGATGGAAGGGGAGTACGGCTAGGTGTATTAGAGGCAGGTCACAATTATGCTATCAGGGTTTGGATGGGAGGAGAAAGGGGATATGGGTTATCTTGATGGAACAGTATGCCAGGGGTGTTTTTGGAGGATGACATGAGTGTTTGATAGAGTGATGTTTATGAATCTGGAAATGGATGGTGTAATGATGAATGTTGTTAGTGCATATGCTACACAAGTTGCTTGTGCAGTGGATGAGAAAGAGAAATGTGAAGTCAGTTGGATGATATGGTGATGACTGTACCCGAGGGTGAGAGAGTGGTGATTGCAGAAGATTTCAATGGCCATGTTAGAGAAGGGAACAGAGGGATTGAGGAAGGGATGGGTATGTATGGTGTTAAGCAAAGGAATTCAGATGGTGACACGGTATTGGATTTTGCAAAAAGGATGGACATGGCTGTGGAGAATACATACTATAACAAGAGGGAGGAGCTTAGAGTGACATACAAGAGTAGAGGGAGATTCACACAGGTGGAATATATCCAATGTAGGTGGGCCAGTTTGAAGGAGATTGGCGACTGTAAGTGGTGACAGAGGAAAGTGTAGTTAGGCAGCAGAGACTGTTGGTCTGTAAGATGACATTGAAATCAAGAAGAGGAGGAGTGTGAGGGCAACACCAAGGATCAGATGGTGGGAACTGGAAAATGGTGATTGTGAGGTGGAGTATAGAGAAGAGTAAAGGCAGGCATTGTGTGGCAGTGACGATTTACCAAATATCTGGGTAAATAGAGCAGAACTAGTAAGGGAGATGGCTAGAAAGGTGCTTGATGTGACATGTGGATGGAGGAAGGAGTACAAAGGACACCTGGTGGTGGACTGAGTAAGTACAGAATAGTATAGAGAGAAAGCGGTTGGGGATGAAGGAGAGGGATTGTCAGAGAGATGAGGAAAGTAGACAGGTGTATGAGGAGATTAGGTGCATGCCAAAGAGAGAGGTGGCAAAGGCTAAGGATGAGGCATATGATGACTTGTATGACAGGGTGGACACTAAGGAGGGATGACAGGATTTGTACCAGTTGGCTAGACAGAGGGACTGAGCTAGGAAAGATGTGCAGCAGATAAGGGTGATAAAGGATAATGAGGGAAACATACTCACAAGGAGGAGAGTGTGTTGAACAGATGGACAGAGTACTTTGAGAGGTTGATGAATGAAGAGAATGAGGGAGAGACGGTTGGATGATGTGGGTATGGTGAATCAGGAAGTGCAATAGCTTACTAAGGAGGAAGTAAGGATAGCTATGAAGAGGATGAATACTGGAAAGCCTGTTGGTCCACATGACATACCTGTGGTAGCATGGGGGTGTTTAGGGGAAATGACAGTGGTGTTTTTCACCAGCTTGTTTAATGATACCTTGGAAAGTGAGAGGTTGCATTTGGAGTGGAGAGAAAGTGTTTGTGTACCATTTTAAGAATAAGGGTGATGTGCTGAGCTGTAGTAACTACAGAAGGAAAACATTAATTAGTTACAGCATGAAGTCTTGGGAAAGAGTAGTGGAAGCTAGGTTAAACAGGGGGTGATGAGTAGTGGTCAGCAGTATGTTTTCATGCCAGGTAAGGGCACTACAGATGTGATGTTTGCTCTGAGAGTGTTGATGGAGTAGTACAGAGAAGGTCAGGAGTTGCTTTGTGTCTTTCTGGACGTAGAGAAAGTATATGACAGTGTGCCTAGAGGGGAGTTGTGGTATTGTATGAGGAAGTCATGAGTGGCAGAGATAGATCTAACAGTGTTACAGGATATGTACAAGGGTAGTGTGACAGCGGTGAGGTCTGCAGCGGAGTGACAGATGCGTTTAAGATGGAGGTTGGATAATATCAGGAATCAGCTGGGAGCCCTTTCTCATTTGCAATGGTGATGGACAGGTTGACAGACAAGATCATACAGGAGTCCCCGTTGAGTATGATGTTTGCAGATGACATTGTGATCTGTACTGAGAGTAGGGTACAGATTTAGGTAACCCTGTAGAGGTGGACATATGCTCTAGAGAGGAGAGGAATGAAGGTCAGCAGAACTAAGACAGAATATCTGTGTGTGAATAAGAGGGAGGGTAGTGGAATGCTGAGGATGCAGGGAGTAGAGTTGGCAATGGGGGATGAGTATAAATGATTGGGATCAACATTTCAGAGTAATGACGACTGTGGAGGGCAGGTGAAGAACAGAGTACAGGCAAGATGGAGAGGGTGGAGAAGAGTGTCACTACTGATTTGTGATAGACGAGTACTAGTAACATTGAAAGGGAAGGTCTACAACAGGGTAGTGGGACCAGCTATGTTATATGGGTTGGGGACAATGTCATTGACAAAAAGGCAGGGGTCACAGTTGGACATGGCAGATTTACAGATGTTATGATTTGTACTGATTGTGATGGGTGGACAGGATTAGAAATGTGTATATGACAGGGTCAGCCCATGTTGGACGGTTTTGAGATAAAGCCAGAGAGGCAAGATTACATCAGTTTGGACATGTGTTGCAGAGGGATGCTGAGTATATTGGGAAAAGGATGGTAAGGATGAAGCTGCCAGGTAGGAGGAAAAGAGGAAGGCCTCAGATAAGGTTCCTGGATGTGGAGAGAGAGGACATGCAGGAGGTTGGTGTGACAGAGCAGGATACAGAGGACAGGCAGAAATGGCAACAGATGATCCACTGTGGTGACCCTTAATGGGAACAGCCAGAAGAAAGAAAAGGAGATGTTGTAATGTCAGTCTTCACAGATTTGTCAATGATTTGCCAGACATAGCACAACTGTATGAGTAAATGACTACAAATATGAGGCATACATATGGTCAGTGTGCATAACACTGGACAGTTTAATGATATGAGCTCAGTATATCACATGCAGTTCAACACTCACATGTGCAACAGTACTTGACTATGCAAATGCCATGTATATAGGTCTCTCATATTTCTGGGACAACAAAGTATATCATAGGTGTATTCACAAGTAAGATTTGGATATGTATGACATCCCAATAGCTGGCCTAGCATTGTCACAGTCAGTATTGTTCAACACACACTGCAGTAGAAGTCATATGTGAACCATCCTTTCCTAGGGTGACTCAGGGGCCTGACCTATGATCTATGTCACTGCAGACAGACCCAGATGCTATGGCCATAGGTTCTGATCAGCAATATATCAGTACAGAAAGTCTTGTTGAGACATATATGTTACAGTTCAACTTTCCCATTCTTACATACCCCCTACTGCAGTCTATGACATGCTTACTTGTTTGACATGCCTGTTTTTTTTATTCATGTGTAGGTGGTTATGTCCTGCTGGTTTATGTTTCTTTTCACTGTTTATCTCCCTCTCTCTCTCTCAAGGATGTAGGGTGTATATCTGGTTTGCATATTTAGCAGCTTGCCTTTTGTAGGTAATGCTCATGAGAAGCTGATGGCCTGTGCACCAACTGGTGTCCCCCACTTGATAATTTCATGCAAGACAGCTGTGTTGTTATTCATATAGCCAATGGCATGGCAACATACTCCTGTCACTGAGTATGTCATGTGAGCATTGGCTCTTTTCCTTGCCAGTGAGGACAACTTCATGGAGGTGTGTGAACAACAGGATCACAGAGGATATTTGGCAATACCCCTTACAACCAAAACTGTGGAGACTGGCCAACATAATGGGGGTGAATATTCCAGACATAGGGGCAGAATGTAAGTATTGTTATACATCTGGATTAATGCTAGTCTAACAGGGTTTGTGTGGACATGGAGTTCCTTGGTAATTTTAACTCTGACAGTGTTATGTGTTTGACATAACTCTCACCTGTAGGGCTATCCACAGAGTGGCCATAATTTGGACTCCTATGTTTGGTGTGTTCCTCACACATTTTTTGTATTTGGAAATTCAGTAGCATACTCTGGGTATTGCAGTCTGTAACTGCTAACATCCATTTGTGTTTCTGACCTCATATCCCTCAGAAAAGATATGTTACAACTATCCATGTTACAACAACAACATTCTCAGTTTTATAACAGCAATATTTCAAATATGCCCCTGCTTTTGGGCCCCTGTCAAACAATTATGTCAAGCTTTGTCCAGATGTCCTGCACTAAGAGGCTGATAGGTATGGTATATTTCATTTAGTGCCTACATTCCTGGCATTATCCCAGTGATGTATCAGACTGCCAGACATGTTATGTGGAAGAGGCCTTATATGTGAGGGGAAAGCCTGGACATTCTGTGGGACTCTGTACAGCTGAGAGGTCTAGGTATTTCTGGCAATTGTTGACAGACTTTCAGGATGGTGTAGCAGTGTATTGTGTAAATGTTATTTGGCCTGTGTAGGGAGGGGAGTGGATGTATGTGTTATGGTTCCTTTTCTATCTGCATGTGCATGCTTCTCTTGTTTCTGGTGGTCTATCAGCTGTATATGTATGTAGGGGCAGACTGAGACATGTCCCATACCACAGTCAGGCATCATAGTACACTGGGAATTGGACCAGTATATGTGGGGATAGTGTGTGAGTCACAAACATGTTGAGATGTTTTTGTACACACAGTCCTTATACTGTACTGTTCCTTCAGCTTACTGGTATGTCACTGCGACTGTGGTTGAATTGGTTGTGGGTATGCACTGTCACACTGGTATCTGTTTTTCAGTGCTGTGACATCCCTGTAGTGCCTGATATATTTGCCAATACATGTGTAATCCCCCCTAGCAGATTTGGGTTAGTGTTGTATCAGTCTGACTGTAGTTTGGACGGAGCTTGGTGACATGCTTAGCAACTGAGTGCAGTTTCACTAATGTGATGTTATGTCCACGTATTTGTAGGATGTACTGTTGCCTGGCCTCCATAAGTGTTGTGTATTTCTGACATCTCAGTAGGCTGATGTAAGCATTGGAGTAACTAACTAGTGGCAAGTAATTTAATGTTGGACTTGTGTTATTTCAGTCAATATATGTTAGGACAGACATGAGGGTGTTACTGCAGCAACTGTGTTAGCTTATCTATGCCAGTATTTCAGATATGTCCCTATTTCCATGGCTTTCTCCTCTTAATTTGTCTGGCCTGGCCCAGGTTCATTGCACTAAGGGGTGCTGAGCCTACTTTGGGACTGTCTGGATTGTTGCAGTATGTTCAGGTTTATTGCTCATATTTCTGGTCTGGTCCACAGATGCATTATTTGATTATCCCTGGTAAATCACTGTGAGGATCTGAGGATTTCTAACAGTAAATGATGACATACATTTCAGTTTCAGAACTCATATCCTTAAGAACATGTATGCTGAAACAAACCCTGCCACTCTGGCAACATTCATAGGTTCATAGGTTCATAGGTAGGTACTAGGCTATTGGCCCTAGGGCCTATACAAGCCCAGCCAAAAAGGTACCCTGGCTTTTGCCACCCAAGAAAATTATTTTCCTGTGCCACTGTTGAGCAGAGCCACAGAAGTGATCCCCAGGGTGAATTTCCTATTTTCCCATCCAATCATCAAGATTTTTCTTGAAGAGTACTAATGAGGAGCTTTGTTTGATATAGATAAGTAGTCTATTCCAGAGTATGGGGAGTTTCTGGGACAGGAATCTATCCCTCTGGCATGTTCTGTTTATTGTGGTAACAAGGTTTAGGTCCCTAGAGTGTGTAGCTCAGAGGGATTTGGATTTCTTTAAGTGGAGCATGTCCAACAGCTCTGGGTTTGACATAGCTTTGTATGTTAGGCAGAGATCACCTCTGAGTAGGCGATATGCATCAGAGTAAAGCTGGAGTTTTCTGAGACGGTCTGATTAGAGTATCTGTTTGAAGCTGGTAATCCTCTTTGTGAGGTATTTCTGTGGCCTTTCCAGTTGTTGTAGATGTCTTGTGAGGTACATACCAAAAGGGGTGTTGTACTCTATAATGGGTCTAATGAGTGATGAGTAGAGAGGAACAATGACCTTTTTTTTCTGGATGAGAAGCTTTTTGTGATGAGGTGTGCCATGTAGAAGGATTTCCTGACTACTGTGGTGATGTGATTATCAAAGGAGAGACTATTGTCCACCTGTGTCCCAAGGTCTCTTATCACACTTTTGTGTTAAGTATACTACCACCTATGCTGCAGTTCATGGGTACAGAGTTTTTACCAAAGGGGATGACAATGCACTTTTTGGCATTGAGTTTGAGGCCATGGCTTTGACACCAGGCATCTGTCTCAGTGAGGCCCTTTTGTAGGATGTCCACATCACTAGGAGTTTCGATTATGGCTCCTAGTTTGCAGTCATCTACGAACTTCATTAGCCAAAGACCTTCTGTGTTAGCCTGTACTTCAGACAAGTAGATATCAAACAGGAGACGACCCAGGACTGAACCCTCTAGTACTCCACTTGTCACTGGTCTGAAGTCGGATATGGAGTCTACTACTTTCACGTTGTGGGTTCTGTCAGTGAGCCAGTTGGCAACCCATCTTGTGACATAGGGAATTATACCTAGTTTAGTGAGTTTATTTATAATTCCAGAGTGGGGGATGGTGTCAAAAGCCTTGGCAAGATCTAGATAGGCTGTGTGAACCACCTTACCCTCGTCTACGGCTTTGGTGACTGCTTCAAAGAAGTCTATCAGGTTTAGGAGACATGATCTGCCTTTTACAAACCTGGGTGGGTCCTGCGTTTGGAGATTACCAATGTCTTATTTTATAAGTTCCATGATGATACGTTCCATGGCCTTGCAGACCAGGCTCATCAGGCTAATGGGCAGTAGTACTCGGGGTCCATGTTGGCTCCCCCCCCCCATAGAGTGTGATAACCGTCGCTGTGCACCAGTCAGTGGGCACAAAGTCTGAGGTGAGGCTATGATTGAACATGGTACTTAGATGGGGTGCCAGTTCGTTCTGTAGTTCATGTAGAGCACAGCCTGGGATGTTGTCTGATCCCATGGATGCTGTGTTCTTGGCTTTGGATAGTGTAGTTTTTACCTGTGCAGCTGTGATAACAGGAACTTTGCATTCTTCTGGGGGGGGTAAAGTTAGCACTGAACCTATCTGCCAGGATGTTGGCAGTATCAGTTGGGTCTGTATATTTAGTGCCATTGTGCTATAACTCAGAGCAGATCTGAGTGTTGCCATTGAGATTCTTGACATAGCTATAGAATGCTTTCTGGTTGTCTTTAGAATCAGTGGTGATTTTGTTTTCATAACTAGCTATGGAGGATTTTATCAGGGATCGCAGCTTCTTACTGAGGCTGACCAGGGAGCTCCTAAACTCATGGGATTTTACTCTCTTTTGCAAAATATTCTTCCTTCTGTTGTACAGTTTGTTTATGGCAGGGGACCACCACATTGGCTTCCATTCTTTGGAGGATAGCACCTTGGTTCTGTTTGGGATAGCATGATCCATGCACTCATGTAAGTGCTTATAAAGTGCAATTGTGTAGGATTCAGTAGTCGTAACTGTATTGTCCATCTGCATGGGTGTCATGAACTTCACCACTTCTGTCTTAAGAAGCATGAAGTTGGCTTTGGAGAAATTATTTACTGTGGTTTCCTTAATGGGGGGTGGGGGCAGGATGTGGATATCTAGGGTGATTAGCTTATGGTCGGATCGGACCAATGAGGCATTGACTTCAGGTGTGGAACACTAGTCACTCATGTTGGTAATGACTAGATCTAGGATATTGTTGCCTCTGGTGGGGGATGTGGATAAGTTGATCCAGGGCATTGGAATTTATGAATTCCAGAAAGCGTTGAGCAAAGGAGTTGGTACATTAATAGTTTTCCCAGTTAATGGTGGGGTAGTGAAATTCCCCCATTATTAGGGTGCTTGGTTGCACCCTAATATTTTCCAGTACATCAAGAAAAGAAGAGTGGGAATCCCAGGGCATGGTGGAGGATCTGTAGCAAGCTACAATTTGGATTGCAGTTTTGCCCAGAGTTAGTTGCACTTGGATAACCTCAGATGCGTTATGCTAAGCAGCTAGCCTGGAGGTGTGGATAGCCTTCATGAATATGGACACACCTTCACCTTTCGTGTTCCGGTCCAGGTTTCATGGCCGAAAAGTGTGGTATGAGTTATAGTCTGGTAGTGCAGGGGTGCTCTCTGGAGCCTTGAACCAGGTCTCAGTCACCGCACAGATATCAATGTTCTCCATTTTAAGGAGTGCCTCGAGTGAGTGCATTTTGAGATTTAGACTTCTAGCATTGAGTAGCATCACCCTCAGTTTTTGCTTGCCTGTTCCTGTTACAGTGGTGAATTTGTCATTTGAACCTTGCCTAAAAATGGCACTATAGGGGTGGCAAGAACCTTAGCCAGTATCTGGAATTCCAGGACTGACAGGTGCAGGTCATCTCTGGCAAAGCATCATGGTCTGTCGACCGTGTCATCCCAGGCAGACAGATACTGGATCCTTTTAGAATGACACCAGAAGCTTAGCCAATTGTTGAAGTCAATCATTTTGTCCTTGTACTGTGGTATCATTCCTGGTGATGGCAGTATGCTACTCAGGGCTAGGGTCATACCTGTTTGGGCTACAAGATCAGAGAGCTCTTCCATGTCTTTTTTCATGTAGTCCAGGGAGGTATATAACAGTACATGACTCTGAAGTGCCAGAAAGATATACTTAGTCTGTACATCTCCAGATAGTTTGAAGAGCACTCTGTCAGGACACAGGAAGGTTCCAGCAATGATATGCAGGCCTTTACTAAGAGGGTCTAATTTTATGCAAGTAATCCTTGAGATAGTCAGATAACACATAGGATGCAAAACCAGTTATACCAACTTAAGACACACCCCGGGATTCATGAAGCTCGGCGCAAGGCCGGCGTAAGGCTTGCGCCGGCGGTGCATTGCATAGCCGGCGCAGTAGCGCCATATGCATATTAATGAGAGTGCACCGTAACCACAGGCATGTGCGTAGTGTACGTGAGCGAGCCCAAGTAGGATGCGTCAGTAGGCGTGTTTAAGCAGGCAGGCGAAGAGCAACCTAACGTGCTGTCTGCCATAGTCCGCCCAGAATAGAAATGGCTGCAGCCATGGCCCGTGCAGAATGAAATGTCCGCAGAGTATGCAACAAAGTACCCGTCCCAACTAAACAGAGAAGCAAATAAAACCCACGAGCCGAAATGTACCTGTCCAAGGAACAAAGGATACTGCTAATACCGTGTCCGTACAGCAATGTACTGTGAGTGTGCATAGTCAGAGAAGGTGTATAGCAGCATGTCAGCACGCCGACCGACACAGGAGTAGCGACTAAGGTCACCAACCGTCCCACTTTGCGAGGGCAGTCCCTGTATTGGCATACCTGTTCGAAATAAAGCATTAAAAACGGAAGTGTCGAAGAGTGTAGGTCATAATGATTTCCGTATTTAATGTAATTGTAGCCTGAATCGGTTATCTCATTAACTGAAATACCTAAATGTCCCAAGAAACAGAATAAGCTACCAAACTGCCACAACAATAAGCTCATT
>NC_056731.1:1793524680-1793744943 GCF_019279795.1 Protopterus annectens | reverse complement strand
TGTATATTTATATATATATATATATATATATATATATATATATATATATATATATATATATATAAATATATATATGCCCCCAGTTTTTTCCATTGTCCCCCCCCATTTGGACAGCCTTGGGCCCGATTTCTTGCAGTAATGGGTTGGTATGTATGGTTCTGAGGTATGACTCCACCTCATGTTATGTTTCTTTTATATATATATATATATATATATATATATATATATATATGTATGGGTTCACTTCAATTCACTGAACTTTCAATTCACTGACTTTCATTTCACTGACACCATTTCACTGAAATTCATTTCACTGAAACTTCATTTCACTGAAAGTTCATTTCACTGACAACTATTATTAGCAATAAAATGGAATATTCCCCCTTCCCCACTGTAGTGCGACCCTGGAGTTAGAATATATAGTTAGGGGTGTGGGGCAGAGCCCCATATTGGTGTGGGGCAGCCCCACTTCATTTCATATGATATTCTTACGCTTTGATATAATATTGCTTAGTAAAAGAAAAGTGGAGTGGGGGCTGCTGCCCCCCACACCCCCTAACTATATATTCTAACTCCAGGGTCGTACTACAGTGGGGAAGGGGGCATATTCCATTTACTTTCTAATAATATTTGTCAGTGAAATGAATTTCAGTGAAATGGTGTCAGTGAAATGAAAGTCAGTGAATTGAAAGTTCAGTGAATTGAAGTGAACCCATATATATATATATATATATATATATATATATATATATATATATATATATTTATAATATATATATGCGTGTGTGTGCGTGTGTGTGTGTGTGTGTGTGTGTGTGTGTGTGTGTGTGTGTGTGTGTGCGTGCGTGTGTGTCTATATATATGTGTATATTTTATATGTACATCACTGTCAATATTATGTATATATTTGTCCATATATATGCATATCCATACATATATACATGTGTATATGTATAAATACGAGGCCTGACTGATTCTACAGAATCTTTTCCCTACTGTTGAATGAGTATATGTTGGAAAAAGCATTAGCCATTACTACAGCTCAAATGGTGCAGTGGTACATTCCTCTGACTGTGGTGTACAGGGTACTGGGTTCAAGACTCACCAGCACTGATAATTTTGTTGCTCTCACACCTGCACTAGTCCTTTAAAAGGAAAGAGAAAGGGTTGATAGGAACATGGTGGAAAAGAGGCACGCAGAGGGAGGAACAATATGGAAGATAGCTACAGATGTGCAGGACAGGTGTACAGAAGGTCCATAGCTGTCCATTTCTTATACAGCAACAGCTGTGCAATTGTAGAGACTTCAGAGGTGAATTTGTACACTCAAATGCCAGAGAGAGGGGTGAGGACAACAGAAATGTGTTATTAAACCTGCTAAGCATAGCTGAGCATTGCTAACCATTGCCCACAGTTCATTCTCATAATATGACTCACTAATGACTTCATTTAGTTAGGTGTATATGATTTCCCTTACATGACATGGCTATATGTGCTTTCATTACAGTAGCAAGGGGTGTAACTATACTGCATGGAACACATGTATACATGGGTGTTTCCACATGTTATATGCACTCACACATCGATTTTCCACCATCTACACTATCCTGGGTAACAAAAATTACTTACCACATATTTTAATGTGAACATATCACCTTTAACATTGCTTTCCCATGAAAATTTTGATTGGCTGTTGTATTACTTGAACTGTGTACACCTGCATGCAAAGCTGGGACTCTAATCACTACACTACCTTGGTTTGGGAATTTGAACTGTATATTTTTATTTATCGCCTATCGGATAGTAACATTATATTACTATATGTTTGGGCCTCTCTCCCCAGATTATGTCACTCTTTGTCCAGATGTTATGTACTAAGAGGTTAAGAGGTATGTAGTATCATTATTTATTGCATTCATTCCTACTGCCATCCCAGTGATGTCATAGACCCCAGACATGTAACAAGGAAGCGGCCATAGATATGAGTCCTGTGCCTATACATTTTGTGGTAAACTGAACATTTGAGAGGACTGTGTATGTCTGCCCATTGTTAAAAGACTGTCAAGATTGTTTAGCAGTTTTGTGTGTGCATGTTATTTGGGCTGTGTAGGGAGGGGGGTACATGTGAGTGTCATGGGTCCTTTCTATCTGACTGTAAATGCTGCTCCAGTTTCTGGTTCCCTATCACCTGTATATGTTTGTACATGCAGACCATGACATGTCCTGTAACACCTCATGATTCCCACTACACTGTGACTTGGGGCAGTATATGTAGGGGTAATGTTTAAGTGGCAAACGGGATTTTGTTGCTAAAACATTCATTATACTTTAGTGTTCAGTTTGCTTACTGGTATGTTGCTGTGACTGAGGTGCAATTTTTGGGGGTATTTACTTTCACACCAGTCTCTGTTTCCCAGTAGTGTTACATCCCTGTAGTGCCTGTTATATTTGCTAATGCATGTGTACAGCCCCAGAGCTGGACGTGGGTAGTGTTATGTCAGTCTGATTGTAGTTTGGACATTGCTCGGTAGCTCAGTGCAGTTTCCCTAATTCTGTGTTATGTCCACATATTTGTAGGATGTCCAGGTGTCTGGCCGATATCTTTGGTATAGTCCCCATAACAGTTGTGTATTCCTGACACATCAGTGGGATGATGTGGGGATTGAGGTCACTGACTAATGCGAAGCAATTGAATCCTGGAATTGTGATATTTCAGTCTATATATGTTAAGATATACAGTGTTACTGCATCAACTGTCTCAGCTTATCTACTGACGTATTTTGATATGTCCCTATTTTCAGGCCTTTGTCCCCCACTTTCTCAGGCTTGGCCCAGATTCATTGCACTAAGGGGTTCTGAGCATACCTTTCCACTGACAGGATTTTCACAGAATGTCCTTATGTTTGGCCAATATTTTTGTTCAGTTCCACAATTTATTTGTTTCTGTCTGGTAAACCACAGTGATGATCCAAGGATTAATGTCAGTAAATAATGACATAACATTTCGGTTTCCATCCTCATATCTTTCAGTAATTGTGTGCTGAAATGCACCATGTTGCTGTAGCAAATGTCTTCATTTGTCACAGTAATGTTTGAAACATGTCCCTATATGTGGCCTATTCCCCCATTTTACAGCCATTGTACATGTTTCTTACACTAACAGGTTGAGAGGGATGGTTCTGAGGTATAACTGTACTGCATGTTATATACACACACACACACACACACACACACACACACATACATATATATGCATATATATTATATATATATATATATATATATATATATATATATATATATATACCTTACTTTATATTTTTATATATGTATATCTATATTATGACTCTACTTTTTTATATATATGTTTCATCAGACACACACACACATATCACTTCACCTAAAACTCATTTCACCTAAACTCATATCACTGAGACCAAATCACCTAAAGTTCACTTCACCTAAAACTCATTTCACCTAAAACTTGTTTCACTGAAAAGTAGTACAATAAGGCAAGTCAAATGTATATGTCCTTTTACCCACTGTAGTGCGATCTTGGTGTTAGTATATATAGTTAGAGGGGTGATGGGTGTAGCCCCCCACCTAGTTGTCTTTTACCAACTAATGTAAAACAAAACCAGACAACATAAAACCAAAATAAGTAGGGGCTATGCCCCCCACACCCCCTAATGTGGGGGGCTGCACCTCACCCCCCTAATTATATATAGTAACACCAGGATCACACTACAGTGGGGAAAAGGACATATACCTTTAACTTGCCTTATTCTACTACTTTTCAGTGAAATGAGTTTTAGGTGAAATGAGTTTTAGGTGAAGTGATACGTACCCATAAATATATATATATATATATATATATATATATTATATATATGTGTGTGTGTGTGTGTGTGTGTGTGTGTGTGTGTGTGTGTGTGTGTGTGTGTGTGTGTGTGTGTGTGTGTGTGTGTGTGTGTGTGTGTGTGTTTATGTCTATATACAACACATGACTGGTTCCACAAAGCTTTCTCCCTAATGTGTCATGCCTCTATTGCATGATATGTTCGAAACAACAACATTGTGTTCTATGGCTTAGATGGTGTAGTACTACATTTTGACACTTGGGACTGTTGTGGTTTTTTTTCATTAATGTTAAATGACCAGAATGCATGATATGTTTGTTAAAGCATTGCAGCTTTGCACAGCTGAGATGGTATAGTGGTATTTTGCTGTGATTGGAGAGGACAGCATCCCAGGTTCGAGACTTGGCAGGGTTGACTATTTTGTTACTGAGCAGAACAAGGCCTGATGGATACAGAGTGTTGAAGGCACATTTAAGCATATTATACTTATATATTTTTATTATAAAATAATATTTATATACATATTTAGGTTTACCTTTCATGAATCTCCCTATCTGCTTTCATTAACTTATATTCTTGTGTGACTATTCTGTATGGGGCGCTTGTATTTATATGAGTGTTTCACATCTTTTCTACACTGGCATCTCACTTTTGGAACTGCTACACTACCCTGTTTGACAAAAAAGGTTGCTACATAATTTAAGTTTACTAAAATAATTTTAACACTACTTTCACATTGGCAAATAAATTGCCTCTCTTGGGACTTGAACATGAATGCCTATATGTAAAGGCATGACTCAAACCACTACACTATGGTGGTGTGGAAATTTTACCTCTCTATTTGCATTTAGCTCCTATGGGATGTTTAAGCTATGCTAAGTGAACAACCATATTGTGCATGCCCACTTAGTTGGACGTAAACATTTCTTAGGCTACTGAAAAAAAATGATATATTATTATAATATTATTAGGTTATATGGGTGTGTATTGTGGTGGTCTGACAACTACTTTGGACTGCAGTTGTCAAATACTGGCATTGATTTGGCTTTCAAGTGTCTATCCTTCAGGACTCCTGCTAATACATATCCTGTTGTCTATCAACTTTCAAAGTGTGTGGGGCAATTTTATTCAGGCGTCTCCCTAATGTAGTTTTATTCCCCCCATCATTTGTGCCTTTGTTAACATGAACTGCTGTGAGGTAATGTTGCCATACATTTGCTTTCAGACTTCTACCCTTATGTGATTCATGCTGCTGCATGATCTGTTCTCTATCAACTTTCTATGTTTGTGGGGTTGTGCTTGTGCTTTTTCACTTTTGGGGGATTTATCCCCATTATGTGTGCATTTGCACATGATTCCTGCTTTAACATGTTGCAAAAGTGCCGTGCGGCACTTTAGCAATGCAGGGGGTGTGTCACAGAACCTGTAACACACCCCCTGCATTGCTTTCTTATTGCTGTTTAGATTTCATTGTCTGCAGACACTGAAATGATCATTTTATCATTTCAGTGTCCACAGACACTGAAATACTGGCATAATATTAGAGCAAAGTATTAGAAAGTGTCATATGGCACTTTCTGAGTGCAGGGGGCGTGCTTAGTGTCTGTGCACTACTCGAACATGCCCCCTGCACTCGTTCACGGTTCATGTCTGTGTAGATTAAACAGCAGCATGCTTTCATGCATATGCAAGGCATGCTGCTGTTCTAAATGGACGTGAACCACTCTTGCATGGAGCTTTGTGAATCCAGGTGTAATTTTTCCATGCAGGAACAGTGTAGCCACTCCTGCACAGAATATGGCCACCAAGCTATCCAGTAAACTAGTGTTTTGACGTGCACGAGCCTGCCTACACTGTTCTTGCACAGAAACCAGTGCAGAATGCTAATTACTGCATTTACTGGTGAAAACCATGCATATGAGGTGAATTAGTGATTCAGCTAGCAGGCAGGTATCCATGCAAGAACAGTGTTAGTTGCAGAAATGTATTTGGTTACTAGATGAATACATTTCTGCAAATAACAAAACAGATTCATGACAACTCCAAAAAAGCATGTATTATACTATTTGGACATGCCAATGGCCAAACATATGGCCATTGGCATGGAAAAGTGCTTAATTTTTATAAAAATCAAAGTTATTTTTTTTGTCCGATCTGTTGTTTAAGCATAGGGCTGTGGTGCTCAAATGGAATCGTGCCAAAAATTAAAAAAAATGTGAAAACTCAATTTTAAGGGAAAGCTGCATTTTGCTATTATAGTCTATGGCATGCAGAATCAAATCAATAGCAGGGAACTGTGGTTGTTAATGGGAAAGGCTCTGTGGTACTACAGTAACTATGGACTAAGGCAGTAGGGTATGCAAATGAGGGGAAATTTACTGAATCACAATAGTCTTCTAAGTGCTAAACTGCACCTAACCGTGTAGGTGCTATAGCACGAACGTGTAACTAGGAGGAGCATTAGACATGAAAAGGGTGTATGTCAGGCATGTTGTAAGCGCATTGGAGCCCTATGACTGACAGATAAGCTTAGCTAACCACATCTAAGCAAAGGGGGTGTGTCTGAGGCAGTACTAACTTATTCCAAGAAATGAAGAGCATGGTCATGTCCAGAGAGGGCAATTTCTTCGTGTTTAAATTAGCTAAATGTGTTTGTGTGGTGCACACCCGGTCTAAAACACACACACACACACAAAAAAATGGAAATAGCAGGACTGTTTACATTTGGGCACCAGGTTTGCGCGGCGCACCTTGGGGATTAAAACAGCAGGAAATGGGAAGGGAAAAAAATAAAAAAAGGAAAATAGCAGAATAAAACCAATCAAGAACAAATGACATAGCTGGCAGGTGGAATGTATCATAGTTAGCCAATTATACAGTCAGCATCCACAGTATAACAGTACAAACTATGGAAACAACTTACAGTCTGTTTTCCCCCCAGACTCTGCACCATTGGTGTACATATGTGTGGGAATTTTAACTGGAAAAATGTTAGGGGCTGCCATTGCTTTGATCCATCAGTATGTGCTAGAGGTTGAGGGCAGAGAGGAGAATAATGCTGACAACTGCCACAGACCAAGGAGGAGGAGAAGAGTGTTTCAACCCAGGGTAACCTACCAGATGCTACATGATCTGGAGATAGTAGAGTGCGGCAGGGTGAACAGAGACATACTTCAGCAAATCACTGAGCTGTGCTGGCCTCAACTCAAACCTACAGCCAATGGAGGGGAACCCATCCCAGTGGATACCAAGGTATGTGTAGCCTTAAGAATTCTAGTTACAGGTACTTTCCAGTGACCTACTGGAGACATCATGGGGGTCTCACAGGCATCTGCATCCAGGGTGCTCCACCAGTTCCTGGATGCCATGCTACCACATGCCACTGAGCACACTTTCTTCTCCCACACCCATGAGGAGAAGACCAGCAATATTTGTCTCTTCCACCATGTAGCAATATACCCAGAGGTACTGGGTGCCACAGAATGCATGAACATCCATATCAAATCACCACCCAGTGAACAGGGTAGGTTTTACATAAACCACAAGGGATTCCCCTCCATCAACTGCCAGGTTGTGTGCAATGCCCAGGGCATTATGAATGTGTGTGCTGGCAGTCTTGCAAGCTATCATGACTCCCACAACTGGCATTCATCACAGCTGTACCAGGCATTTGCCAGTGAGGGTATCCTGTATGGCCATCTGGTGAGGATGCTGGCTATGCACTGGAGCCATGGATGATGAGACCCATCAGAAATGCACACACACCCACACAAGAACACCATAATGAGGCACACAAACCACTATTTTACAGAGCTTAGTGAATCAAGGTGTAATTTTTCCATGCAGGAATAGTCACAGTTTCTCTGCCTTGACACATCTAGTGGAGCCTTGCAGTACTCTCCAGCTACATGTGCATACATGTTCATAGTATATGCCATGCTACACAATATGATCCTGCAGAAACAGCTGCAGCAGGAACAGCACGGGGAAGGGATACACAGCCCACAATCATTTCCAAGGTCCCCACAGGTACAGAGGGACTCAGAGGAGGAGGCCCCTGAGCCTGCTCCTGTAGGCAGATGGAGGTGTGCCCAGCATGCTCAGGCCTTGGGAAAGAGGCAACGCATAGCACACACACTGACACTGTAGGGACCCCAGGGACTGACACCTCTCTTTGACTCGCACACACAGTAAAATGGATGACCCCCACATCACATTATCTGTAACTTACCATGTATTGGCAGTGTACTGTGTGCATCCAACATAGGTGACCCTCAAGCAGTGTCCTCACAACTGCTGCTAGCACAAGGTAAATCAGTGTTCTTAACAATAAATTAATGGATTAGTATGTTTTGCTAGCATATTTATGGTAATGCTGCATGCATGCAAGAGAATGGGGTGGCCTACTGGGATAGCAGCACACAAATGATAGCTATGTGAGACACCAAGAAATGTCTGGCTAAAACTGGCCTCCACACACTATGCAGTAGTACCCAAGGTGGAAAATCCCACTGCAGTATATATGTGGGGACAACTAACTGGGGGTCATAGGTCACAGGCATGGATGTCAGTGTGGGGGTCCCATATCCACCCCTCACACCCACACAGCAAGTCAACTGTAGAAAACCAGAGAGAAATGTCTGGTAAAGGCACATACATGGTGGCAATGTTGAATTATCCCCCTACAGACTCACATAGTGAGAGCACAGCAGGACCTGCAGTTGCAGTAAGGCTAGGAAGGGTAAGAAGTCTGAAACTGAAATGTATGCCATTACAATCTGACCTGTGCTCTTTATTGATATGCATCTAGTCCCCAAGATAGGGCAAAATAGTATGGTAAATGGAACCAAAATGTAAAGAAATATCAGCACAGTCTGTGCACTGTGTACAGTTGACAGGTGTGACCCCTCATATACCCACAAAATGTAGTAAGATGTATGTTTGCATGGAAATAGCAGCATAGCACACATAGGCAGGACTGTGCCAATACACATGAAAACATGTTGCCTGTCCACAATATGCAGGGATCAATGAGCTATGTATATGTGTGGTTAATGCTGTCAGGATCTGGCCAGCACGTTCTCCTGGCAGATGTTTCATACTCCCCTAGGTGCAGTGCTGTCTTTGACAGGGCCATGTGCAGATAACTGCAGTGCCAACTGTTGTGCATGTCAGTGACACCCACTGCTCTGCCACTGACATACCTGGAAGTCACAGTGCTATGTGGAATATAATACACATATAAGGGATATCTTGAAGGATGTGTAGCTGAGGTGCCAAGGCTTTTGTGAATATAAGTGTTTTTTGTTACTGTTGCCAGTGTTTAATCTCAACAATACTTTTTCCCTATGTTTGCTTTTACATATAATGGGCATGCCTGCAGAGTAGAATGCACTTTGTAGCCACACCCATAACTCCCATCCTCTGACATCAAGATGTCTGGACAAGGGCAGAAATAAAAGTGGAACAAAGGCACAATGATAGCCATGTATTGTAAATATTTCCCTCTCATATTGAGAAAGTCGGTAGGGTGAAGGGTTTGCAGTAGCGGGAATTGTCTGAAGGTTATGTAGTCTGAAACAGTAATGTCTGCCATTATTTTGTAACATCACTCTTCAATTATATGTAACTAACTTGCCATAAAAACAGAAGTTTATATATAAATGATGAAACCTCTAGCCAAACACCTGGACAACATTCCAAAAAATATACAGGTGAGAGGTATGTCCACACAAGGATATGACATCTCAGATTAGAAAGATACCACACAAGCAGGAGATTCCCAGGCAGTATATCACCAAGTTGCTGGACTGTTTGCACAGCGCATTAATCAACTGACTGTAGCCACACATCACAAATGGCCTTGTTGGGCAAGAATATATGTAGCTGCCCTCATAATATTGGTCTATGAATCATACAACTAGTATTCCTCTGGTAAAGCACTGTGATGATCTGAGGATGTCTGGCACTATGCAATGACACAGTACATTACAGTATTAGACTACAGATATGTCAAAAAATATATGCTAAACAAACCCAATACCCTGAGGAAAGTCCTGTGTACTCCTGAGATGTATGGCTGTAGCACACAAAACCCTGGACTGGAGTACACCTTTCTCTGGAATGGAGTCCCATTCTAACTATAGAAAGTCACACTGGGCATGCTTCTAAATTCAGAGAATCACAGGACATGGGACCCACATCGGAATATATGACTGTATTGTGTACATATGTCTGTGCATACAAACAGCTAAGTAGTCCTCAAATGTCCCCACACACACACACACACACACACACACACACACACACACACACACACACACACACACACACATCAGACAGGATTACCCTCAGCTAGCTGTATGTGACCCATTTAGGTTCATAGGGTCATAGGCTAGTACTAGGCTATTGGCCCTAGGGCCTATACAAGCCTAGCCATAACAATTCCCTGGATATTTCTTCCCACAATATTTACTTCCCTGGACCTCTGTCTAGCTGGGTGACTGACATGATCCCCGGGGTGAATTTCCTATCTCCCATCCAATCATCAAGGTTCCTTTTGAAGACAGCCAAGGAGGTGCTTTGCTTGACATGTATGGGCAGTCTATTCTAGAGTATGGGGAGTCTCTGGGTCAGAAACCTATCCCTCCAGCATGTTTTCTTCATTGTGATGACAAGGTTTAGATCTCTGGAGTGTGTGGCTCTGACAGATTGGGATTTCTTTAAGTGGAGCATGTCCAACAGCTCAGGGTTAGACATGGCCTTGTATGTTAAGCAGAGATCACCTCTGAGTAGACGATATGCAACACAGTATAGCTGGAGTTTTTTTAGATGGTCAGCACATGGCATCTGCTTTAGGCCTGTGATTTTTTTAGTGAGGTATATCTGCGGTCTTTCCAGCTGTTGCAGATGTCTTGTGAGGTACATACCAAACAGGGCATTATACTCTATAATGGGTCTAATGAGGGATGAGTACAGTGGGACAATGACCTCCTTTTTTCTGGATGAAAAGCCCTTAGTGATGAGGTGTACCACATAGAAGGATTTCCTGACTGTCATGGTGATGTGGTTATTGAAGGTGAGACCACTGTCCACCTGTGTCCCCAAGTCTTTCATCACACTTTTGGTGTTTAGTGTACTGCCACCTATGTGGTAATTCATGGGTACATGGCTTTTCCCAAAGGGGATTACTATACATTTCTTGGCATTAAGCTTGAGCCCATGGCTTTGGCACCATGCATTTGTTTCTGTAAGGCCTTTTTGTAGAATATCCACATCATTTGGGGATTCAATAATGGCTCCCAGTTTGCAGTCATCTAAATAATTTGTTAGCCAGATTCCCTTAGTGTTGGCCTGTACTTCAGAGAAGTAGATGCCAAACAAGAGCATCCCCAGGACTGAACTCTGAGGTACCCCACTTGTCACTTCTCTGGAGATTTGGAGTCGGCTACTTTTACAGTCTGGGTTCTGTCAGTAAGCCAGTTGGCAACCCATTAAGTGACTTAGGGATTTATGCCCAGCTTAGTAAGTTCATCTATATTTCCAGAGTGGGGGATGGTGTCAAAGGCCTTGGTGAGGTCCAGACAGGCTTTGTGGACTGCCTTACCCTTGTCCACAGCTCTGGAGACTGATTCGAAGAAGTCAATCAGGTTCAGGAAACAAGATCGGCCCTTCATGAACCCAAACTGGGTGAGGTCTAGTGTTTGAAGGTTGCCAATGTCTTTTTTTATAAGTTCCATGATAACGCTTTCCATGCCCTTGCAGATCAGGCTCATCAGACTGATGGGACTCACTGGGCATGAAGCCTGAGGTGAGGCTATGATTAAACATGACACTTAGGTGAGGTGCCAGTTCATGTTGTAGTTCATGTAGTACACAGCTTGGGATGTCTTCTCTTCCCATGGATGCTGCACCTGTTGTGTGAGACACACACACACACACACACACACACACACACACACACACACATATATATATATATATATATATATATATATATATATGGGCAACAGATAACATATGTCAAGCATATGCACACATAGATGTGGGGAAGTGAGAGACAGACAGTGATAGAGAGAGAAGCACAGGGGGACACAGACAGAGTGAGTCACACACACAGATACCCTGAATGGCACACAGTGATGTCTTGCTGTGGACAGTGCCATACCAGTTGTAAACAGTTGCACGTGCCAGCATAAAAGGTGAGCCCCATTGTGTAACAGTATTGAGGTTGGGTTTATAATATCACATTGCCTGCCTGTGTTTGTGTGTGTGTGTGTGTGTGTGTGTGTGTGTGTGTGTGTGTGTGTGTGTGTGTGTGTGTTTGTGTGTGTGTGTCCGTAGGTCTAAGTATTAGGAGACTGTTCCCACTCAGTACATGTCACATTGCCCTACTTCACAAGATCTGCTGCTGTTATTCACCTTAGAAGTACCATTGGGCACCAATGACCCCTATAAGCTCTGTAGCACGTGCAATAACTGGTAGCACTATAGTACAAATAACTAAATAGGTAGGGGTTCTAATCTCAATACTGGCATGTGTGTGTGTGCGTGTGTGCGCGCGTGTGTGTGTGTGCGTGTGTGTGTGTGTGTGTGTGTGTGTGTGTGTGTGTGTGTGTGTGTGTGTGTGTGTGTGAGAGAGAGAGAGAGAGAGAGAGAGAGAGCGAGGAGGGAGAGAGACAGTTGTGTGAGGGAGTGTGTTTTTGTTTGTAGGTGAAACAGTTTTAGGCCACTGCCAACCAAGGCACATCCCAGTGCCCCACTTTATCAGTCCTGCTGATGTCATTCCCCTTATCAGCACCTTTGGCCAATTGTCAGTCCAGTAAGCTCTGTAGTGCATGCAATAACTACAAAACACTATAGTACAAATCACTAGATAGGCAGGAGTTTGAATGTCATGTCTGACAAATGTGTGTGTGTATATTTGTAAGATGAAGTATTTGATGTTTCCCACCCAGTGCCCTACTTCATCAGTCCTGCTGATGTCATTCCCATTATCACCACCTTTGGCCAATTATCAGCTCAGTAAGCTCCAGAGCTTGTGTGATAACTGTGTAACACTATAAAACAAGTCACTAGATAGGCAGGGGTTCTAATCTCAGGTCTGGCAAATATGTGGGGGTGTGTATGTTTGTAAGAAGAAGTATTTTGAAAAGTTTCCCACCCTGTGCCTTTCTTTATCAGTCCTGTTGATGTCATTCCCCTTATCAGCACCTTTGACCAGTTGTCAACCCAGTAAGCTCTGTAGCACTTGCGATAACTGTGTAACACTACAGTACAAATCACTAGATAGGCAGGGGTTCTAATCTCAATGCAGGCAAGTAGGTATGCATGTGTATGTGTTTGTGTGTGTGTGTGTGTGTGTGTGTGTGTGTGTGTGTGTGTGTGTGTGTGTGTGTGTGTGTGTGTGTTGAAAATCATATGCTGTGAGGGTTATACGTTGTGTACCACCCTGTACACTTCCCATCACCCTACTTTACAAGGCCTGATGATTTCATTCCCCTTAGAAGTACCTTGGGACAAAGTGAATCCATTTAAGCTCTGTGGCGTGTCTAATAACTGCATAACTATAGTAGAAATAACTAGATATGTAGGGGTCCTAATTTCAATACTGATAATTGTGTGTGTGTGTGTGTGTGTGTGTGTGTGTGTGTGTGTGTGTGTGTGTGTGTGTGTGTGTGTGTGTGTGTATTACTGTATGCACATACCCTGTGTCAGTATTTACTGTGTGTATGCAAAGGATATACCATTTTGTCTACCTGTTCCACCCTGTTAACTCAGGAATACATACCACAAACCTGTCATACACACTACCATGCATGCCCTCACCAACTGCATCAGAGATGAGTGTATGGGAAAGAAATGGCAGGGGCAAAAGGTGCTAACACATAAATCTGTTATGGTCAATATAATGGCTAAGCTGGTGAGGGACCTACTGACAGTACTCCAATAACCTGTTCCACGTGTATGAGCCTGTGGTACTACACAACACTGAGGTGACATGTCTGAAGGCTACCTGTCTGTGACAAGGGGTATATACACCAGGTCACACTGTCTGACAACAGTGTCCATCACACACTGTTGCATGCATACACACCTGGTAAACGTGCATATAAAGCTGCATCTTGGCTATGACATGGTCGGTGTATTTCCATTCTGCTATACTCCATGTTGGTAATGTCTGCAGGGCCAGAGCCTGCAGAAACACAGACACCTGGAACACAAACAGAATACAGCACGTCAGACTACATTTAGTAAGTGGTACTAACAGCAATAATGCATTATGGTTAATAAGGTACATGCAGCTTTATGTGTACCCATAACAAATGTAAACAGACAGCACCTTAAACAGTATTACATAGCTACATTGTATTATATTCACCCTGTGCAGCAGACCCAAATTAGCCAGTCCCAGCATTGATGGTATGGATGACAGGGATGTGGCACAGGTATCAGCCTATGCACAGGGTGTGGTGTGGGTTTGCCAGCGGCCTAGGCTTAGCCATACGGTTGACATCCATGTGTGTATGTTTGAGAAAGTATCCTATAGATGGGCTGTGCAGATGTGCTGTGTGTGTGGAGGTGACTTGCCTGTGATGCAGAAGTGTTTGTGTATGCATTCACACAGTCATGCCATGTGGTTGCCCTACACAGGGATATGTTGAGTAGCTGTAGACCATACATGGCAGGGTGTCCAGTTCACCATCTCTGGCCATGGACACAAATATTGGTCCTGCCAGGGGTCTCACTGGCAGCACCAGGCCCAAGGCCAGATTCAATACTGCTTCCTGATTGTGACTGCTGTCTGCTGGATGTGTGTCCTTGACATGACTGACTCAGACCATGTGCCCATGGCCTGCTCTGTAGTGATGTGGACAGCAACTCCCCTTTGTTAGTGCTGGTGTCACTGCCACTATGGGAGTGAGAAGATGCATGGCCCCATAGATTTTCTGCTGATGTTGGTGCTGACATACATCCACATGGTTGATGCCCATCTCCTACCACATGCTCTAGCACAGACATGCCACGGTCGAGTATTTCCAAGGTCTCACCCCACCATCAATTCATGACCTCAGTATTTTGGCATGCGGCCTCAATAAAGGTCACGTATGTCGCCACATAAACCAGGAAGAGTTGCATCCACCACCCTGAGTATTTTTCTGGTGTTGCATTCTCTTCATGCCTGTGCAACCATGACAGCCATAACATGCATCTGTTGACACCTGATGTGGCACTTACGACAGCGGCATGATGAGCAGCAGTCTTCCTGTGAGCACCCCTGACCATCTGCCTGCACTCTGGCTATGGACAGTGTCTACACTCACACCTGCCATAGTCACCACACTAGCCTGTTCCATGCCATCACCTGCCAACTGTCCATCATCTGTAGCTGCTGGGGATGGGGCATGTGTAGGCATTGGACTGTGTGCGGGGACATTGTGGATGAGTGTGGGATGTCAACCGATGGCACAGATTCAGCCCCTGACAACACCACCTGTGCCTGAATATGACCGTCATCATTGCAAGAGTCTGCAGAGACACTGACATGAGACACTGAGTGGGAGGGACTGCAATGACTATGACCACCTGTGGGGGAAAGAACATACATAACTTAATGCCTGCAATATATCATTTGCTGCTACACATGCACCCACATGCACACACATGCATGCACATGCATGCACACACACTCACACACATACAGATGAGGTGGCAGACAGGCATTACACAGACCTCACAATAGTCAATTGGTGACATTCCAACACAGTCAGACCACTACATACACACCCTAGATAGGCCCTTAACATCATGCAATGCAGTCCTTTCCACTTCCTGTTACAACTTATATACATCTCTGTGATATGTGAGTAGTGTTAGTAGGTGATGGGCCTTTAAGTAGCACACACTGCACTCATGTACACATAATTGCTGTTCACCTGTATAGCACAGTGGCAACTCCTACAGAACATACCTCTTAACTGTTCAGAGAATCGCTGAATGTCTACATGTGTGGCTCATATTTCTGGTCTGTTTGTCATAAATCCTGTATTTGTCTGACACATTACTGGGATGATATGAGGACTTCTGTCACTACTTAATGATATATTTTGAGTCTCACGCTTAAAACCTGCAGTACAGGCATGTTACAAAAGAACCAGTAACACTAACAACCTTCTAAGCTTACAGTGGACATTATAAGTGCAAACACCCCTGTTAACATGCCAGGTTTGTCTGATATATAACATGAGACCAGAGTAATCATATGATAACATTTCCCAACTTTAATGTGACCTATAACCTCTGCAATCCAATTGAAGAACAAACATACTGTTTAGAGATAACATAGAAGTTGCAATATGTACAATAGGCTGGTTGCATGACTGTGCACATCCTTAAACTAATACTTTGTTAAAGCACCTTTTGATTTCATAACAGCAGTCAGTCCTCTTGGAAAGGTGTGCATCAGCATGGCACATCTCGACTTAGCAATATTTATAAACTCTCCCTTGCAGAACCCTCCAACTCTGTCAGATTGTGAGGCCATCACTTCTGCACAGGCCTCTTCAGGGCACCCCACAGATTGTCTCTTGGATGTATGTGTGGACTGTGGCAGAGCCCTTCCAAAATGTTGATTGTCTTCTGGTGAAGACATTCTTTTACGGATTTTGATGCATGGTATGGGTCAGTGTTCTGTGGAAAGGTGTAAGTCCTCTCCATCCACAGCTTTCTAGCAGACACATGACAAATTCAGGCCAAAAGGGACTGGTATTTTTAACTCTTCCTAATCCCCTCCACCTTGGCTACAGGCCCACATCCAGCTTATGAACAGCAGCTCCAAAGCAGGACATTGCCATCACCATGCTTCACCATGGGGATGCTGTTCTTTTGATGACGCACAGTGTTTTTCTTGTGCCAAGCAAACCTTTTGCTATTGTGGCCAAAAAGTGCAACCTTGGTATCATTATAGCATAACACATTTCCCCGCATGCTATTGCGGGAACAGATGTATTTTTCTTGAGAATTCCGCCAGACCTGGATGTTGTTCTGTGTATGAGAAGGCTTCTTTCTTCCAAACCTACCTCATAGGCCAGACATGTGGAGAATATGGGAGATTGTTGTCACATATAGTACACAACCGGTACTTGCCAGTGATTCCTGCATTTCTGTATTGTTGCTGTAGGCCTCCTAGCAGCCTCCCTGACCAGTTTGGGTTTTGTGTTTTCCACAAATTTAGAGGGATGTCCAATTCTTTGCAATGCCACTGTTGCCCCATATTTCCACCACCATGTGATGACTGTCTTCACTGTGTTCCATGGTATATGCAATGCTGTGGAATTGTGTGTGTACCCTTTTCTGGGCTGATACCTTTCACAAATGAGATTCTTTGCTGCTTCATAAGCTGTATGCAAACTATGGCTGTTGCTGTAGCAGGCAGCTGAGTAAATTTAAGATGATCCTGTTAGGACAGCTGGCCATTTTTAGCTGTTAATCAAAAAGTCTCTGTAATTGATGGCAGGTGTGTACCCAAGAAGACATAATGCCATAATAATATCAAAAGCTGCTTCAATACAGTATTAGCTTCAGCCTGCGCACATGTATGCATCTAACTTCTAGTAAGTTTTGTATGTGTCATAATTGTTCCCCTACCAGATGTGTTTGTTTTACAATTGGATTATATAGGTTATAGGTCACATGAATAGTTGGAAGCATTCGGAAATGTGTTATTGTGCTCTCATTTTTGTATTTCACAAATACCTGGCATTCTAAAAGGTGTGTTTACACCATTTATATGCATAACACTAATTTATAAAATACGTCCCTAGATTTGGAGCTTCGTCCCCCCATTTTGTCAGTCTTGTCCAGATTTCCTGCAATGACAGGTTGTGAGATATGCTACATATATGTGACATATCCTGCAAATATGCCCCTGTGATGACCACTGTGATGCAAAGCAATTAACCCCATAACAAGTGAACATGCAGATATTGCAAAATACCTGAGAGTAACAGTTGTGTGCATGGTCACATGCATGACCTTAACATTCCTGGGGTGCTGGTGAGCCACAACAGGAAAATCCTATACTCGCTGGCTTCAGGCTGCTGTCCCACATGCAGACCAGAGGTACCTATGTAGTTGTGGGGGAGTGGTATTTTCAGAAGACTCACATTTGGCATTGGTACAAGATGAATGGTATGTGTCTGCACAGGTACAGTAAAGCTATGATAGTACACAATTTTCTGTCCCTCGCCATAGATGTGCACATTACTAAACCCCACCCACAAATGCAGTTTGAACTGATGTATGCATTTAGATACTCTATTGAAGACAGTATGACTGCTATGTGCTTAAATTGATGTGCACTGTGACCTTACCTGGATGCTCATCGCCTGTTGTCTGGGTACCACCCACCTCCATGACTGTTGTTTCATGTGTTGGTTGTTGTATGGGGGGTGCCCCAAGGTTGGCAAGGAGCTCCTCCATTGGTGTAAGTGAGGCCTGCATAGCAGGGCCCCCACCTGTGGCGGAATAGTCCCTGGCCATGGCAGCAGCCCTTTGCCATGCACAACATATCAGATCAGTTGCCTGATGTCTGACTTGATCAGATGTGCAGCCATGGTGAGCCAAGGTGTTCACTCTGTGGAGAAGGTCATCCCACAGGGCAGTTCGCTCCCGCAGAATTTGTCAGCTCCCACCAATCAGCACAGCATGGTGCTGTAGTATTGCTTCTGTAATGCCTTCATTTTCCTCAGCAGTGTACACCGGCTAACGCTGCATGGCACCTGGAAGACCTAAACAGAGAAACACATAACAGGACCTCAGACATTCCCTAGAGTTATTTACAGAGCCAGCACATCAATATTGCCTATCATTAGCCACCACTTACAACCACATCATACCCCTGTCATCTATCAGCACAGTATGAACCTGCATTGCACTCCTGGTCGTAATGTGTCCAGTTACCCCCAATGAGGGCCAGTACATTGCATAAACCACCATTCATCATTCACATTTCTGTAGAGGGATGACATTGGCCATCTAACTTGCAGATGGTATGACAGTGGTGCTCAGGCTTTGCTTGCATACAGTGTGTAATGGAGCTGGAAGCATATGCCTAAGTCCATGTAAGATGCAGACAGAAATGTTTTCAGGTCCCATGGAGACTTGCTTTTTTTTACTTTGATTAGGCAGTATGCACCTGCTCCCTGATGATGAGGGGAGGGGTGTGGGTGCTGTGCATATCCCCCTTTCACTGATGGTGAGCCAGGGGGTGATGTTTGCCCTAAACCTGCCTGCAGCAGTTTGCCTATAGCTATGGTGTGTGTGTATATGTGGTATGACTGACCACCATTACAGGGTGTGTTGTGTTGTTGCCTCTGAGATTGCAGACATATGTGAAGATGACCTTGTGATTGCCCTTGGTGGATGTGTCCAATTTGCACTCATAGTTAGCCCTACAGTAATCCAACTGGGACCTTATATGTTCATTCAGATAAAGGTTGACTCACTGCCAAGTTGGTGCCTGCTCCTACTATGACCTGTACAGCCGACATAGTGACCAATTATGTGGTTTGTGTATTGCTGCAGCAAAGGGGATTACTGTACTTTGATGGAGACAGGTTTTACAGGTAAGATATTGTTGAGTCCATACAGCTATGTTGGTGGTCATATGTCTGTTTGTTGTAGGCGTGGACACAAGGTCATAACACAGTTGGACACCTCTGAAATTTTAGTCTGATAATCATGCTTATTCTAGTACCCATGTCTGTGTCAGGGCAATGCAACAGGCAATAGCTGTAGAAATCTAAATCTGCTGGATGCACAGAAACTGAGATTACACACGTGTACAACATGTACAGCTTATTTACCTGACATTTTTCATCACATGTCTGTTGTTATGAGGCAGCCAGGTACACCTACTCATACATAGATGTGCACAGGTAATGTCTGATATAAATTTCTGTTCTATGTCAGTATGGCACACTGTATTTACACTCTTGTTGCTCAGTCATTCCTGTCAACCTGTTAAAGCAGGACATCTGTAGGACACCACACATACATAGGTGCCAATGGGCCAAAATTTGTTGCACTTTCTTAATATTGCTGTAACACACTTAAGTCATTTGATAGCACAGTAGCGTTTGTATTCACAGACATACTCTGGAGGATGTCCAACGCTCATATTGCAGGAAGAGAAGAGAAAGGCTAGGAGTGTGGTAGTGAGGGTAGGAACTTTTAATGTTGGCAGTATGACTGGTATGGTGACAGAGCTAACTGATATGATGGACAGAAGGAAGGTTGATATATTGTGTGTGCAAAAGACCAGATGGAAGGGGCATAAGGCTAGGTGTATCAGAGTCGGGTCCAAATAGTTATATCATGGTGTGGATGGGAGGAGAAATGGTGTAGGGGTTATCCTGAAAGAACAGTGTGGCAAGGGTGTTTTTGGAGGTGAAAATAGTGTCAGATAGAGTGATGTTAATGAAACTAGACATTGATGGTGTAATGATGACTGTTGTTAGTGCATATGCCCCACTAGTTTTGTGTGAAATGGATGAGACAGAAAAGTGTTGGAGTGAGTTGGATGACATGGCGATGACTGTAGCCAAGGGTGAGGAAAGTGGTGATTGGAGCAGCTTTCAATGGGCATGTTGGTGAATGGAACAGAGGGGATACGGAAGTGATGGGTAGGTATGGTGTTAAGCAAAGGAATGCAGAAGCTGAGATGGTGATGGATTTTGCAAAAAGGATGGACATGGCTGTGGTGAATACATGTTTAACAAGGCAAAGGAGCATAGGGTGATATACTGGAGTGGAGGAAGATGCACACAGGTGGATTATCTCCTATGCAGGAGGGCCTGTTTGAAGGAGATTGGAGACTGTAAGTTGGTGAGAGGGGAAAGTGTAGTTAAGCAGCATGGATTGTTGGTCTGTGGGATCACGTTGTTGATAAAGAAGAGGAGGAGAAGTGCGAAGGCCACACCCAGAATCAAATGGTGGAAACTGAAAAAGGGTGATTATGAGGTTGAGTTTGGGGAAGACTTGAGACAGGCAGTGGGTGGCAGTGAAGAGTTACCGAATATCTGGGTAACTACATCACAGCTAGTAAGGGAGATGACTAGAAATGTGCTTGGTGTGATATCTGGACAGAGGAAGGAGGACAAGGGGACCTGGTGGTGGAATGCAGAAGTACAGGTAAGTATACAGAGAAAGAGTTTGGTGAAGAAAAAGTGGGGTTGTCAGAGAGATGAAGAATGTAAACATGAGTATAAGGAGATGAGGAGCATGGCAAAGAGAAAGGTGGCAAAGGTTAAGGATAAGGCATATGAGGGGTTGTATGAAAGGTTGGACACTAAAGATGGAGAATAGGACCTGTACCAATTGGCTAGATAGAGGGACTAAGCTAGGAAGGATGTGCAGCAGATAAGGGTGATAAAGGATAATGAGGGAAATAAGCTCACAAGCGAGGAGAGTGTGTGTTGAGAAGATGGAAAGAGAACTTTGAGGGGCTGTTAAATGAAGAGAATGGGAGACAGAGTAGGTTGGATGATATGGGTATGGCGAATCAGGAAGCCCAACAGATTAGCAAGGAGGAAGTGAGAATAGCTATGAAGAGGATTAAGAATGGAAAGGCTGTTGGTCCAGATGACATACCTGTGGAAGCATGGAGTAGTTTAGGAGAAATGGTAGTGGTCTCTTTAGCCAGATTGTTTAATGTCATCTTGGAAAGTGAGAGGATGAATGAGGGGTGGAGAAAAAGGGTTTGATTACTGATTGTAAGAGTAAGGGTGATGTGCAGAACAGTAGTAACTACAGAGGGATAACACTGATCAATCATAGAATGAAGTTATGGGAAAGAGTACTGGAAGGTAAGCTAAGATTGGAGGTGAGGATTAGTGATCAGGAGCATGGTTTCATGCCAGGAAAGAGCAGTAAAGATGCAATATTTGCTCTGAGAGTGTTGATGGAGAGGTACGGAGAAGATCGGAAGGAGTTGCGTTGTGTTTTTTTGGACTTAGAAAAAGCATATGGCAGGGTGCCTAGAGGAAGTTAGGAGTGGTGGAGGAATCTGTAAGAGTGTTACAGTTTATTTACAAGGGTAGTGTGACAGCAGTGAGTTCTGCGGTGGGAGTGACAGGTGCATTTATGGTGGAGGTGGGATTACATCAGGGTTCAGCTCTAACCTCTTTCTTATTTGCAGTGGTGATGGACAGGTTGACAGACAATATCAGACAGGAGTCCCCATTGACTGTGCTGTTTGAGGATGACATTGTGATCTATAGTGAGAGTAGAGAACAGGTTGAGGATACCCTGAAGATGTGGAGATATGCTCTAGAGAGGGGCAGAATGATGGCCAGCAGGACTAAGACAGAATATATGTGTGTGAATGGGAGGGAAGATAGATTAATGATGAGGATGTAGGGAGTAGAGTGTGCAAAGGAGGATGAGTTTAAATACTTAGGATCAACAGTTCAGAGTAATGTCGTGTGTGGGAGAGAGGTGAAGAAGAGAGTACAGGCAGGATGTGGAGGGTAGCGAAGAGTGTCAGGAGTGATTTCTGACAGACAGGTACTATTAAGAGTGAGAGGGAAGGTCTACAAGATGGTAGTGAGACCAGCTATGTTATTTGGGTTGGAGACAGTGGCACTGAGAAAAAGGCAGGAGTCAGAGCTGGACGGGGCAGAGTTTAAGATGTTAATATTTGCACTGGGTATGAAGAGGGTGGACAGAATTAGGGATATGTATGTTAGAGGGTCTGCCCTATTTGGACGGTTTGGAGACCAAACCAGAGAGTAGCGGGATTATATTGGTTTGGACATGTGCCGAGGATGAATGCTGTGTATATTGGGAAAAGGATGGTGAGGATGAAGCTGCCAGGTAAGAGGAAAAGAGGAAGACCAAAGATAAGGTGTGTGGATGTGGTGATAGAGGACATGCAGGTGGTTGGTGTGACAGAACAAGATGCAGAGGACAGGAGGAAATGGAGACAGATGATCCGCTGTGGCAACCCCTAATGGGAACAGCCAAAAGAAAGGGAAGGAGATTCTGTAATGTCAGTCTTCACAGGTTGCCAATGATTTGCCAGACATAACACAACTCTATGAGTACATGACTACAAATATGAGGCACACATATGGTCAGTGTGCATACCACTGGACAGTTGAATGGTATGAGTTCAGATTATCACATGCAGTTCAGCACACACACCTGCAACAGTATAGCACTATGCAAATATCCTGTATAGGTCTCTCACATTTCTGTGGCAGACATGTATATCATAGTTGTATTCACAATTAACATATGGATATCTGCGACACCCCAGTAGCTGGCCTAGCAGTGTCACAGTCAGTGTTGTTCCACACACACTCCATTACTAGTCATATGTGAGCCATCCTTTCCTGGGGTGACTCAGGCACCTAAGCTGTGATCTAGATCTATGTCACTGCAGACAGACCCAGTTAGTAGGGCCATAGGTTCTGATCAGCAATATATCAGTAGAGCAAGTCTTGTTGAGAGATATTTGTTGAACTTCATATTTCCCATTATTACATACCTCCTACTGCATTCTATTACATGCTTACTTGTTTGAGATACCTTTTTTTTTGCCAAGTTTGGTTGGTTTTATTCCACTATATGTAGCTTGGTTTCTTGGTCTGTGTGTCTCTCTCTGTCTCTCTTCCAGATGTTGGGTATACATCTGTATTGCATAGGCAGCAGCTTGCCTTTTGTAGGTAATGCTCATGAGCAGCTGATGACCTTTGCACCAATTGGTGTCCCCCACTTGCTAATTGCATGCAGAACAGCTGTGGTGTTATTCCTATAGCTAATGGCAAGGCAACACACTCGTATAATTGAGTACTGCATGTGGGCATTGGCCCTTTTCCTTGCCTGTGAGAAGGACTTCATGGAGGTGTGTCAACAACAGCATCACACTGGTTAGTTAGAAATACCTCTTACTACGAAAACTGTGGAAACAGCCCAACAAACTGGGGAGAAAGTTCCAGGCATAAAGACAGAACGTAAGTACTGCTGTTATACAGTTGAATTAATGCTAGTTTAACAAGATTTGTATGGACATGGCTTTTCTGTGTGATTTTAAGTCTGATAGTGTTATGTGGTTGACATAATTCTCAACTGTAGGGCTATCCGCACAATGAACAGATTTTGGACTCTCATGTTTGGTGTGTTCCTCAGATATATTTTTTCTTTAGAAAATCAGTAGCATACTGTGGGGATTGCAGTCAGTAAATGGTATCATCCATTTTTGTTTCTGAATTCATATCCCTCAGAAAAGACATGTTACAACAAACCCTGTTACACCAGCAACTGTCTCAGTTTATAACAGCAATATTTCATATATGCCCCTGTTTTTGGATCTGTGTCCCCAAGAATGTCAGGCTTTGTCCAGATATCATGCAGTAAGAGGGTGATAGGTAGGGTATATCATTATTTAGTGCCTTCATTCCTGATACCATCCCAGTGATGGATAAGTCTGCTAAACGTGTTATGTGTAAGAGGTCTTTTATATGAGGACAAAGCCTGGGCATTCTGTGGGGCTCTGAACAGTTGAGGGGTCTGTGTATATTTGGCAATTGTTGAGAGACTGTCAGGATTGTGTAGCAGTATAGTGTGTCAATGTTATTTGGCCTGTGTCAGGAGAGTGGTAGATGTATGTATTATGGCTCTTTCTATCTGCCTGTGCATGCTGCTCCAGTTTCTGGTGGTCTATCGGCTGTATATGTTTGTAGGGGCAGACTGAGACATGTTTCATACCATGGTCAGGCATCATACTAAGCTGTGAATTGGGCCAGTATATGCAGGGGTAGGGTGTGAGTGGCAAGCATGTTGAGATGTTTTTGTTCACTCAGTCCTTATACTGTACTGTTCCTTTAGCTTACCAGTATGTCACTGTGACTGTGGTGGAATTGGTTGTGGGTATGCACTTTCACACTGGTGTCTGTTTTTTAGTGCTGTTACATCCCTGTAGTGCCTGATATATTTGCCAAAACATGTGTAATTCCCCATAGTGGACTTGGGTTAGTGTTGTGTCACTCTGACTGTAGTTTGGATGGAGTTTGGTGACATGCTTGGTAGCTGAGTGAAGTTTCACTAATGTGATGTTATGTCCAGATATTTGTAGGATGTACTATTGCCTGGCTTCCATAAGTGTTGTGTATTTCTGACACATCAGTGGGATGATGTGAGGATTTCAGTCACTAACTAGTGAGAAGTAACTGAGTGCTGGACCTGTGCTATTTCAGTTAATAGATGTTAAGCCAGACATGAGGGTGTTACTGCCACAACTGTGTCAGCTTATTTGCTACAGTATGCCAGATATGTCCCTATTTGCATGGCTTTCTCCTCCCACTTTGTCAGGCTTGGTCCAGAATCCTTGCTCTAAGGGGGTTCTGACCCTACTTCTCGACTGGCCACATTGTTGCAGAATGTCCAGGTATATTGCTCATATTTCTGTTCTGTTCCACAGATTCATTATTTTTATATCCCTGGTAAATCACTGTGATGATCTGAGGATTTCTGACAGTAGATGATGAAATAGATTTCAGCTTCAAAACTCACATCCTTCACAACATGTATGCTGAAAGAAACCCTGTCACTATGGCAACATTCTACATTTATAAGAGAAATATTTAAAATATATGTCCCTAGTTTTGTCCCATTGTCACCCATTTGGACAGCCTTTGGCAACATTTCTTGCAGTAAGAGGTTGAGAGGTATGGTTCTGAGGTATGACTCCACTACATGTTATGAGCATATATATATATATATATATATATATATATATATATATATATATATATATATATATATATATATATATATATATATACACACACACACATATATTTTTCCCCTTTACATATATATATATATATATATATATATGTGTGTGTGTGTGTGTGTGTGTGTGTGTGTGTGTGTGTGTATGCATATATTTTATATGTATATCTCTATTTATATTATGTATATATATATATATATATATATATATATATACACATATATATATACATATATATATATATATATATATATATATATACATATATACATATATATATATATATATATATATATATATATATATATACATATGCATCTCCATGCATACATACATGTGTAGATGTATAAATACAAAACCTGGCTGATTCTATGGAATCTCTTCCCTACTGTTGAATGACTCTACTGCATATATTTTAAAAAGTATCACCAATCCCTGTAACTCAAATGGTGTATTGGTATGTTGCTCTGACTAGGGTGTACAAGGCCCTGGTTTTGAGATGTGGCAGGGCTGGTTATTTTTTGCTAGGCAGAACAGTGACCGATGGAAGCAGAGTGACTAAAGTAGTTGTAAGCAGGTTTACATGGGTTTGAATGATGTTAAGTGATGCCAACACACAGTTAAACGTACAGATGCTTAATTTGTGTTGGCTTCACTTAGTATTGCGCACACTCGCTTACTACTGCTTACTCATGGTTAATTTCTTTAAAAAAAGTAAAAAGGGGAGATAGGAAAGTGGTGAAAAACGGGGCATGCAGAGGGAAAACAATATGAAAGATAGCTAGCGGTGTGCAGGACAGGTGTAGGGAAGGTCCATAGCTGTCCATTTCTTATACAGCAACAGCCGTGCATTTGTACAGAATTGGGAGAGGAATTTGGACACTCAAACCCTAGACAGAGGGGTGAAGACAACAGAAATGTGTTGTCAAGCCAGTTGGACCAGATTACATGTGTCCAGTGGACACGTGTGCAAAATGGACAGCTATGTATGGGGCAACATTTTTTTGGGGACAGATGCCCTTTTCTTTTCTTCTAAAGTGAGAGTGGAATGTTGGGGAAGGATTGTAGGTATGTGTGGGGAGGTAGGTTGGGTAGGGAGACAGACAAGACAGCAGACAGGGGCAGCATATGACACATAAAGAGGGTAAACACATTTGATGGGGAGGGTGGTTGGGAATCCGAAGCCCATGGGCCCCCATATGGTTACAGTGGGACTGAGATCCCCACCCATTGGCAGTCACCACTGCACCTTAACGACCCCAAAGGTGACTGTGCTGGGGACTGGACAGAGGGGCGGCCTGCCCCTTGAGGTGCACCAGGTGGCCCTCAATCTGGCGTAGCTGATCTCCAAACTCAGATCTAAGGGTGCTGTGCACCAAACCCTGGACCTGATGGTGAGTGACAGCCTCCTGACCGTGCCTGTTCCCAGCGGGGGGATGGGCCCCATCCCCTCAGGCGATTTCACCTGAATGTTATGCAGGACCAGCAGAGGAGGCAGATCCGGGTTGGGTCCCAGATGTGCTGGGGCCCAGTGCCATGGCCAGATGAGGCGGGACAGGCGGATATGCTGGGATCTGCATTCCCAGACGTGCTATGGTGTTGAGGTTTTACAAATTATGTTGGTTAGTCATGAGCAATACATTTCAAGATTAGTTATAGCAGCATACGTGGGTGTTCCAAGTAACCCCATAAAACAGATTTGGAACAGTTGCATAGCAAACAGAACACATGCAGAAATGGAACAACAGTATGCATCATAACAGCATGCCAGTAATATTGACGGCAACAGGCCACCAACAATGGTATTTGAACAAGGTATGTTAACATGCAAGCAATCAAATATAAGAACGATAATATAACACAAGTCCCAACATTAGGCTTGGAGTAAAACATACCCATAGTATATGAATTATTGTATTCATCCATATGATGGGTGGGAGGAGAAACAAAAAGTCCATTAACATCTGTTTATGCTTCTATTTTCCACAACTGTACTACTCAATATTCTGTTGGTCTGTGCTCATTTTACATCTGCCTATGGCCCATAGTGTCTGTAGCACAAACACACCTATTAAACTGTCAGCCTGGAATGATATGTGGCAAACTGTGACAACTCTGGGTACATGACTAGAGGAGACTCGTACATGTCAGGGGTACATATCTGGCACAGGATGGGTACCCTGACCTGCTGTTATGTGAGCGTGCTACTGACATATATCAACTGGTTTTCTGTGTCCAGGATTATTTGCAGCAGTGACCACTAGCCGTGACAGTGTGACACTTCAGAGACATGTATCAAGAACATACCTCTCAACCTCTTAGAGCATGACATCTGGACAAAGCCATACATGAGAGTGGGCAAAGGGCCATAAATATGGACATTTTTTTTGATATTACTCTTACAAACTTAGAAAGTTGATAGCATAACAGGTTTTGCACTTGCATGGCTTTTCTGAAGGATATGACCGTTGACACTTATATGTCTGTCATTATTTTCTAACTTCAGTCTATAATGATTTGCAACTGATTTGATACGACACCACTACTTTATGTAAAACAGACCAAAACTCTGAGACAAATATCTGAACATTCAGTGAATATCTGTACAGTTGAGAGGTATGATTTGGGAAGAATGCATATTGTATTTACCTAGCCTGCTGTCATTTGCAGGCATGTGGTGTGACAACTGAACAGTTGTACATAGTTTATTAGTATACCCTTCACACAGCTACTAGCAACATGTTCTTACCTGCAAAACCTGTGGGGAAAGTTTAGGTTAACACTACCTGACTGTTTTTACATTTATTTCTGATTCCTTGTATGTAGATTTGCACACATTGTAGTACTACTCCCTGGATTCAAATCATGTCTGAGTGTGCAAAATTAACAACTACGTTATTTATCATCACAACAAGCTAATTGGGAACTGCTGTTCCTTGTTTCCCTGGTTTCTTCCTAATAGTTACTTGGTTAGACTGTCTGAACTTGAAATCCTGTGATTCATGCATGACAGATAATTATTGTACTGTGCATTAATCCTGGAAAGCAAAGATTAACACAGAGCAATGCTGCATGGAACACAGTTTTATACTTTACACATTACTATTCAGGGTTCAGAGATTAGTGCAGTGTATATGTCTACAACAACTTACCAGAATAAACACAACAGCTTTTTGTAAAGAGTCTTTATTTCACAGTGATATTAGTCCATCAAACTTTTATATTTAATCAATTCACACAGTAAGAGCATAGCTACTAGCAGTATGCAATGCACTCCTTCTTAGCTATTTGGACTATATACTGCAAAATAGATTTGTACTCACCAGCCTGTTGGTGCAGCCTCAGCAGTCTGTCACCATGGGCTTCAATGTTCACAGCCCTCTGTGCTGCAGCTGTAGGGGAGAAAAACACACATTATGCATAACTGTCTATCACACTTTCAGGCTAGTATTTGCTAGAAACTACTTGATAGTAATATTTACACACTACCAGAGCATTCCGGGCCCATCCATCTTGGATCCACTGGTCCAAGGGATCCCTCTTCATCCACTTTACGTCAGCATAGTGGTGCTGTATATGCTCACCAGTCCGAGGGATTCCAGTAGCACTGGTGAGGTCACATGCGAGATGGTCCCAAGCCTCTGCTTGTATTGGGAGACCTGGTACTGGCCCTGCAGCAGACTCTCTTCATGTTTTTTTTTACTAGGAGTCCAGCCATGCCCTGGACTCCAAAATGTTCCAGCGTTCTGCCTGGAAGTGCACTCCCTCTCCAATGCTAGCCATTGTATCTGCACAGATGGACTATAAGAGATTATGGCTGTATTCCTGCCTGCCCCATTTAAATAATGCTATATTCCCACCCTTTGCTGTCATTGAACCATTTTGAAAAGGTTAAGCTCCGCTAAGCAGCGCGGAAATCCACTAAGCTGGTTTTAACACTGCTTAAAGCAAAAGTTGTTGAGCACTAACTGTGCTCAAATCCACTTAGCTGAGCTACCTGCTGCTTATCAATCATGTCTTAGCAATGGTTACACTTGCTAAGCATAGCTGAGCATTGCTAGCCCTTGCTCACTTTTATTTTTTTTAATATATCAGAGGAGTGCTTTCATTTATTAAATGTATATCATATACTTTATATGACATCCCTCTATGTGCTTTCCTTACATTGGCAAGAGGTGCAACTATACTGTGTGGGGCACTTGTGTGTTTCACATGTTATATACATGCACACTTACATTGTACACCAGCTACACTACCTTGGTTGGTAAAAAAATAGTTGCTACATAATTTAAGTTTACAAAAATAATTTTAACTGTACTTTTCCATAGAAAAATAAGCTGCTTGTCCTGGTACTTGAAACACGAACACCTGCATGTAAAGCCAGGACTCTAACCACCACACTATCTTTGCTTGGAAACTTCACCTGTACATTTGCATTTATCTCCTATGGGATGTTTAAGCTATGGTAAGCGGAGGGTCATAACGCACACACCTGCTTAAACATTTCTTAGTCTAGAGAAAAAAGTATATATTATTATTATATTATTATGTTATATAAGTGAGTCTTGTGGTGTTCTGACAAGTCATTGGGGACTGCAATCGTGAAATAATGGCATTCATTTGGCTTTCAGGCTTCTATCCTTCAGGGACTCCTGCTAATACATATCCCATTTTCTATCAACTTTCTAAGTGTGTGAGGGCAATTTTTCAGACATGTCCTTATTTTATTGTTTTTTCCCTCCATTATTTGTGCCTTTGTCCACATGCACTGCTGTCAGGAAATACTGGCATACATTTGCTTTCAGACTTCTACCCTTCAGTAATTCATGTTAATGCATGACATGTTTTCTATCAAATTTCTAAGTTTAGTGGGCAATATGTGTTTTGTGTCCCTTTTGAGGGATTTATCCCCCATTATTTGTGCATTTGCACACATTTCCTGCTTTAGCAGGTCGCACAGGTGTCATAAGGCACTCTGACAATGCAGGGTGTGTGTCGCAGAACCTGTCTCACACCCCCGGAATTGATTTCTTGATGCTATGTTTAGTTCAATGTCCGCTGACAGTGAAATGATCATTTATTTCATTTCAGTGTACGCAGACACTGAAATACTGGCATAATATTGGAGTAATTCTCTAATATTATGCCAGATCAATTTAGAAAGTGCCGTATGGCACTTTCTGAGTACAGGGGGTGTGTTCAATGTCCGTGCACTACTTGTACATGCCTCCTGTGCTCGCTCATGGTTCATGAACGTATAAGTTGAACAGCAACATGCCTTCATGAATATGAAAGGTGTGCTGCTGTGCTACACAGATATAGTGCTATACTTGCATAGAGTTTATTGAATCCAAGGGATTGTTTATTAAATCCATCTCAGAATGGTTTGGCTTCCATTTCACCTCTCAAAATGTTTTGTTTACTAGCTGCTTTTGAGCAGTGTTGTTCTACAGTTGGAATAACACAAATATAACTTGCAATTGGAATAACACAAATATAACTATGACTCTCTAATCCCCACAAGTGGCCTGGGTCCAGTGCCAGCTTAGGGTTAACCTCTGTTTTACCAGCTTGAGTGATAAGCTAGCTAGCGCTGCATTCTAGCCTTCACCACCAATCCTCTCCCTGGCAGTAAGCACCCCCTACCTTCAGTAGGTCTGTTTGCATACCATGTGAACTTGCACTTTTTTATTGCTGACTGTGAATGAGTAAGTGCCCGGACCTGATCCTGGGAAGTCTTTGCTTGAGGCAGTGATCACTTTCTGCAAGCACAGCGATCTCATGCATTGCAAAGACTGATAACATTTGAGAAAGTGCTAGGACACACTCCTGAGCCTTCTTTGTTTGATGCGGACTTTACGCATTTTACCTGTGTGTCCTTGCCATGGAAATTGCTTAAATCCACTACTATACTGGTTTTTGAAGACATAGCCAAACAATTTGTCTTCCCGCCACTGCTAACAGTATGATCCTGATCCCTGCATTGAGCATAGCTCCTACAATGGTTACATCCCGATTACGTGACCAGACTTGCCCCTGTATTCTTTTGTTTTATTGCATTTGAAATGTCCCTGTATGTTTTTGTTTTATTGCATTTGAAATGGCTTTACTGCTATTTTCCTAGCACATAATTAATTTAGCCCCTTGTATCCCTGCCGTATGTGCAGCCCTGACATTTAATTTCCCTAAATGTTTCTGTATTAAACTCATTTAATCTTCTCTAGATGTGCTTGTATTAACTCCTATCAGTTGTTTATAATAGAACTGTTAGCATGAACTGTGTTGTAATACCTATGCTTATTTGCTATGAACTGTTAGTTGCCCTACCTTGATTAACTGTTCTGAACTGCATTGTTTTTATCTATGGTGAACTGTTGTATTGCTACTTTCTCTCCTGCTTACTCCTCTTCTCCTAATCCTTCTCTCTTGATAGCTCGCTACCTCATATCTACTTGTTCCTGTCTCTCCTTATCCATCTTCTTACTACTGTAGTTGTGTACTTAAGATTTACGTCTGCTTAATTATTCCTTTTTCCTTACAGTTTATCCCTACTGAATCCTTTCCACCCAGCTGTCTTCCAGTCCTCTGCTTGGATTCCTACCCTTGAATGGACATCACTAAGGACCCCTGCTGTGCTTCAATTACATCCTTGCCCAGATTTAATATTAAGTGTATGTACCCTACTGTATATTAGACATAACTACTTGTGCCTTATTGTATACCAACCCAGTGAGCAATAGCTAGGAGCCTACCACAGATTTAAATCCCTTTCTCAACCTTCCAGGCCCCTTCCCACTTCCTCTGAGTACCCGAGATCTATCCCTGTGAATACCTGTTCTGGCCATTAGGTGGCAGCTTTCCTGCTTTTTCTACACCATAATGTATGGCGGTATTACTACTACTAGCCTAACTCTGCCCTGTTCCCAGTCTTAAATTCTGCCAGTATTACTTTTTATTTATCTCTGCCCTGTTTAGTTTCTAGCTCTAGCAAACCTCCTGCTTTCTTCTACTCAATTTCTGAGTGACATTCCCACTAGTCTACTTGCCTCAGATCTGCTCCTTTGTTCACTGATACACTCTCTGCTCTCCTCCTCTCTGGCTCTACCCGCTTCGGTCGCCCTACAGGCTCACTCCACTCCCCTACCCTACCCCCAATAACCACCTGCCCCCAGTACTCCTAAACTTATACTTCCCTAACCACTCCCACCTCTTTACCACTCCAATCACACTTTACCCCCTCCCCTCTTTTTCTTCCAATACCTATACACCTGCATCATTACAACATACACTACTTCCTTCTTCTTTTCCTGTCTGCATTTTCATTTCTACTTCCCTACGTTTCTTTCATATACCTCCCTATCACTATGCCTCATCTACTAACCTTTTCTTATTTAAAACATATCCTCCTTTTCTTACTTTTTCCTTTCCTTATATTGCCCTACCTTCTAACCTCATATGAACATCTTAGCCTTAAAGAACCGCACTCCATCAATCAACATACTAGCTCACATTCCCAAAACACATTCCAACCATTCTCAAACATCATTTCTTCTCCAAGCTACCTTCTTGCAAAGTTTCACAGAAAGTTCCACATTTCCTACACTAATCAGGTTAACAGAAAATCCTTACACTTCCTCACCAAACCCTCTGACCTAATAAAAAGACTACTTCTCTCCCTTCTAGCAGGCGACATTCATCCCAACCCTGGTCCAAACAACACTTCTACTCTAAACCCCCTCTGTCCCCCTCCATCTTGCTCATACTTACCCTCCAAACCCAAACTCTCTCTCTATAGCTCACCTTAACATCCGCAGCAATAATAATAAAATTTCCCACCTCCATGCACTGCTAGACATACACTCTTTTGACATCCTTTGCCTGTCTGAAGCCTGGCTCAAACCAGTAACCCTAGACAGTGAGATTACTCCCCCTGGCTACAACATCTACAGACTAGACTGTATAGCCAAAAAGGGTGGTGGGATAGTTATTCTTTAAAAAACAGGTATATAAATTACTGTCATACATGAAAAACCTCCCTCTATAAGTAATGCCAAAATCCTTATCTCCAAACTGCAGCTTAAAACACACAAATCCATCTATATAATCTGCACCTACCATACCCCTGGAAATAATATCAGTTCCCTAGAAGAGATCCTTAGCTGGCTTTCTATTCAATTCCCACAAGAAACCATAGTCTTGGGCGATGTCAATGTAAACTGGAAAACCTGTACCTCAGTAGACCCTCCCACCCTCTTAAATCTTCACAGTTTTTGACAAATCATTCAAGCCCCAACCAGAACTAACAAAACTAACAACAAAGAAAGCACATTGGACTGGATCCTGATAAATAGTCACCACCAAACTTATACAGTAGGGACACTACCTGATGATTTAAGTGACCACGCGCTTACTTACCTAATCAGACATAAAACTGCTACCCCTAACCTAACTAAATACAAAATGGTCAGATCAAATAAAAACTTTAACCCTGAAAGCTTCCTTACAGAACTAAATGCTTGCAACTGGTCTCCTCTTAAACAACTGCCACTGGATGATGCTATAGCTTACTTCAACTCCATGTTCCTTTCTATTCTAGACTCTCATGCTCTCTTAAGATCTATTAGAATTAGCTCAAAACCTGCCCCTTGGCTCTCAAAAGATACAATGCATAAAATTATCCTGAAAAATAAACTCTGGACCAAATTTTGTAGCACTAAAGATCCTTCTGACCAGCTTAATTTTAGACAAATAAGAAACTACACTAAAAAGCTGTACTTCTAGATAAAAGAAACTACTACTGCCATTTACAACAAGCTAACCAACAAAATCCACAAAAGTTCTGGGAAGATATAAATACTCTCTAAAAGCCTGGCCACTCTGACACCCCGTGCCCCTTAGGCACTTCCCAAAACAACCCAAAACAAACTGCTGATGCTTTCAATACCTTCTTTTCTGAAACTGTCTGGTCTCTAGCTAATCAACTAGCCCCCAATATCTCCTCTCAGTCCTCCTCCTCTAACACTTCTATTCCCATTTTTCAACTGCAACCTGTACCCACATCACTTATCTGTTCTCTTCTCCACAAACCTAAAACCTCCTGTCCTTCTGCTGACCTTCTACCAGCTCAGTATCTAAAAATTGCAGTCAAACCATTAGCCTATTCCATTTCCATTCTGATTAACAGAACCTTTGTTGAAGGCTACATTCCTTCACTCTGGAAAATTTCACATATTCCCCTGCATAAAGGTGGGATCGCAATAGAATTCTCAAAGTACCATCCCATAGCCTTACCCTCCCCCCTAGCTAAAATCATGGAAAAATGCATCCAAAACCAACTTCTTAAACACTTGTTAAATTACAACCTACTAGCTGACTGTCAACATGGCTTCAGGCCTTTCCACAGCACCACTTCAGCCCTCCTTTCCTTTACTGACTGCATCAACAAAAAACGGAACAATAATATATTTACCTCTGCTCTCTTTATTGACCTATCCAAAGCCTTTGATATGGTCAATCACCATATACTGTTAAACTTGCTTAAAGCTTTTGCTCTCGACTCTAGTGCTATAAAGTGGTTCGAGTCATATCTTCATAACAGACAACAGGCAGTGCTCTGGCAAAATAACTTATCCAACCTGCTACCCATTACTCTTGGAGTCCCACAAGGCTCAATACTTGGCCCCCTTCTGTTTTCTATTTTTATTAATGATCTACATACCAGTATTTCCTCTGCAACTTGTATACAATATGCTGATGATTCTACTTTGATTTGTTCTGCCTCATCCCCCTCCGAACTGCACTCTATCACCCAACAGACTTTCCAAAATGTTGAAACATGGTTCCTAAAATGATGCTTAATCTTAAACCCCAAGAAAACTAAACTGGTACTTTTCTCCCCCACCAGTAAATCCTCACCGCTCAGCTTCTCTGTATTGTCTAGTAATGGCACCAGCATATCACCTGACCCTACCAACAGGCTCCTCAGAGTAGAGATAGACAACAACCTATGCATTAATTTTTGCATTAACAACACTATAAAATTAGTTAACAGAAAACTAGGCTCCCTGTTTAGAATTAAACCATTTCTTACACCACTTGCCAGAACGTCCATTGCCCATTCACATCTGATTTCTACCCTCCTTTATGCCTCCCCTATTTACACACATTTGTCCAAAACTAACCTCACCAAACTGGCTGCCGCCTACAACAGTATTGCCAGATTTGCCTCTGGCTCCATCATTAGAACTCACCACTGCTTAAACTTAAAGCAATTTGGATGGCTTGAGCTGCAAAATCTGATCTTATTTCACCAGCTCTACTTAACCCGTTAAAGCTCTACAAACCTACCAACACCCCTACACTTACTACCCTTATTACTCTTTATTGCAACTTCAAAAGCCTACGTTCTTCTAACAAACTTCTTATATCAACCTGTAAATCCAACAACTTGGCAGGCGACTCCTTGTTCTCTAACTCAATAGGAAAAGCCTGGAACTCCCTTCCTGCCACCCTCACTGCTATCTCCTCTCTTCCCAGTCTCAAATCCCAACTCAAAATTCACCTCATAACTCACTGGCTCTGCCCCTGTACTAACCCTGACAAGCTTGCAATTTGCTCCTAGTGCTCTCATTTATTGTGCTTACAAATCTTTATTAAAACTTCCTTTTCTGCTATCATGCTCAGTTTGAACACCCTCTATTTGTAATTAATTGCTTATTGTTGCCACTGTAAAAAATATGCTAATGCTATTATTATTTTCCTCTGAGCTATATTTGTAACTCTGTTATTAAAGTTTTCACTTGGAGATTTTCTCCTCGGGCCTCTGCTGAAAATGGACATATATCCAGATGGACCAGCCCAGCCAACAAATGTAAAATAAAATAAATAAAATAAATAACTGGGCATGCAAATGAACGGGTATAGTGTCAGCTGTAAAGTTATTTATTTTGACTGTTATTATATTACTGTTTAGCGTTTACATTAATATAAAACACATGCTTGGCTCATACATTATAAAAGGTAAAATACCCCCTTTCTATGGTTGCAAGTGATAAATGGCGAAGGCACATCACTTTGTGATGTACATGACACAAGAGCTGTAGGGTACATTTATTTATGTTTATGCAAGATGATGTGGAGAATATAGCAGCACTGTTGATTACTACAAATAATGTCCTGTAAACACATCTGATATGCAATAACTGGAGTATATTCAAACCTCCCATAATGTAACTCCCCCCTCCTTGCTAACTTTTATTTCAGCTCAGCATTTTATTAACATTTATATCTCATTTGTTACATTGCTGTTTTTTTAAAATAATTTTTATTTTTATTTTTACATTAATAAATGTCACACATAAAAACCATCGTACAACATAACCGTATATATATATATATATATATATATATATATATATATATATATAATACATTGATGTCAATACCGCAAGATATAGGTCGTACAACATATCTATTTACACTATGTACATAGATGCTTTCACTGTTAATTCCACAGTTATACAGACAGTATATACATTCATAATATCCAAGTTATTATTTAATATCTGAACTTGTATGTGTTCTTTGGTTCCATTAGAGTGTATTTCTAAGTTGCTGTCTGATGAATTATGCTAATATGATATTAAAGGTTTGTTCCCAAATTTCTCTGGATTTCATGTTTTTGTTTATTTTATCTATTACTATTTTATGAGCTAAAAGGTGTTTTATAGCTACTTGTTTAAAACCCTCCCAAGAGATATTTATCTTATCTAGCCATTTAAAAGCTATATACAGTTTCATTAGTAGGAAGATTGTTAAAAGTGTATTTGCTTGTTTTCTTGGTATGTTGGGTGGGAGAATGTGTAATAGAGTGAATTCCCAAGTTAATGTTGATGTTTGATAACCCATTTTTTGTAACTGTACCTTGAGAGAGTTCCAGAGTTTATAGACACATTTATAGCTCCAAAATGCATGGAGTAAGTCAGCTATCTGGTCCTTACAGTGTGGGCAGAAAGGTGATTTTGATGTGTTAAATTTGTGTAGGATTGCAGGTGTAAAACATGCATTATTACTGATCATGAGCTGAGTGTATGCTAACTTTTTGAGGGTTATAATCTTCAGTGTTAGATTGATTGCCTGGCTTCTTTGCTGATCATCTATGGATTCTTCTCCAGTAGTTAGAGAAGAGGAGGTCTTTCTGGTATTTGATTTCATTTATCATTTTATATTAATTATTTATAGTTTTCTTTGTTGTGATAATAGTTTTCCAAAACCTGCTATAAGTTTCTATGTAATTATTGGTCATAGTAGCATTTTGGAGGTAACTGGAACACAGTTCTTTGATTTGTCTTAGGATTATTATGTGTGATTTAGGGAGGTTTAAGTTGGTCTTCATTTCTTGTATTGAACAGTTAAGGTAAGGATAAATATCTTGGATTCTTTTATTTTTCAGTCTGGGAAAAGGGACTAAGTTTAGCATCTTATTGTTTATTTTTAAATTTGGGTTTTTATGAAGGGGTTTCAGGATTGTCATGGCTTGTCCAAGGTTCAAGAATTGAAGAGTTTTTGTGCTAAGTTGATAGAATGTTTTAAGGGCTCTATAATGTTATAAGTTTGTATTTCATTCGGCTTCAGGAATGGAAGTGCTTTGGGATTGAAACCTAGAGCTTTAATATATCTATAACAGATTATCACTCAAAGAGGAGACCAATTTTCCACTGACAGGTTATGTTCAGCTATTCTTAATATTCTGTTAGTATTAATGATCGAGTAGTACATTTTAAAATCTGGTAGATTTAGTCTTCCTTTGTTTTTGGGTAGTGTAAATTTTGGATAGGAGATTCTGTTTTTTTTGGGTTTCCATATAAATTTTGCTAGGAAGGTATGAATTTGTTTGAAGAATTTATTATGTATTAATTTCTGTGATGTCATGAATATATACATTAGTCTAGATAAAATGTTAATTTTTATTATTGATACTTTGGTCAAAAATGGTAGTTTTAGGTTGTTCCATCTTTTACAGTCTTGCATTATGTTTTGCCATTTAAGGTTTATATTGTGTTGGTAGAAGTCTTTGTTATTCTGGAAAAAGGTGATTCCCAGGTATTTAGTTTCTTCTTTTATTTTTATTGTGTTTAACAATGGTATTAGTGAGATGAGTTTGGGTGTTTTTAGGGGGAAAATATTAGTTTTATTGAGGTTTAGTTTGTAGTTAGACATAGTCGAGAAATGTTCAATTGCAGCTATCATTTTGCTTATATCTGAATTTGGTGTAGTGCAGTATATGTTCAGATCATCCACAAATGCAGTGAAGTATATTTTGAAGTTGTGTATTGATGGAGGATTGTGGTATGTATTTTGTTTAATGTAGAGAAAGAGTGGTTCTAGGTACAGGTTAAACAGGAAGGGTGATAATGGGCATCCTTGTCTTGTTCCATTTTTTATTAGAATCCTATTTGATCAAGTTATATTTATATATAGAGATGTGTATGGGTTGCGAGTTTGGATGATCTGAATGAAGTTATTGGGTATATTAAAGTAGGGTAGTGTTTGGAGTAAGAATTCTAGATTAACCCTATCAAATGCCTTGTGGGCATCCACTACCATTGTATAGATGTTGATATTGTATTGGTTAGCATAGGATATTAGTGCATCTAATGTTAATGTATTGTCACTAGTCTGTCTATGTGGTGTAAAACCGGATTGTTTTGGGGAGATGATTTTCTCTATCAGATTTTTCATTCTGTTTGCAAGTGTAGAGGTAAATATTTTAGTATCTATATTTAAGAGGCAGATGGGTCTGTAGCTGTTGGGGTTTTTGAGGCCTGTGTGTTCTTTTAATATAAAGATGGTTTTAGAGGTATTAAAGTGAATATCATTTATTTGATAGTTTATTATGTAATTCAGTGTATAGTATAGTAGTTTGGCTATCAAGGGGGAAAATGCTTTGTAAAATTCTGATGTGAGTCCATCCAGACCCAGAGGCTTATGTGCTTTTAAGTGTTTGATTGTTGTAATAATTTCACTGATGGATATCAGTTCAGTTAGTTTTTTTTGTTGGTCTAAATTTAGTTTAGGGAATTTCAGTTTTTGAAATAAAAGAGTTCTATCTTCCTTTGAGGTTTCTAGTATTTGTACTCCATATATTTGAGAGTATATTTGTTCAAATGTTTTAATAATGTCTTCATTTTTGTGTAATTTTTGTCTCTGTAGTTTATTTCTGATATATTGGAGGCATTTTTGTGTTGGGAGATACTTCTGGCCAGAGCTCTAGATTGTATTTGAGCTGCTGCGTATGTGGCTAACATTCTGGCTTCATAAAAAGATAGGTTCCTGGTTTTTAATATATATACAGATCCCGTTGCAGTTTTAAAAGTTCTGCTTCTGTTTGGTTCTTGGGGTTATTTATTAGTTCTTTTTCAAGATGCTCTATTTTCCCTTTCAGTGTATGCTCCTCTTTCAGTACTATTTTTTTATAGTATGCTGCTTTTTTGATAAACAATCCTCTAATTTGTGCTTTGGTTGCAGCCCATCTATGTCAATTGGTACTTGGGAGTTAATGATATTTGTAAGAGCTATTTTTAGTATTGCTTCTGTTTCTTTTAATACATCCATTTTGGAAAGTAAATTAGGGTTTAATGACCAATTATGACCCCTATTCTCTAAATATATCTTTTTGTCCCAGTTAATGTTCAGTGTTATTTTGGAGTGATCTGAAAAGAACCTGGTATGTATAGTTATTGTTGGGTCCATGTTAATGAATATGTCAGAGGTTAAGAAGAAGTCTATCCTTGACCACATTTTGTGGCATTGCAAACAGAGTGTGCATTTCCTTGTTTTATCTTCACTGTTCCCATATTTAAAAGGGTCATATAGTTTGAAATCTTGTTTGAGTTCATTAAGCGCTAATGTGGCTTGTTTATTATGTGATTTGGTCAGGTTAGATTTATCCTTTTCTAGGTTTTGATATGTGTTCCAGTCACCTCCAGTCATTAGGTAGTGATCTTTAAATTGGTTTAAGGTTGGGTATAATGACATAAAAAAGTATTGTTGGTTATTACAGGGTGGATAAAAAACATTAAGTACCCTTATAGGTTTTGGTATTGTAGGACTAGTAAATGTTACGTAACACCATCTTCCCTCCTTGTCAGCTTTGACTTTAAGTATTTTTTCCTCAAATTGATTTTTAATTATTATGGCTGCCCCAGCACTGTTCATTTTCCCCTCTGAAGCTATGATTTGACTTATCCATTTCTTTCTACTAATTTCTGCCCATTGCTCTGCAGTCGAGTGTGTTTCATGTATTAGTATGAGGTTGGCTGTGGTTTTTAATGTAAGGTATAAGAATAGCTTTCTTTTCTTCTTGTTTTGGAGCCCTTTAACCCACATTTATTTATTAGGTGTATTCCTTAGATATGTCATGTATATTAGTTTTGTTTTATTATCTTTGTATGTGCTACTGTGTGATGGTTTAGGAAAGAATCTATTTATCCCCGTCCCTACTCTTTGCCTAACCACTATATCCCTAGACCAGGAATAATCAGGGGTGGAGGATGAAGGTTCATTATATGGTTTACCTTTACGTCTAATCTTGGAATGTGTTTTCTTTTTAGATATAGATTTAACCCATAGTATCCCCCCCCTGTGTTACTATATACAATGCGGACAAAGCTGAACAAACTAGTTCCCTCAACAAACACTGCTACTTAATGTCCCTAGACTCTTCCAACATATTATTTATACAATTATGGTATTGCATTTAAGGTACAGCATGTATTGTTTTTGTCTTGTGACTAATTCTTTCTAATAGTATTTTTTAAAACAGCATATTAATATATATTCCTCAGTAAATTATAACAATATATGTACCATAGTAATATTGCTAAACAATCAATCTTGTGATTTTTACATTTTTCTTTCATGTGACTTCTTTTTCCTCCCCTTTATTTATTCAGATTTCGGCCTTCTTTGGTGACTGTAATGTTTTTCCACATCAGTCTGTGTGGGTTATAAAATATATACTTGGCACCTATTTATCAGGGGTAGAAAAAAAAAAAAAACAGCTTAGCCAAATAGTCCTTCTGCTATAGTTAGCATATTAAGGCTATATTTACATTATCCCAAGATTGTTAGGTTATTTTACTATTTTCCTGAGATTACTTTTCTCCAGGATCTTTTAACACATTTCTAGTATTTACATAAAATAGTTAACATGTTTTTTTTACCTTTTCTTTTTTTTCCCAATATTAATCGATAAGCTAGCCTGTTTCTGACAGTTTATTTCTTGCCTATTATTTAGGGCTGGATTTTCATTCACCTTCATAGTACTGGGTGTACTGTTTTAGTGAATGGTTCAGTGCAACAGTATCTTATTTCTTCAAGGTTTTGCTTGCAGGTTGGTTGACATATATGGTGCAGCTTTCTTCTTTTAGCTGGTGCAGATCAATTTTTGTTTTTCAGGCAGTAAAATATTTTGGAGCTTGCTGAGATCCATTTTATCTGATTGTTCTTCTTAATGGAGCCCTCAAAATCGTAGGTGGACTGATTTTGCAGGCCAATGTCCCAGGAGCAGGTTCCTTCCTATATTCACGCATTGGAAATGGCAGTTGATTTTTGGTTCCTACCCAGGCTGTACTTCCTTTTCCTGTGTTCCTCATGGCTCACATCATGGATTTAAGGGACTATACAGCAAGGGGAAGCTTTCAGAGTTGGATCCCAGCTAGAGTGCTTGTGAATGGGGTTGTTTCTTCAGGTCATTTATAATTTTTTGTGGATTTATTTCGTTTCTGAAGGTGGAATTTGCTTAAAAATGGCCAGGAATTACTCCTTTGCCTCTTTGGGGTTAGCAACCATGTATTTAACCTCTTTGATGTAGAAGATTAACTGATTTGGATATTTCATCTGGAATTTGATTTTTTTTTTCTATTAGGAACCTGCAGTATGGAGATAGTAGTTGTCTTGCTTGTCTTATTTGTACTGGGAGGTCTTGAGCAAAGAAGATTTTATTATTATTCCAGGTAAGTGTGCCTTTTTTCTTTGCTGCCAGTATGATTTTATTTACATCTTGATAGTTTAATATTTTAATATAGACAGATCTTGGTTTCAGTGGTGTTTACATTTCCCTCAGGGCTCTGTGGGTTCTCTCTATTGTTATTTGCTGTATTTCTTCAGGTTCCTCTAGCGGGGAATCTATTATTTGCTTGATTGTTGGTATTAGATTGTTATGAGGTACCTTTTCAGGTATTCCTCTTATGATGGTATTGTTCCTTCGAGATCTTGCTTCTAGGTCTGTTATTTTTGCTTGTACGTTTTGTATTTCTTTGTCATGGGCATCAGTTCTTTGAGAAATAGTCTATTTTTATTTCATTTTCTATTATTTTGGACTCAGATTTTTCCATTCTGGATATTATTTGGCTGAATGAGTCACCAAAGGTTTGAAATTGTAATGATAAGTCCTTTATTGCTTGCTGGATAGGTAATAATGCAGTTTTTATGTCTTCCAGATTAGCTGCCTGGTCTGTCTTGGATTTATTTGTAGTTTTAGAGTTGTCAGTTTGTTTAGTTGTCTTTTGTCTTTTTGAAGTTGTGTCTTTCTCAGGTGAGGCTAGTACTGAGAATTTGGTCTTAGTTGTTGTTTCCATATTATTTTCCTCTTTCAACATCTTGCTGTATAATGTTTTACCAGTGTTGTAGTCAGATGCAGGGCCTTAGTTGCACATGACTTAAGCTGTTATTCAGAAATCTTAGTTAATCCTGCCGTTTCTGAGCTGAATCTGTCACTTTTTCTTCCTCTTTTGTCTGCTGGATGATATTAGCAGTAACTATCTACAGTTATTTCTGTATTATTAATTCTGCGTTGCCTTCTGGGTTTGTTTTAATCCAGGGTATATCAGAGAGCTATGTGATAGCAGTGCTCACAGAACAGCGGCTATTTTGAACTTGTTACATTGCTGTTTTGAGTCCCTCTCACCTCCTTTATCAGCATGTCCATTTTTATTCATGTACATGGGTCAACAAAGTGAACAGGATTACTTTTTATTAAATCAATATAAAATTATGTTAAAAATGCCTTTGTGAAATAATTACATTTTCATCATTTGAGACCATTTTCCATGTTTAGCCTCCCGTTTTTTCTTTCTGCAGTAATCCAATAATCATTTCAGTAAACTTGCTCTTGCTTTGTATTAGCTGTCTGCATGTGCTCACTCATGAGGTTTACCTATAGGGAATAACTTTTGTTTACATTGTGTGTTCAAGTGTCTGTGCACTTTTTCATGGCCGTTAACACGTCTGCTGGCCATAAAAAGGTGCTGATAAATGTGTAAACTTGCTTAGCTGCATGTATATTCAGTGAGCACTGCTGCTAGTCACAATAACATGTGGCTCTGCGCGAGTGTACCTGCTTGTTAATGAATTCCAGGGAGAGCGATTTGCAACCTGTTGCAAAGGTTGTCTGGTCTAATTTAAAAATTAAGCTTGAACATTTTATTACTTTATTTATTTATTTATTGATTGATTCATTTATGTTTGTTTTCCAAGGTAGAGCATCAATGCCCTAAATCCATCACTATTGTTTCCTTCCTACACATATTTATTTATTTTTCATTTGTTATCAGGGTTGGTCCAGCTGAGTCAAAGGCCTGTTTTCAGTGGAGACCCGAGGAAAAAAGTTCCAAAAAAATTACAAGATATTAACATGCAAAAAATTTCAGAAAAGAAAAATGACAGTTATATCATGGCATGGACAGGAGCTAGAGTTGAGAAAGTAGTTTTTAAGTTCAGTTCTAAAGTGGGTTGTATATTTGATGTTACGAATATGTAATGGGAGATTATTCTAGGCTTGGGACACTGTGCTTTTATAAAGAAGTTTACCAATATTTTTGTTGGTTTTATAAATATAAAGGAGGTGTTTAGGAGGTGTAATATGACATATAGTGCAGTCTTATAATTCTTTAATTAATATGTCCATGGACCTTTTTCAGACTCAGACCAGGAGAGTGGACTTGCTCAGAGTCATACAGTAGTTAGGCAATGGAAGCTGAGGGAATCAAATCTTGCACCACTGGGCCACAGAAAACAGCTCGTTAACTTCTGACGCCTCCTATAGTTCCATTCAGATAGTTGTTACAACTGGCTAAATCACAGATGTTGGGACTTTAGGTAGTCTTCTATCATTTCCTGGCCATGAAAAAAGAGGGTTTGAAAATGTGTACCAGTTTCATGTTCAAAATGAGCATTGTGTTATGCGGATTTAAGACGAGATAAAAAAGTAGCTTCTCACTTTGTATTCTAGTTGTTTAGTTGGTGATATGGTTCCTTCACATTTGTATATCTCTGTCAGAATATATGATTAACTTACTCATAAAACAGGGCCTGCATACGTGAGGGTGGATGAATCTTGATGTCTGAGGGATTGGCAGGGTCATAATAAATGGCAGTGCATTCAGATGAAATTAAACTATGGCTAGGAGTGGGGTACACAGACATCAGTACTTCTGATTTTCTATACAGAAAGTATAAAAGGAGAACTATAAGCTGCTGTTGATGGCACAAAGATGTGCACTTCATCTGATACACAAGGGGTGTTAAAGGATTGAAAGGAAAATTTTAAGACTGGAGGTGTGTGTGTGTGTGTGTGTGTGTGTGTGTGTGTGTGTGTGTGTGTGTGTGTGTGTGTGTGTGTGTATGCGTGTGCGTGTGCATGTGTGTGTGTGTGTGTGTGTGTGTGTGTGTGTGTGTGTGTGTGTGTGTGGTGTAAAATGGACAACTGATACTGATGTGGATCTGAATCCCATCGCTGCTACCAAAGTGTAATGGATGACTGACACTGCCGGTGTTTGAATCTCACCACTACCAACCTAAATGTCATGGATACCACCAGAATGTTCAATCAGTGTGTCACCCATATATGTAAAGGATAGGGGCAAAGGTCCACAGATCCACTCCATTGCCCCAAGTAGATCAGATAGCTACCAGAAGGCTGGTTTCTTGAGTCAAACTACTTGTGCCCAACAGGTTAAAGTAAAGTATACATAATTTTGATTCAGTAATCAGTTCACCAAATAAAAACTGTCCCAGTGAGAGAGTATCTGAGGTACTTCAGGTAAAACTAACATTGGATAAGACGGTCATCCAGGTCATAGCCTGCTATAGGTCCCCAACCATGTCCCTAGACTCTCACCCCACATTCCTAAGCATTCTGGAATTTATCAAGGTCCAACTCAACACTCTCATACTAGAAGACGTCAACTACCCCTCCATTAACTGGGAAAACTACTCAAGCAACAATACACAGGCACAATGCTTCCTGGAATTCATCAATTCCAGTGCCCTAGACCAGCTCATTCTGACCCCCATTCGAGGAAGCACCATCCATAACTTGGTTATTACTAACATGGGGACCATTGCTCTACAGCAATAGTCAATCCCTCCCTGGTCAGATCCGACCATAAACTAATTTCCATGGAAATCCACATCTCACCCACACCCTCCTCAAAGGTAATCACCTTGAAAAACTTCTCCAAAGCTGACTTTGGGCTCCTAAAAACAGAGGTGGCTAACTTTACAGCACCCATGCTAATGGAAAATGACTGCATGACTGCCGAAAAATACACCAGTGTACTGTACAAATATGTACATAAATGCATGGAACTAGCCATACCCAACAGAACCAAAATGCTGTCCTCCAAAAAAAAGGAAGCCAATCTGGTGGTCCCCTGCCATTAATAAACTCTACAACAGGAGGAAGAAACTGTTGCAGAAAAAGGTGAAGTCCCAAGACTGGAAAAACTCCCTTATTAGCCTCAACAAAAAGTTGAGATCCCTCATCAAGTCCTCCAAAGGCAGCTATGAAGGCAGAATTGCAGCAGACACTAAAAACAGCCACAAAGCCTTCTATAGTTATATCAAGAACCTCCACAGCAATACCCAGATTTGCTCTGAGTTACTGCACAATGGTACCTCCTATACAAAGCCAACAGATATTGCCAACATACTGGCCAACAGATTCAGTGTCAACTTTACCCCTCCCCCTCAAAGGACCAATCAGAATACTGGAAGAATGCCAGGCACCCAGCAATACTGCAGCAAAGCTGCATTGGCCAAGCCCACAGATGCAGCTTCCATGGGACCCTATAATATCCCTGGCTGTGTTCTACATGAACTACAAAGTGAACTGGCACCACATCTGTGTGCCCTGTTCAGTCACAGCCTCACCTCAGGCTTTGTCCCTACCAAATAGTGCACTGCTACAGTCATCCCTCTCTAGAAAGGGGGAGCAACTACAGACCTTGGGAATTATCACTCCATTAGCCTGACAAGTCTGATATGTAAAGCTATGGAGCACATCATCATGGACTTGATTAACAAAGATATAGGAAATCTCCAAACTCTAGACCCCATCCAATTTGGCTTTGTGAAAGGGAGATCATGACTGCTTAACCTGGTTGACTTATTTGAGTCAGTCACCAGGGCTGTGGATAAAGGTAAGACAGTGCATACAGCCTACCTCGATCTGGCCAAGGACTTTGATACCATTCCTCACTTGGAAATTATTGCTAAACTCTCCAAACTAGGCATCAACCCCTATATCACTAGGTAGGTTGCAATTGGCTCACAGATAGAACACACAGTTTGAAAGTAGTGGACTCCAAGTCAGACTGCCGACCAGTCACAAGTTGAGTCCCACAGGGATCAGTCCTGGGTCCTCTCCTGTTCGGCCTATACTACTCAGAAGTCCAGGCCAACACAAAGGGATTCTGGCTGACCAAGTTCACAGATGACTGCAAGTTGGCAGCCATTATACAGACATCCTACAGAAAGGCCTCACTAAGACCAATGACTGGTGTCGAAGCCATGGCCTTAAGCTTAACGCCAAAAATGCATCATCCCCTTTGGCAAAAACTCACTTCCCACTAATTGCCACATTGATGGGACCCCACTGAACACTGAAGGAGTTATAAGAGATCTGGGGATGCAGGCTGACAGCAACCTCTCCTTCAACCACCACATTGCCACTGTGGTCAGAAAGTCCTTCTATGTGGCACATCTCATTACCAAGGGATTTGCAACCAGGAAGAAAGAGGTCATCATCTCTCTCTACTCTTCCCTCATTAGACCACTCATTGAGTATAATGCCCCATTTGGCATGTACCTCATTAGACACCTGCAACAGCTGGAGAGGCCACAGAAGTACCTCACGGAGAGTATCCTAGGCATTAAACACATATCCTACATGGACAGACTCAAAAGACTCCAGCTATTCTTTGCCTCATATCGCCTACTTAGATGCAATCTCTGCTTGACTTCCAAAGCCATATCTGACCCAAATCTGTTAGAAATGCTACATCTAAAGAAATAACAATCCCTCCACACCACATGCTCCAGAGACCTCAAGTTCATTACCACAATCAACAGAACATGCTGGAGGGACAGAGACTACCCATGCTCTGGAATAGTCTTCCCATACATGTCAAGTAAAGCACCTCACTGGCCCTCTTCAAGAGAAATCTTGATAAGTGAATGGGAAATAGAAACTTCACCACGGGGATCACTCCAATGGCTCTACCTGATAGAGGTACTGGGAACTAACGTCGGGCATCATGATGCCAGGGCACTTCCATGGGCTAGGCTTATTAAGGCTCCAGGCCCATTATCCTAGTACACACCGATGAACCTATGAACCTAAGAGCATTAAGGGAATATGGATATGGGCTTCAAACACCTAGACAAGGACTGCACACTGATCACTCTCATAGCTGAGAATCTGACCTAGCATCCCAGGCTCCTTTCTCACTAGTCTCTCAGTGAACAATAATATCTTACAGTGACCCTCACCCATTATAACTGCTTTGCAAACAACATATTATTTAAACACATAGACACACACACACACAAAAAAAAATCTCAGGGAAGGTTAATAGAATTCTCCATAGCTTTATTAATGGCATGGTAGTACTGTCACCATTCCAAATATAGCCAGAGACCAAACGCACCAACTTCCTGGCCACTCTTGATTTACCAAAATATAATTTATAAAAATGAATATGTTTCAATGGTAGAAGGCTTAAGTGATCTAGCTTTTAGAGGAAGATAGCCCCAGTTTTGTTAGGCTAAAATAATTAGTACTCCCTTTTCAGGTAAAGAAGTAACATGCAGAAATAAACAATAGGTGCTAGCCACCTTATCTTTAAAATGAATAAATAAAAAAATACTGAAACAATAAAGAAAACAATGCTGATAAAAATGAAATATGCAGAGGTCAAACAATTCAAAATACAGAAAAAATGTGTTCCTGTCCTTTTGATGAAACATGGCTTTATACAGCTCCCACTCTAAAATTGTAAGTGTCTATTTGTACAATAAATTCTTAACTATAATCATAACTGGCTAGTTAAGGGAGTCCACTCAAAGCTTCTTTCTGCTTCTAAAATTTCTGCAATCAGTATAAAGTCTAAATCCCCTTATCTGGTCTATTGTTTCTGGTAAAGGTCAGTAAGGGGGTAGTGGCCATCCTATTACTGTAGGAGACAACCTGCTTATCTCACCCCACTTTTTTTAGTAGTACGTGTGGACCATTCCCAAACAACTTCAGCAGTCTGTTTCTAGCTTAATCTTTTTATCACCCAATCTATGGCCCAGGTAAGACACCCCTACCATATTCACCTGGCAATTACTAGCCTAAATGGTCATCTTTATTCTTCACATTCAATGCAATGCCTTCATAACATGTAGAACATAAAAATAACTCCACAGACCACCAGGCTGTTATAAAACATATAAAAATCTTTTAATGCAAAATGCTAGTGCTTTCAGGATACACCCTTCATCAGACATATATAGAGCAATACAAGCTAAACATTTAAAAATATTTAAAATCCCAATTGACCAGCGAACAACCAGACATGATTAAATAACAAAATCAGAGGTCTACGCCTCTTAAGAACAGGTTTTAAAGGTACCATTCCATTAAGTCTTGGGCTCCTGTCAGCACAAGCCTTATTATCCATTGTACCTCACAATACTCAGTTTGGCTAGTAATATTGCCCCCTCTAGGGTTGACCTTAACCAATTGCAAGACCATGAAAGTAAAATAATGTCTCAGACGTTCTTTAATGTATTGAAAGAGGGCATTATGTATGTTATGTAAGCGTATAGCTGATAACTGTTTCAGAATCCTAACTTTGAGTTTATAGTTGGTCTACCCTATGTAAAAAGATGTACAACATGAGCACCTGGCCAGATACACAACATTCACTGAGTTGCAATTGGCTAACTGTTTTGGGATGAACAAATTCCTGTGTCCTAGATATATATTGACATGCTTTACAGCGCTGGCAGGGATAAGTACCTGTTCTGCCTGTATGCTATTCATTTACCCTTTTTTATCACATAGAATCTGTTTTAGATTCCTATTCCTTTTAAAAATAAAGTTTGGTTCCTCTACAAATTCCTTAAGGGCATCATCTGTTTGTAAAATTCTCCAGTTCTCTTGTATTACTTCACAAATCTTCCTAATGTCTTTACTATATTTAACATACAAGTTCAGCCTGTTCCTAGATCAAATCTGCTTTTCTAAGCTTACTACCCTATTCTCCGCCCCTTTCGTTAGAAAACCATGGGACTGCCTCTGTATCTCTACATAGCAGGACATGGGAGACATGTTTTTCCACTTCTTTAGTAGAGTACCCCCCTCAATAAATCTAGTGGTCAAATCATCCAGCTCCTGATTCAAAACACATTCATTTGCACAAAGACATGAAGCTCTGATCGCCTGTCCTTTGATAACATTATGGAAAACAAAATTAGGGTGTATGCTGTCTTTGGCTAATAAGCCATTCCTCCAGCAAGACTTTTTAAAAACTTTGGTGTTAAAATGATTAGACTCATCCCTCTGTTTCAAAATATCCAAAAAATCAATTTCTGTATGGGAGTACTGCATAGTAAAGTGCATAAAGCTAGTAGTAGACTCTAAGTAAAGTATACAATCATTCAGGGCTTCAGTGGTGCCTCCTCACAATAAAAATGCATCATCCACAAAGCAGGAGTAAAATACAAGTGATTATTTCCACTCATGATCAGTGGATCAGGACCTCATCCTCCCACTGGGCAAGTACAGAGTTCACATATGAATTGGTGCAGGGGTGCCCATGGCAAACCCCCACTTTTGCCAGTAATGTTGTTCTCCGAACAAAAGATGTTGTTCTCTAACACTAATTCCAATAAACATGCTACCTGTATCAGCTATTCTTATCCATAGTACTGTTCAACCTTAAAAACTGTTTCACTGTCTGTATGTCGTAAATATTCAGAATAACTGTAAACAGATTTTTTACATCAAGAGTAACCAGCATCAAAGTATCACCAGAATTCCTGCCTGATAGAAACTCATATAAAGTAGTTAAAAATGTGTACTATCTTTCAATATTCTTGAAACATTCAAAACAATAGGTTTCAACTGAGATTCAACCCACATAGAGCAATATTCAATGAACCAACCCCTACCAGAAATTATTGGTCTGAGGGGTGGGTCTAATTGATCTTTATGTATCTTTGGAAGGGCTTTAAAAATTGGTACTACTGGATGTTCAACTCTAATAATGTTAAAGACATCATCAGTTATAATATAATTCATTCTTAACCCTGTTACAACATTATTAACATGTGCAATGATGTTACTCACATCTTTCACTGGGATACATTTGTAAGTAGACTCATGCCCTAGTAGGAATTTAATCTTATTAATGTAGCTATCCCTGTCCATCAGGACAATGGCCCCGCCCTTTTCAGCGGGCCATATGATAATATTTTCATTATCACTTAAAACTTGTAACACTGTTCTTTCCTTAGCTGACAAGTTATAAAGGCTTTTATATTTACTGCAATTGTGCAAACACCTCAATTGGTCTTCACAGGTCCTTATAAAAGTCTCTATAACCAGATGACTTGGTGGAATATATAAACTAGGTTTCCGTAAACACCAGCTATTAAAACCAGAAGCAGTAGAAGTACCAAATACTCTTTTTACCTGCAAATTTCTACCAAATTGTTTAAGGTCAAGAATGATATCAGTATAATTATGTCTCTCTGCTGGAACACAATTTAAGCCCTTAATAATTACTCAAAGCTGAACATCAGATAAAACAGTGCTAGACAAATTATAGACAAGATTAACAGTACCTGGAGTCATACGGAGATTTTTCTCTGTTTCTGCTCCCTGCTCCCTGACTGTCAACTTTGCCTAATTACCCGTGTTTCCATTTTTCTGTCTTTCTTCATCTTCACAGGTACGGCCAGATGGTGAAAAAACAACTGTGAATAAAGAGTTTTGGGTCTTGCTCCCAAATACTGACTATTAGGTGTGCTTACTCCTTTGCTGGATAAATATCCCAAAGGCCTTCCAGGGTCAGTTCATTGCTCAGCTGGCAGGTTAGACATGCTTGCTACTGGTGCTGCCTCCGATAGCACCTCCATCCAAATCTCCTCCACTGTATTGGTTGCCATTATTTCCTGTAAAGGCTTTGCAATGGTTGATTCAAGGTTGATGGAGTGCAATTGGCCAGCCTGCTCAACTTGACAGACTGGTTTCTCCATAGGCAGCCCCCCTCAAACAGGATTCCGTTTGTTATTGGAGGAGGTTCTGGGCCATACAAAAATATTACCCATGCTGAAGTCTAAAAAGTCCTTGTTGAGCTTCTTCATCTTAACCCATTTCAATTTCACATCTTATGCACTAACAGCACAATATAAAGTGTCCAGTTTAGTCAGATAGTCCTCAGATTTAAATTTCCTTTCAATATCCAGTTGCTGTTGCTCAATGGATTTAATCAACTGCTGCTCTTCTGGCTGAAAAAATTCCATTAGCAACCTCATATACTGGTAGCTGGTTTCCAAGTTAATAGCTTGCCAACAAGCTAACAACTCTGTTTGATGTTCTCCATATGTTAGCATGCATAAGACCTTCATGCCACAGGGTACTATGCAAAAATGCAGGTAGGCTTCCATGTGTAGGCGCCGCCACTGAAGCCTTTTAAGCTTGTACAGATCATTCTCCAAAATAGAAAATAATTCCATAATGCACTCACTATCATCAATGGACTCTGCTGTTGTTGCATCCAGTTTTTCTTTTGAAAAAGTAACCTTTAAAAGGGGATTGTAATCCACAGTCACAAACCTTCTCATGCTTTCATGAAAAGTCTTAGCTACTGGTGTAGCTGGATGATAGTCAAGCTCGACAGGATCAACAAAGTTAGCCATGTGTGCCTTATCTTTATAACTCAATAAATGTAAAGTCAAAAAACAAGACATAAAAGCACTAAAGACCCATGTAAGCAAAACCTTGCAAAGAGCAGTAAAAAGAACTCCATGGACCAACAGGCTGTTATAAAATGCATAAAAATATATTAATGCAAAATGTTAGCACTTTCAGGATCCAGCCTTCATCAAACATATACAGAACAATACAAGTTAAACATTTAAAAATATTTAAAATCTCAATTGACCAATGAACAACCAGAAATGATTAAATAACTAAATAAGAGGTCTACACCTCTTAAGAACAGGTTTTAAAGGTACCATTCCATTAAGTCCCGGACTCCTGTCAGCACCAAGTCATGCTCATGTTGTACATCTTTTTAAGTAGGGAAGACCAATTGTAAATGCAAAGATAGGATTCTGAAACATTTATCAGCTATATGGTTACACAACATACATAATGCCCTCTTTCAACACATTAAAGAACATCCAAGACATTATTTTACTTTTATGGTCTTGCAATTGTTTAAGGTCAAACCTAGAGGGGGCGATATTACTAGTCAAACTAAGATTTGTGGGGTACAATGGATAATAAGGTTTGGTTCTGACAGGAGTCTGGGACTTAATGGATTGGTACCTTTAAAACCTGTTCTTAAGAGGTGTAGACCTCTTATTTAGTTATTTAATCATTTTTGGTTGTTCATTGGTCAATTGAGATTTTAAATATTTAAATGTTTAGCTTGTATTGTTCTGTATATGTCTGATGAAGGGTGTACCCTGAAAGCGCAAACATTTTGCTTTAAAAGATTTTTATATGTTTTATAAAAGCCTGGTGGTCTGTGGAGTTGTTTTACTGCTCTTTTCAAGGTTTTGCTTATACGGGACTTTAGTGCCTTTATTTCTTGTTTTTTGAACATGTAGAACATGTTCTGCCCATGACTGGATATACATAGCAATGCCATCTAGGTAAGCAGGGCTATAATGTCTGATCCTGCTAGGATATAATCTTTCATCCTGTGGGAGGTCATTGTGGAATCCTTCATTTCAAAGAGCATTTTTGTAAATTTGTTCAGCTTTAATGATAACCTCTCCTTGGCTGCATGTGCCAAGGGTAACTCTCAGTGACTCTTGGTTAAGTCAATAGTGGTTAGATGTTTAGCTCCACCCAGCTGATCTAAGGCTTCATCAGTCCTGGGCATTTGGTCAGCTTACACCCATGTTTGACTGTTCAGAACTCTCTAGTCCATACTGAACCTGGTGCTGCCATCTCTCTTTGGCACTAATATCACTGGTGTATTCCACAGACTGTTGAAGTCCTAGATTACCCCAATTCTAGTATGTCTTGCAGGTCATTTATCAGGGTTTGCCTAACACTTTCAGATACCCTTTAAAAGGCTTGATTTCTGGGTCACTGGGGTTTTGTGTCTACATGGTGCTCCAATGAGTGGGTGCATCCTGGCTTATCAGTAAACATATCCTCAAATTCCTGTAATATTGTTTTAGTTTCCTGAACTCAAATAGGAGTTGGGCTACCCATCCACCAATGTATCAGACAAAGCTTCACCAAGGAGCTCTACATCCAGATCCTTCTCTGTTTCCTTCTGCTACCAACTACAGATAATGAACATCAGGGCCCCTCCATCATGACAGGACTTAGTCATGTTAACATAGTGAAATTTGTACTTCTACCTCCTGCCTCACAACTCGACCACATAGTTATCACTCACCTTTTTCACAATGCTAAAAAGGCCCTCATAGGCTGCCCATGGCTTGTTATGTCTTAAAAGGAATAAGAACCATAGCCTACTGCCCAACAGAATACTGTGACTGTCTCATCCTACCAGACTTTTTGGTGCTGTAGGTCATGTTCCAAGTACTTCTGGGTCATCTGCATGATTTCTAAGAGCCTAGTACTGAAATTTTAGACATAATCCACAACAAGCCTCTTGTGAGATTCACTCTCATCTTTCCAGTCAACATGAATTAAATCCAAGGGACCCCATTATGCTTTGAAGCTACAGGAAAAAAGTGAGGATTCCTGGGAGACCCCTGTGTATAAAAAGGGAAGACGATGCATATACTTGTTCCACACCCTCTTAAACTGGTCTGCAAATTCTCTTAATATGGTCTTCAATGTAGAGTTAAACCTGTCCACCAGATCATTTGTCTGTTGACAGTAAAGGGCAGCCTTTAAATGTTTTACTTCATAGCACTTCGTCAAATGTGCCAGCAGGTGTTACATAAAGCTGGCATGTCTATCTGTCAGTATTTTTCAAGGAAAACCCACCCTGCTGCAAATGTCTTTTGCTACCTTCTCTGCTTCAAAGTAAGCCAGAGCCACTACCTTTTCATATCCAGTAACGTAATCCGCCATTGGCAGAATATAGCTGTTATCTATGAAACTTCAGGTGCAGAGAGGTCTCAAAACAGGAAAAAAGTTACAATGTTTCAAAACGTACTATTGAAACATATACTCTTTCAGTGATTTATCCTTAAAAACAGCTTCATGCATTTTTTAGAAGAAACTACAATTTGAAGGACATCAGGTGAAAGCTAACAAAGAGTAAGATTAGGAGGAAAAAGCATGCACCACTCTAGTCTGCTGTTTTGCCATATTTATATTCAATTTGTTGACCTTGTAGACAGATATTTTCCCTATGAAGACATTTACAATGAATTATGCCATTGCAATATAAATGTATTACAGTATTGTTTGGGCAAATATTGAACTAGCTCATATCACTGTGGTTATTATAAATCATTTTTTTATTTTCATCCATGACACATACGGAGAACCTTGAGCATATTAAGTTATTGCTGTGAGTTAGGTAATATAATTATATTACTGAAATGGGCTGTCTTGTAAGCTATTTACTTTGAATTGTTATGTTTGGAAGTTGTGTATCTAGTAACTGAAGTCAAAACATAATTTAAGTAAATGATGTAGAAGGTAAGTTGAGAAGTGAAGGTCTGCTTCCAATAGTGTTATTATGGTAGCGTCGTAGTTCATTTACATTGCAGATATAGTTATTTTCCATGTAGTTGTTACAACAGGCTTGGTTAGTAATATAATAAGACTTGGTAACTGTTGTCCTGGATTTGTCCACTATTTGATATTCTCTACTGTCAAACAAATAACTCCTGGACTGTGCTAGAAGAACTCTGTAGGAGTCAGTCAGGTCATCAAAACAAATGTCAGATTAATGGATAACAGCCAATGAAACTGCTTCAATGAAATCTGCTTAGTGAATACTGTGGATGTAGGTATTTCTTCTATGCAGAAAAACATGATTTTTTTAAAAATTTTTTAGTTTGAACAATGATCTAAAATAAAAAAAAACATAGTTTGACTGTGGATGTATATATATATATATATATATATATATATATATATATATATATATATATATATACACACAGACACACACACACACACACACACACACACACACACACACACACACACACACACACATCTATATATGTGTGTGTGTGTTTATGTATATATGTGTGTGTGAGTGTGTAAGATGCAGGGTTAGGGGCAGGTTAGGGTTAGCTGATATTCTTAAGAGGGTTTGTGTGTGTGTGTGTGTGTGTGTGTGTGTGTGTGTGTGTGTGTGTGTGTGTTAACTGCTGGGGGGATATTTGAGTAAGTCCTTAACTGTGGAATATATACCCCTAAAATAATTCAAACTTGCTGACATTAATATGATGGAAACAAGATCAGGGAACTTAATACAATTATAAATATATATTTGCTCATTTATGTTGAAATACACAAGGACCTGAAGTACAAATACATTTGATTACTGTGGGTGAAATTGCTGATACAGAAATTTGTACAAACTACGTAAAGAGGACATATCTGTTTCCTGGTATGAGTGGATGTGTCTACTGAGAAGGAAGATGGACATTATATAAGATGTATTTTTAATAAATGCAACAAAATAATATTTTTAACTAAATCTACTGCATAATACTAATAACCACTGTATGATCATGGGTGAATCCAGATTTCCAGATTTACCCACTCCTGTTGAAATCTCTACAATGTATTCAGTCTTCACTCTTTTGGGTAATGTGTGCTGGTTAGGGGTAAACCTTTATTCATTATGATCAGATGGTAGTTATTTGTATAGTATAGTAATTAGTAGTACAGTTACTATAAATGCAGAGGAAAGGATTGTTTATTGTCTGTAAAATTTATGTAGAAAATATGCTACAGTGGAGAGCTCATAGGAATACTTTGAAATTTTAAAAAGTCAACATTCTCAGAACATTGGCCAGCATAATATTGAATAATGAATGGCTGCTGTGTTAAAGTTCAGTTTCATTCATTTTTAAAGACTTGTATAAATGTGCATGAACTGGTAAAATGCATAATAAATCAGTGTAATCAATGAGCAAAAAATGTGGTTCGTTAAATAAAGTTTCTTCGATTTATAAACGTACATATGGTACTTATCTCACACACACACACACACACACACACACACACACACACACACACACACACACACACACACACACACACACACACACACACACACACACACACACTTTGTAAAGTGCAGTTCAGATTATAAATATGGCCATAATTAAGCTAACCATAATTCTTAAAAATGTTACTATACAGGGAGACTGCACTTCAAAATATTTTAGTATAAACAGAATGCAGGAAGTAAGGATGGGGCACTACCTCCTTCAGAAGACCTATCACTAGCAGAGTACACAGGGTCCAGTTCTTGGGCCACTCCCCTTTGGTATTTACTTCTTAGAGGTCAAAGATAATGCTTGTTTTGTGGCTGACTAAATTTGCAAATGGCTGCAAAGTAGATACCATGATAAACTCCTCAGAGGACATCAAGATCTTACATAAGGGCCCACCCAAACAAATGCCTAGTTCCAACATCATGGATGAAAATTAAATGCCAAAAAATATAATATTGTATCCTTTGGCAAGCATAACTCCCCTTGTAACTATCACACTGATGACACACACCTGAAAACTGATTCCACAGTTAGGGATCTGGGAATCCTTGCTGTCAATGAGCTCTCATTTGTTCACCAAATATTCACTGCTAAAATGGAGTCCTTTTATATTTCACAGCTTATATCTAAAACTATGGGATCCAGGGATGCACTGTTTTACTTTACTTTGCACTAATTACACCAGTCATTGAGTATAATGCCCCTTTCAGTATGCACCTTACCCAAACATTTGTGATAACTGTAATAACCACAATGCCTTCACAATAAATAAAAGTGAGAGGCCTAGATCATAAGAACTATGCAGACCATTTCAAAGCTGTGTCCCTTTTCTTGGTATCCTGCAATCTAGTAAAAAGCAACATCTACCTTATTTATAGACCTTTAGCAGCAAACTCTGTTTTGTCAGATCTATTACACAATCACAAATCCAATGGTATCATGTACACCAACTCAGGGATCTCAATCTCTTTTGTAAAATGAATATATAATATGTTAGAGGGCTAGGTAAGTATCCCAGAGAATACCACCAATATAGAACCATTTTCCACGCCACATAAAACAAAGTACTTTTCTTACACTATTCAAATGAAATTTGGATGAATGGATGGGTAACTGCAAATCCACCCCAGTTTAGCACCACTTCCCCTCATGGATAGGGGAAATTTACATTTCCCAATACATCTTTGTTTAGCCCATCTTTGGATTATATGTATGCAAAATATAAGGGCTAATAAATACCATGGGGATTTAAGGCTAGTCTTCTTAAGATCCTCACAAATTAATATACTAGCAAGTAACTACAAACTTATTATGAACTTGCACTGGTGAAGAAGGCAAACAAAAAATGGAGCTGCTCAGATGTTGCTTTCTCTGGTAATGGTGAGCAAGAGAGATGCAGGAATGCAGGTACTGCATATCTGTCCAGGCTACAGTTATGCTGCCAATATCATGCATGTCTGAATATCACTGTGCTGAATGAATAAGAGCTGCATATTAGGAGAGAGCTGATAGGATGATACTGGGCACCATTTGTGGCATGTGCCATGTTGACTTACATTAACAGTGCAGTTGGGCCAGCTCATTCTACTTGTCACTAATGTTGCTGATGCACTTCACATCCTAGTCACTGGTACATCCTCATCAGGCTACAGGTGATATACACTGGCGGGGCATCAGCTGCATGACACCTACATCTGTGTTAAGAATGCTGGACAGAGCCCTCAGTTTCACTCTGCAGCAAGTTAGGGAATACACTCTAAAGAATAGCAAACCATCAAAACAAATAGAAACATATAATGCTTTATATTATCAGCTATACATTTTCTGTTAAGTAAAAATATGTTGGTTCAGCACTTATTTATCCCCTCTCCAAACCTATTTTCCAGGTTCAAATAAAGCTGAGAATTAAAGCAGTAACCTGCACCAGGTTGAGTTTGCATAAAAACAGAATTTATTGCAATATTAAGAATAAGTTAATAACTTAAAGAGTAAGGCCTAATCAAGAGTGTTGTACATGATTAATAACGTAAATATAGTAACATTGCTGCAGTATAATTTGAAAGCAAAAAGCATAAATATAATTTGTAAGCCCCAAAACGTTCCTTTTCTATTTAAAAGTCCTTGTTAGCTGTGTCTCCTTATTTAAGTGTCTTTGATCCTTAATAAGCACTAACCCCCCCCCCCCGAGCTCTGAACCCAGTCTCTGAGGGGGAATCTAAAGCAGAAAACGGAAGATATTTATTTGCAAATCCACTGCAGTCTCCTTGACAAATGTCCATTTAATCAAAATGCAGGACTAGGTTGGATAACTTTCAAGGCAAACTTCCTTTCCCACACTGCAAATGGATCTTCCTTTGCACGTACAGATGACCAGGCCCTGGATACAATATCACAGTCTTCAAATGCTTTGTCAGAGTGTGGCTGTACAGCAGTCCTCAGTATTATCAACAAGCAAAGCTCTTTCAGAGTCTGTTTGTAGCAGTTGAAAACCTGGAGAGCACAGCTTGCCTCCCCATCCCCCAACAAAGTATGTTCTTAAGAAAATATGTTTTGAGAGAGAGAAGACTAACCCATATAGGCACATGTGCACCAATAATTGATAAGGGAAGAGAAACATGAATTGGATGAGAATTCATTCTATCAGCACCAGCATGGTATACAGTGTGGGTGGCCATGTCCTAAAAGAGCCCTGGGAATGACCACAGTGCTCATTTCTGAAATCTCTGTAAGCTATAATAGCCATTTACCCATGGAAATGCAAACATGAGCTATCTTCAAAGTAGGTACGACTGTTTTAAAAAAGGATGCTGCTAAGACTAAGAACTACATATTAGGAAAGAGACAACAGGGAATACCTTCACAAAGATAAACCAAAGTAGTTTCTATGGTTTATAGGTGATGCTGCATAGGCTGGATACCTTGTGGTTTGCTGAGGAGAGGTATAATTGATTGGACCAATTATAGAACAGAGTACTTCCCATCAGGATGTACATAATTTGGCGTATCAACTAGAGAAGTCCCAGTGGTTCCTATCTAGGAAGATTTCAGGCTTAAAGACCCTGAGCTCACTATCTTATAGACTCTTGAAGGGCAATTTGTGCCTCACCTGCTGCACCATTAGAAACCTTGTTGCCCTTGATCAACTATATCATTGCAAGTCTAATAGCTTAACAAACACCAGAGCTGTGGTCTTAAATATTCACCAGAAGATAAATAGAATGTGATGGAGAGATTGTGCAGCACCTCCTCCTACTGTGGAATAAGCTGGTCTTGCAAGTTTATCAGTCTGATACATTATCACCCTTCAAGCAGAACCTAGACAACTGTACAAGTACTCTCAAATTTATCGCAGGACTAAATAGCCTAGTCCTACATTAGAAATGGCATACAGCCTAACAGTGGGTTTTAGCAAGGTCTTGATAGCTGAGGGGCAGACTAATTTCCCACGAAACACCTAGAAATACTATGAATCCTATGAAATTGTCAAGGGTGTGTGTGATAGTAGAATGTGTATTTGTCATTCTGTTAGGGAGATTCAGGTGTCGGATATTTCTGGAGGTACGATTCAGTAGCAGCAGGGATATTCTTAGGCCTTAAAATAGTTGGCAGATGTGCAGCACACTGATTGCTGACCATGGCACTCAAACAGCATAGTGAACATCAGGGGGCAGAAAAGGTACCCCGGATAATATGTTTCACTCAGCCAGCACTGCAGGTATATTTTACTATATCACCGACTCACTACATTGACCTACATTAAGTTAATCACAAATGGTAAAAATTCACAAAATAAAAAAAAAAAAAATGTTTTATGCAGGGGAGCAAGCCCCATGTTGGGGTGTGCACTGCCACACTGATTGTTAATTTTTATATATGTCGCATAACAGTTGGGGAAAGAGTAAAATCCAACTTTCACTGTCTAGCAATCCTTGAAAGCAAATGCTGACATTTTCAATAAACCAGCATTTCAATAAAATAGCACCTGACTCTTCGCACTTCAAGAAGGAACATAGAATACTAATTAGAAACAAATGTTTAAAAAAAAACAAAAGGTGGCACAAATCATGGAAAAAAATATAAGCACATCAAAGAGACTGTAAAATCTTTTGACTTTAATTAACTCTTTTGCAAATTTCTACCACAAAATGTCATTTATTTTTCCTTCTGAAAAAGGAATATATAAGATGTGTGTCTTTTTTCTTTAAATTATTGGTGCCACTAGCATGTTGGCCATGTAGTATCGTTTCTTGTGTACAAGACAGCTTCAAAAATCATGTCTGAAGGGAAAGGTTCAGAAAATTGTGTGCAAATTGTAAATCAACCCTGAAATAGAGACATACCTCCAAAAATTGGTATGTCATGTGCAAGGATAAATCAGGCCTGAAAATATCAGCATATTCCTCCAAAATAGGGACAACTGAGAAGTCTGGAATTTCTGCATTTTCAAATGGAACTTTATGCAGTTTAGCAAGTGACAAATACATATGAAATATGTGTTGTATTAGGGTCCACTGCCAACACCAAGACCATTTTTCAGACAGTAAAATGACGTAAAAAAATGCAGTGCTGCCACAGCTAAGGTGCAACTAAATATAAACTTTGTAGTGTATGTACTATATAAAGTATGCATCAGACACAGCTTCCTTTTAAGAACTGTAGACAGCCCATAATCTCATAATTTAAACAGAACATACATTAGAAATGCAGTACACAAAGTTGAGTGTGAATGTGTAAATAATATCAGACATACAAATCACAGAATAAATATAACGTTGGACCCAACAAATAACTCTTGCTTCTTCGTAAATACAACTTTGCTAACACAGAGGAATCGCTGTGCAAACACCTGCAATATTGTCTTTTATTTTAAAAAGCGAACAGGAATCTACTTCATCAATAAAAACAAACTAAAATAGTTTAGCACATTCACCCACTCTATGTGGGCTTCTTCTGAACAGTGTTACCAATTTTCACAAACATTTAAATAACTTTTAGGCACCAAAAAGTTCAAAAAATGGTCTGCCCTTAAAGTGATATCACTCAATGTATAACTCTATGTGTTTAAACTATGTAACACTTTAAAAATTCATTTGTGCACTGTATACTAAATGTTTGCTACACTTAAATAATATATTAAATTCCATACATATAGTATATAATCTCTATGCAAATCTTAATGTATACGTGCATTCTAATTATATAAAACTATGCTCAATGTACAAAAGTATTACCCCAAAAAAATTGGATAAAATATTATATAAATCATTAAAAATACTAAATGTACATGTGTAATAATACATATAAGAACTACTATGCACTTACTAACTATATATAATTCTAAAAAAAGTATTGACAATCTCTGAAACCAAACCTACTTAAAAAATGCCTCTTATTGTCATTACTACTTTTCATAAAATGTAATTTTGACATTATATATTCCATACTAATAATAATGACACATTCTACATGACTCTAATACTCCATCCCTTTTACTTAGCACTATAATCTATTAGTTAATATAGGTTTAATAGAAATGTGATCATTCATACCTGGTGGAGTTGATGCATCGGTATACAATTGCCACCATACTTCTCTAAACCCCAAAATTCCTTTCCTATTACCTCCTTTAGAATTATACTTTATGTGTTCTAATATGGCAAATCTAAAATTGTGTAATTCTCCATACTTTTCTGTGTGTCTATACAGTGCATTGTTACTATCCTTCTTTTTGATACTATATAGGTGATCATATATCCTCTTTTTAAAAGATCTTTCTGTCTTCCCTATATATTATCCAGAACATACCCTGCACTATGCCATATAGATCACATAATTTGTATTGCAGTTGCCCTGTCTAAATCTTATTTTGGTGTTATTTATATTGTCCGAAATAATTTCATTTTCTTCCATTTTAACACAGCACTGTTTACAATTTCCACCTCTACTAGTGGATTTATTGTAACTATTAATTGTGTTTGAAATGCAGGCGTGGTGGCACAGTATGCGTAGAGCGTATCAATCAACAGCAGTCTGTATAACACACAAATACACTAATACGCTAGCTGCGTACAGATAGAGTTACCAGTTAGTCAGTATCACCGTAAAAAGCAAAAGTATACCAAGTACTGTATCAGGCTTCCGTGGAACAATGGCTTGAAAACTCTTCAGCACCTCAAGCATTCAACGGAACATATCCAAAGTCGTATAACAAAGAAAGCAAGTAAATGCAATGCAGGCTTGTTATTCAACGCCAGTATGCGAGTCAGTGCATACAAAAATAAGCTATCTGCTTGTAGATGGAGTCAACAGTTAATTCAAATAAAGTACCTGATTCAAGAGCAAAACTTCAGAGGAACAATAGCTTGGAAACCTTCAATGACAAACCAAGCGTTCAACAGAGTATATCCAAGGTAGTTTATTCATATAAAAATCGGCAAGTGCTTTCAACTAGGTCTTCATCAGGCCGTTAAACAATTTAGACTGACAAAGCACTCATATTTATAACAAAACATCACAGTAGCAACGATGTCATTTCCTGTTAAAATTTTAAACTGACAGAGCATCACAGTAATGAAAATGCCATTTCCTGTTACTACTAATTCAAAGTCTAAAAACATTTTAAATAGAAAATATATATATAAAAGGTATATATAAAAAATATATGTAGTGATAGTTGCACGCAAAAGCTAACTGTATGCAGTTCCAAGACAAATCACTGTCATTGTACAAAAAACATATAATTGTAAAATAAAATTACTGCTAAGAAATGTATCTAATTTATTAAAATTATTGTTAGTGAAACATTTATGCATTAGAAATCCATTCGAGATGCCACAATAAATAAAAAACTACTAATATTTGTATCATGGTGTAAACTCTCATAAAGTCAGAAATTTACCATCAACCATTATCACTAAAATATATCTGAAAAAATATATATATGAAAAACATATATATATATATTGATTTACACATCTAGTAGGAAATATCTAATATGTTAAAAATATTATTATTAAGAACAATTCAACCCACCACAGTAGATGGAAATGAACTAACATTGATGTCATGATGTAAAAGTCTCAAGAAGTCAGAAATTTACCACCAAAAAGTGTCACTGAATTATATATAAAAAATGTGTAAAACGATCCACATATCTATGAGGTCATTGCCTACACTAAGTACATATATATAAAGATATATATATATATAAAAAATATATATATATATAAAAGGCCTCATAAACACTGACACTATATACACTAATGATACATCCACACAATGTGCAATAATATAGGTTAAAAATACCATAAATTGTTGTGACATGACATCATTATAGTAATATAATGTTACCATAGATAACCTGTTACATAATAGGATGGCAGTACATAGCAATCCAAATATTCACAAACAGCTGCGTCATTTATAAATTGTGAGTGATGAAAAATACTCACTATTTTTTATATTTATATTTTATTTGACACCTGACCCCCATACTAAACTACTAGGAGTTACCGTAGACAATAAACTTAAATATGATATACATATTAATCTTACTATCAAAACTGTCAACAGGAAACTAGGATCATTATATAGAATCAAAGCCTTTCTAACACCTATGGCAAAAACAACTATTGCCCGTACCCACTTATTATCCACACTTCTATATGCATCCCCAATGTTCACTAAGCTGAATAAAACTGAGCTAAATAAACTCTCATGTTCATATAATCACATTGCCAGATTTGCAAATGGTTCACCATATAGAACACACCACTGCAATAACCTAAAAGACCTTGGATGGATAGAACTCCCTAACCTCCTTCAGTTGTCTCAACTTACTGAGGCATATAAAATACTTACCCATCCTGAGAAAACCCTGCTCTAAAGAGCCTAGTCATTCCTTATACTAACCTAAATAGCCTCGCTCCTCAAACAGAATACTTATTCAAAGCGTTAAATCCAACAATGCAAGTGGAGATGCTCTATTTGCTAACACTACTGCTAATATATGGAACTCCCTTCCCACCAGTATTACCACAAATACCTCTCTATCATACTTTAAAAAAAGTCTATTCCAATATTTCAAGTCCCACTGGTTATGCCAATGCTCACGCCCTGACTAACTGCCTTGAGTTAACTCACTTCTCTCACCTCTCTTCTCTCAAAAGAATCCCATGGAATCTACCATGTCAGCTTCTTTTCTTTTCCCTTTTTCCCCTTGTATTTCTCTTCCCTCTGAACCTCCTTAGTCTTGTATTATCTTTTATGCATGACTAAGTGTTTTTTCTTCAATTCATATATCTGTTCTGCGTCTAATTACCCTCTTTTTATCAACTACTTATGTATGTAACTATTAACGCCTGTATCTCTGGCTTCTTCTTTTTTATAAATTCTATAATTGTTGTTTAATTTAATTTAACATCAGTTTTTTTCTATGTAACAATGTATCAACTGTTAAATGTGGAGCTTTTCTCCCTGGGCCTCCGCTGAAAATGGACATGTATCCAGTCGGATTTTCCCGGTCAACAAATGTAAAATAAAATAAAATAAAAATAAATAAATAAATTTGAGTTTCCTGGCTTTAAGTATGGGTTTAATAGAGACCCTGTCATTAATGCCAGGGCTGCGATCAGCTCTAAACCTAATAATCCATTTGGCTTCCATTTGTTCAGTAAGACTACTCAAGTCCCCTCTCCTTATCCCCGGTTTGTTCACATAGATAACTTGGAATAGAAACTTATGTTCTATTGATGTGCTATTTACATGTTTAGAGAGGGCATTGGATGGGCAGGATATCCTAATCTTGTATATATGTTCTCTTATTCTCTCTTTGAACTTACGGTCAGTCTTGCCCACATAAAATGCTGGGCAAGATTGACATGTAGCCAGGTACACGACATGTTTAGAATTGTATGTTGCTGACATGGTGAATGTAAAAAGCTGCCCTGTGACAGGATGTGTAAAAGTATTACATTCTTTCACATATTTACATTGATTACATTTCTGATACTTTCTAGTAGCCCCATCTAGACTTTCTGACATTATATTTCCAACTCTATTCGGAGCACAGAGCATCCTATGCAGATTCAATTTGTTTCTATAAGAGAACTTGGGGGCCTCATCTATTATACTAGAAATCATAGGGTCTGTTAGTAGGACATCCCAATGTTTCCTGTAAATATCCTTGATATTATTGATGTCTTGTGTATAATGTAGAGGGATTCTGATATTATTACTAGCTTGTACTGTTCCTGAGATTGCTGACTCATCACTTTGTTTACCAAAATAGGGCTGAGCTCTACCCTCTCTAAGCCTATCTATTCCAGAGAAATTCTCCTCAATCTCTTCATTCGTGTAGCATCTACTGGTAAACTTGGTTCTAAGTCCTTACATCTCTCTAAGGAACCCAACATCATCAGAATTAAGCCTCGATGCCCGCATGGCTTGGCTCTTTAAAATATTTTGAAAATATGTTTCGATGCATACTACTACGATGTAGCAAACTATTTCTGTAGCACTCCTTCCTGTATACTCCAGTATTCAAATTACCATCAGGTAATTTCTCTATGTATACATCCAAATGAATAATGTCTCTAGATTTCACCATGGAGAAATTCAAGTAGTCAGTCTCATTATTCATCCTCCTATATAAATCATTCAATTCTTCTTCATTTCCCTTCCATATTAGAAAGGGGTCATCTACAAACCGGGTATAACATCCCATCTTGTTCTGAAATTCAGCCATCCGAAAGAGTGAAGTATCTTCCCAGTCAGCCATAATTAAGTTGGCGTAGCTGTTCGCACAGGATGTGCCCATGGCTCGCCATCTTTTGTATGTATATCATGCCATCAAAGGTAAAGATGTTATTTGTGAGAACTATCTCCATTAGTTCACATAAGACACCAATCCTGCTCGTAGAGAGGACCCCGTCCCTGTCAATCTCCTTTTAGCCTAATTAATCCGTCTTTGTTTGGTATTACTGTGAACAGGGATTGTACATCAAAAGTTACTAGAATGCTTTCTTGCCCATCATTCACTACAGTTGTCTGCTCATATAATTTAATAAGGAATTGTTTGGTATCTTTTAATATATGTTGGTATTTGTCCACTATAGGTCTTAGTATTGATTCCAGATATAGGGATATAGGTTCAGTTATCCACCCTTTCCCAGCCACTATAGGCCTCATTGGTGGTTTAGTTCCATCCTTATGTATTTTTGGAATTCCTTGTATAATTGGAATAGTGGGGTAGTCAACAAGTAAATATCTAAATAACTCTTCATTAATTCTCTCTTCATCTAACATCTTGCTCAACCTAGATGCTACCTCAGTTATTATTCTATCTACTCTATTGGTATTAATCCTTTCATAGAATTTATTATCACTGAGCATCAACAGCATCTGGTCTTTATAAAATTCCATATCCATGACCACTACCGGGCCTCCTTTGTCTGCTGGTCGGATCATAATGTTTTTATCATTTTTAAGTGACCTAAGTGCTGTCCTTTGTCTTGGTCTTAAATTACCAGACCATCTCTTCTTACCATTTCTAATCTCATTCTCGTACAACTCCTGTTCAACCAATTGTGAGTATGCCTCTATCAACGCATGGTTATTAGGTACATATGTACTGGGTTTCCTGAAGGGGTGGGGAAATACTCCCGTACTATTAAAATCAACCTTCAGTTGTAATTCCCGTACAAAAAGTCTCAAATCAATCACATTATCAGTGATGTTACTCCTCGTGGAGGGAATAAACGTTAGACCTTTTTCTAATACACTAAGTTCATCTTCAGTAAGTTCTTTAGTTGATAAATTCCACACTAGGGATTCTTGTTCCCCTGCCAAATCTTTTTTAGTGTAGGTCCTACTTGTACCTGCTCTGTCAATCTCCTTTTTAGCCTAATTAATCCGTCTTTGTTTGGTATTACTGTGAACAGGGATTGTACATCAAAAGTTACTAGAATGCTTTCTTGCCCATCATTCACTACAGTTGTCTGTTCATATAATTTAATAAGTTATTGTTTGGTATCTTTTAATATATGTTGGTATTTGTCCACTATAGGTCTTAGTATTGATTCCAGATATAGGGATATAGGTTCAGTTATCCACCCTTTCCCAGCCACTATAGGCCTCATTGGTGGTTTAGTTCCATCCTTATGTATTTTTGGAATTCCTTGTATAATTGGAATAGTGGGGTAGTCAACAAGTAAATATCTAAATAACTCTTCATTAATTCTCTCTTCATCTAACATCTTGCTCAACCTAGATGCTACCTCAGTTATTATTCTATCTACCCTTTTGGTATTAATCCTTTCATAGAATTTATTATCACTGAGCATCAACAGCATCTGGTCTTTATAAAATTCCATATCCATGACCACTACCGGGCCTCCTTTGTCTGCTGGTCGGATCATAATGTTTTTATCATTTTTAAGTGACCTAAGTGCTGTCCTTTGTCTTGGTCTTAAATTACCAGATGATCTCTTCTTACCATTTCTAATCTCATTCTCGTACAACTCCTGTTCAACCAATTGTGAGTATGCCTCTATCAGCATGGTTATTAGGTACATATGTACTGGGTTTCCTGAAGGGGTGTGGAAATACTCCCGTACTATTAAAATCAACCTTCAGTTGTAATTCCCGTACAAAAAGTCTCAAATCAATCACATTATCAGTGATGTTACTCCTCGTGGAGGGAATAAACAATAGACCTTTTTCTAATACACTAAGTTCATCTTCAGTAAGTTCTTTAGTTGATAAATTCCACACTAGGGATTCTTGTTCCCCTGCCGGGGGTCCTCTCTACGAGCAGGATTGGTGTCTTATGTGAACTAATGGAGATAGTTCTCACAAATAACATCTTTACCTTTGATGGCATGATATACATACAAAAAGATGGCGTAGCCATGGGCACATCCTGTGCGAACAGCTACGCCAACTTAATTATGGCTGACTGGGAAGATACTTCACTCTTTCGGATGGCTGAATTTCAGAACAAGATGGCATGTTATACCCGGTTTGTAGATGACCCCTTTCTAATATGGAAGGGAAATGAAGAAGAATTGAATGATTTATATAGGAGGATGAATAATGAGACTGACTACTTGAATTTCTCCATGGTGAAATCTAGAGACATTATTCCGTATTTGGATGTATACATAGAGAAATTACCTGATGGTAATTTGAATACTGGAGTATACAGGAAGGAGTGCTACAGAAATAGTTTGCTACATCGTAGTAGTATGCATCCGAAACATATTTTCAAAAATATTTTAAAGAGCCAAGCCATGCGGGCATCGAGGCTTAATTCTGATGATGTTGGGTTCCTTAGAGAGATGTAAGGACTTAGAACCAAGTTTACCAGTAGATGCTACATGAATGAAGAGATTGAGGAGAATTTCTCTGGAATAGATAGGCTTAGAGAGGGTAGAGCTCAGCCCTATTTTGGTAAACAAAGTGATGAGTCAGCAATCTCAGGAACAGTACAAGCTAGTAATAATATCAGAATCCCTCTACATTATACACAAGACATCAGTAATATCAAGGATATTTACAGGAAACATTGGGATGTCCTACTAACAGACCCTATGATTTCTAGTATAATAGATGAGGCCCCCAAGTTCTCTTATAGAAACAAATTGAATCTGCATAGGATGCTCTGTGCTCCGAATAGAGTTGGAAATATAATGTCAGAAAGTCTAGATGGGGCTACTAGAAAGTATCAGAAATGTAATCAATGTAAATATGTGAAAGAATGTAATACTTTTACACATCCTGTCACAGGGCAGCTTTTTACATTCACCATGTCAGCAACATACAATTCTAAACATGTCGTGTACCTGGCTACATGTCAATCTTGCCCAGCATTTTATGTGGGCAAGACTGACCGTAAGTTCAAAGAGAGAATAAGAGAACATATATACAAGATTAGGATATCCTGCCCATCCAATGCCCTCTCTAAACATGTAAATAGCACATCAATAGAACATAAGTTTCTATTCCAAGTTATCTATGTGAACAAACCGGGGATAAGGAGAGGGCACTTGAGTAATCTTACTGAACAAATGGAAGCCAAATGGATTATTAGGTTTAGAGCTGATCGCAGCCCTGGCATTAATGACAGGGTCTCTATTAAACCCATACTTAAAGCCAGGAAACTTAAATAAAATATAAATATAAAAAATAGTGAGTATTTTTCATCACTCACAATTTATAAATGACGCAGCTATTTGTGAATATTTGGATTGCTATGTACTGCCATCCTATTATGTAACAGGTTATCTATGGTAACATTATATTACTATAATGATGTCATGTCACAACAATTTATGGTATTTTTAACCTATATTATTGCACATTGTGTGGATGTATCATTAGTGTATATAGTGTCAGTGTTTATGAGGCCTTTTATATATATATATATTTTATATATATATATATATCTTTATATATATGTACTTAGTGTAGGCAATGACCTCATAGATATGTGGATCGTTTTACACATTTTTTATATATAATTCAGTGACACTTTTTGGTGGTAAATTTCTGACTTCTTGAGACTTTTACATCATGACATCAATGTTAGTTCGTTTCCATCTACTGTGGTGGGTTGAATTGTTCTTAATAATAATATTTTTAACATATTAGATATTTCCTACTAGATGTGTAAATCAATATATATATATGTTTTTCATATATATATTTTTTCAGATATATTTTAGTGATAATGGTTGATGGTAAATTTCTGACTTTATGAGAGTTTACACCATGATACAAATATTAGTAGTTTTTTATTTATTGTGGCATCTCGAATGGATTTCTAATGCATAAGTGCTTCACTAACAATAATTTTAATAAATTAGATACATTTCTTAGCAGTAATTTTATTTTACAATTATATGTTTTTTGTACAATGACAGTGATTTGTCTTGGAACTGCATACAGTTAGCTTTTGTGTGCAACTATCATTACATATATTTTTTATATATACCTTTTTTATATACATTTTCTATTTAAAATGTTTTTAGACTTTGAATTAGTAGTAACAGGAAATGGCATTTTCATTACTGTGATGCTCTGTCAGTTTAAAATTTTAACAGGAAATGACATCGTTGCTACTGTGATGTTTTGTTATAAATATGAGTGCTTTGTCAGTCTAAATTGTTTATGACCTGATGAAAACCTAGTTGAAAGCGCTTGCCGATTTTTATATGAATAAACTACCTTGGATATACTCTGTTGAACGCTTGGTTTGTCATTGAAGGTTTCCAAGCTATTGTTCCTCTGAAGTTTTGCTCTTGAATCAGGTACTTTATTTGAATTAACTGTTGACTCCATCTACAAGCAGATAGCTTATTTTTGTATGCACTGACTCGCATACTGGCGTTGAATAACAAGCCTGCATTGCATTTACTTGCTTTCTTTGTTATACGACTTTGGATATGTTCCGTTGAACCCTTGAGGTGCTGAAGAGTTTTCAAGCCATTGTTCCACGGAAGCCTGATACAGTACTTGGTATACTTTTGCTTTTTACGATGATACTGACTAACTGGTAACTCTATCTGTACACAGCTAGCGTATTAGTGTATTTGTGTGTTATACAGACTGCTGTTGATTGATACGCTCTACGCATACTGTGCCACCACGCCTGCATTTCATATATTTTTTCTTTAACTATTTGGAAGCACAGGAGTGTTGGTGAGTGTAACCTTGCAGTTTTCCTATTAATTGTGTTTGTTTAGAGAAGTATGGTGGCAATTCTATACAGATGCATCACCTCCACCAGGTATGAATGATCACATATCTACTAAACCTATATTAACTAATAGATTATAGTGCTAAGTAAAAGGGATGGAGTATTACAGTCATGTAGAATGTGTCATTATTATTATTAGTATGGAATATATAATGTCAAAATTACATGTTATGAAAAGTAGTAATGACAATAAGAGGCATTTTTTTAAGTAGGTTTGGTTTCAGAGATTGTCAATACGTTTTTTAGAATTATATATAGTTAGTAAGTGTATAGTAGTTCTTATATGTATTATTACCCATGTACATTTAGTATTTTTAATGATTTATATAATATTTTATCCAATTTTTTTGGTTAATACTTTTGTACATTGAGCACAGTTTTATATAATTAGAATGCACGTATACATTAAGATTTGCATAGAGATTATATACTATATTTATGTATAGAATTTAATATATTATTTAAGTATAGCAAACATTTAGTATACAGTGCACAAAATAATTTTTAAAGCATAACATAGTTTAAACACATAGAGTTATAACATATATAACATTGAGTGATATCACTTTAAGGGCAGACGATATTTTGAACTTTTTGGCTCCTAAAAAGTTATTTAAATGTTTGTGAAAATTGGTAACGCTGTTCTGAAGAAGCCCACATAGAGTGGGTGAAAGCGCTAAACTATTTTAATTTGTTTTTATTGATGAAGTGGATTCCTGTTCGCTTTTTAAAATAAAAGACAATATTGCAGGTGTTTGCACAGTGATTCTTCTGTGTTAGTAACGTATTTACGAAGAAGCTAGACATACAAATCAAGCAAAGACAGATATTAGAGTTAGTTGTAGTGTTTGTTGTTACTGTGACCACAAACAGCTGTAACAGAGGTAATGCCAAGTGAACATGAATGGTTAAGATTGTGGCTGAAAAGGGTCTTTGGACTACCCACTTACCTGTGTCAGCAAACATTTAAATAGATTAAACAATTAATGAATAGATGGCCTTGCCATGGATTCAGTATAAATTAAAAACTGGTGGCATAGATACCTGACTATTCCCAACAATGTTGGCATCTGTATCAGACAATCTGGCAATCCCTATCTAAACTTGGATCATTGTAGCCCAAGTACTCCAATGGCTTGTATGTAAAACACACATGGCTGTAAATTAGCATCTACAGAGATCCTTGGCAAATGCATATTCAGTGCCTGTCCACCACAGACAGTGTACAATACTATCCCCAGAGGTCTGGTGTATACACACACACAGCCTCTATCAGATCCTGAAGACTGTCAAGAAGTTATAACATATTTGATATTCTCGTCGAGTCCTGTCTCTGTCATATATGTTCATTATAGTGATGGAATGTGACATATATATATATATATATATATATATATATATATATACACACAGAGAGAGAGAGAGAGAGCAGTAGTGGCTTTCCTGGCATACTTTGCCTACATTTGTATTTCAGCACAATAGTTGGCAGCGTTGGGTGTTGGTTTGGCCCTAAAACAGACACTCAATGATGTGTAGTGATCTTGCTACTTCTATCACTACCTCTGCCACTGATGAATCTGTTGTCATCTGTTCACACAAGCACCCTTGTTCTACATGTCTGACTGCACGTGTAGAGCAGTTAAAGTAGGGTCACTCTCATTGTCATTGTTAGCAATAGCAACCACGTCTAGTACTAGAAATATGTATTATGCTTCCTGTTATTTCACTCCAACTGATGCCACCTCCAACTCTGCCTCCAATATACTTGTTTGCCCACTATAAAAGGGGCTGCCAATCACAGGTTCTACAGCTCGCATCATGGCAATGACCATGCCATGCCACCTGCATGCAAAGATAAACTGAAGTACATCTTAACTTACATATATAGCTTAATAGGCTAATGGTAAACAAAAGCACTACTGTTACACAGTGATCATATGTACAGGTTTGTCCTGGTTCTGCTGACCTGTACTGCTACCCATATTAGATGTCTTTATTGTATGGGTAGGCTTGTGGAGCACTGTGGCTCTGGAGCAGTCTCCTGTCCAAGAATCCTTCATGTGTCCATTGAGACAAACACACTCTGAACACCAGAACCCTGGAATATTAATCCTCTGCATGTTAGATCCTGCAAATACACCTGACTGACTGACTGACTAACTGACAGTCCTGCATTAAAGAAGTCCCTATCTCATGTGCTGATTCATAGTCAGTGTTCTTGCCTGACTGGATCATGTAATATTCAATGTCACTTGGACACATCTGTGGACTGCAGATGCACAATACAGTGGATTACAGCACGCAATTTTGCTTAGTTGAAGTGCTGATATTCACTCTGCTACAATGTAATTTTTGTGATTGCTGACTGAAGATATATAAAAACTCCTTAGACAGTAGGAACCATTGGACCTCACTAGATTCACTACCATTCACTTGCAATTTAATATTAGAACTCTTTGTCTCCATTTGTCATGGCCACTTATATTCTTTGGGTGCCCATGACATACCTTCAACATTATATGAGTAGCTGTCAGCTGCCCACACATTGACAACCACCTGATTCCATTGGTATTCCCTGTGTGCTTGCAATCTTCTCCATGTATAAAAGGTCAGTCCATGCATCTTTATATCATGCTTGAGGATGCAGTCTCCTTTTTAAAGTTATCAGCTGTTGTGTATTCTTTTACACAAAGATAAGTGTACTTACATGGAATCCTTTTTCTCAGATTGCTTTTATCAAAGTTGCTTGAAATTGTATGCATTTTAAATGTTTACCCACTGGCATATTGAAGTGGGTTTTTCACTTTCCCCCACTATTGTATAACTACTGAACGCTTATATATACGTATAAGGGGATATGAGTGGAAAAGTTTCCCATACTGGACTGCAGGTGGGCTTACAGTCTAAAAAAATCCTTCTTTCTATTCCAGTTTTGAGCAGTCTTGTGGTATATTTCACTGTTTCAAAAAATCATTGAAGTGTAACTAATATCTCAGTGATATAATGCAACACAGCTAAACCATCCTTCTCCATCTAACCAGACCTTCCCAACCTCATATGCATGACTATGACATGGTGTACTGTTGGCTATAATGAATGTTGCTGGCATCTTAACTCCATGTGCAGAGGTGTGCTGGCACCTTAACTCCATGTGCAGAGGTGTGCTGGCACCTTAACTCCATGTGCAGAGGTGGCTAATATTTGATAAAATACCTGCAGCGCTAGTGTCTGTGTTGTATATGAATACCCCTTCTGGGTTGCTGCCACATTACTAAAGCCAGAATTAGAAACACAGACAGTCATGCAATACAAGAGAGTCATTATCTTTATTATGTCCATCCCATGAGTAGTACAGTCATGATGGGGGAATTGTCCAAAAGGTGTTATATGGTAAAGCTGAGTCCAGTAAGTTGTGAGGTAGGGAAACAATGCAATGAGAAGACCTGCACCACCGATTCCCAACAGCGAAACCTGTTTTGTCGCTCTCATTATCGCAGAGAAGATTAGAAATTTAATGTGATGCATATTTGACATTCCAGTTGTAAGATTTTCTAAGAAAATCTCTCTATTGTATGCAACAATGTACAAAGTAACTTCACACCATAATGTTAAATGAAGAATATTGCTTACTTAACATATTTGTAGAATATTTTTATGCTTTGCACCTGGTTAACCGCACCTGGCCTATGATCTGTTTTTATGGAAGATCCAAGGTGATATTTAGCCAGTGGTTAGGCAATTCATCTATTTTTTTGACAAAGGGTGGTGGAGAGAGGGCTTGGGTGAGAATATGGAGAAGAAAGTCCCAAAATGGAGGCTGTAACAAAGAAGGAGCTGTTGTCATCAAAAAAACAGTGGTTAAGTTATTAAACATAAAGAGAATGGCGTACAAATCTCCTATGCAATAGCTAGGGCTTATCTGGTAGAGTATTGGGACAATGATGTAGGGACCATATGACCACAATAAAGCGTGAAGGTGGATGAAACAGAAAATGATTAACTGTTTTATTCTGGACTGGATAATGTAAAGGTTTTGTGAATGTTCTGGTGAAAGAATTTGCAATGCAGGAAGTACAATGTCATAAGAGGATGGTACTGAATGGGAGCTACTTGCGAATGCAGTAGTTTATTATCAAGAAGAGGAATGCGAAGGCAAATGATCGTATGCAGGAGAAGATGCTTCAGGGAGGAGTCCATTGCAGGGGTGCCTTGAAAGATCACAATTTAAGAAAAGCATTAGATACCTTAATTACACAGGAAATGAGCACTGGTAAGAATCTATAAAATTTCAGGAACATTTACTGACAGATTATTTATTTGAGATTATTTACTCAGTCTATTGGGATTCAGTTCTGAGCATATTACATTTCTAATGCTTTTAGAAACAGCTTGTTTCTCGATATAGTGTTTACTAACTCAGAACTTGCAGAAATATTTAAAAGTGACTTTACAAACAAGAATGCTGTATAATAGTGGTATGAAAACAAAACTGTGAATATGACTGTTAAAAAATGTGCTTGGAATTTCAAACAGATGTGTTAAACTTCAAGGGCATTCATTTGTTTTTGTTTTTTTTTTTTGTTTTTTTTTTTACAATATAATGTATATATCATTATGGAGATGAAAACCCATGTTTGTTCAGTAAGGATTTGGACTGAGGGCTGAAAAGTGTTAATAGATATGAGAATGTTTGTGAAACACTGAACATTTTTTATTGCAGGGGTACTTTAAAGTATGCCATCTAGATGAAGGTTACCGATTACTGTTAAAACGGAACACTTAATTCAACAGTGTGAAAGGAGGAGATGTGAACAATGTGAGGACAGGCAGATGTCTAAGGCAATATTTGTAACAAAGCAGTAGAAAATGGGGCAGTCAGGAACATGGAACAGGTTTGGTTTGACTCAATTTTCAGGAGAGTTGGAGAAAAAAAGTAATAAATAGAGAGGAAGTATTACGCACAAAAATAACATAAAATGAAACAGGAGCTGCTGGAAGAAACATAAAATGTGATGATAAGATATTTTTGTTAAATACACAAGGGAAACAGAAGAGATTGTAGAAGGGGAGAAGCGTAATGAATGTGCTGCCTTATCTGAAAAAATATTTGAAATATTGTCACAAGATACTGAGAGTGTACAAGATGAAGGGAAGTAAATACAAAAGAACAAAAAAAAAAGTTTGATTGACAAGTGTGTTAGCTTTAGAAGGCAGAAAAAATAAAAAATTAAGAAAAGGAAAACAATAATGCAGCCATGATAATGTTATAGTATGAAATGTTAATAGCGGTAGGAGGACCATTGCAAATGTATATGGTGTTATTAAGTTTGCTTGAAATATGAATTACACTGAAAGCTCAGTTGTGAGAGTTAGAAGCTAAAACAGTGCGGAGCATAGTGTGGTTGAAAGGAGAAGATAAATGTTTAGGGATTGTTATATCCATAAATGACAACAGTACTAAACTACTAGATATTGTTATGGTATGGCAAGGAAGAAGTGCAGTAATAGATGTTATAAGTAAAGGAAAGTTATAAGGATGGTATACTTTACATTCAGACACCACAGGAGCTGCTGGAAAGGTTAAATGACTTTTTACTGATGTACATTAATGTTATCTTGATGGAAGATTTCTACATGTATTCAAGAAAGAGAAAACAGAAATTGGCTTCAAATATTAAAGACTGGAGTGAGATTTGTAAACAAGGAAATTTATATTTGCATAGACAAAGGAAATTTAGATATATAGAAGGATAACAGGCTACAGAAATTTATTACATGCATTATACCAGTAATATGAAGGAAATAAACTGTAGAAGTGTATAAATGATGGTCTCAGTTCTTGTTGCTTTGTACAGTTGATTTAGAAAAGACAAAAGTAATATAGCAATAGGCAAAGGAATAAACATATTAAATGGGTATTATGTTAAATAGGAATGTTTAAATGGCCAGTTCAAATTGACATAGAATGAACATTTTTTACTTGAGACAATATTATAAAACATAGAATGAATGGTGGTAGAACTGATATATTATACACAGAGTACAATGAACGCCTGTAAATGGAAGCTAAAAAGGAATATAAGAAGTTATTTAGCATGCTTAAAATATAAAAAAAAAACAATAAAAGCTAAATAAGTGAAAAACATACAAAAAGTACAAAGAAGAAATAAGGAAAATATTTTCTGTGAGACAAAAGTACAAAATTAAAGGAAGGCAACAAAAATTATTTATTGAATGTAAAAAAGATGAATAGATGATTTAATAGACAGTTTGGTAGATTTGCAAAGAAAAGAGGTAGGTTTCAGAAAAAAAACTATGGAAATAGGGAAAATAATTGAAAATGTGTATGGAAATGACTCCAGCATTTCCTGCACATTAAATGACTATAAATTCTTCATGCATCACAGTCATTCATATTAGCAGCATACTATGCTACTGGGTGCTGTACGGCATGCTTCACTAAGTAGCTACTGTACCTACTTTGCAAGACAAGCTACACAATAAGCAACTGCCTTATGCAGTAGCACTGTGCAGTGCTGCCAGGCTACACAGAGCAACTTCTTCTAGTTCCACACACAAGATTGTGTGTCTGCATTAGCATTACAGGTATTTCAGTATGCTGTTCAAGAAAATGGGACACTAACTGTGCATGCACAGGGAGTACCACAGTTCGGTGTTTGAGCTGCAATATTCCATGGTGGTTTATTAAAGATAGCAAGAAGAATGCATTTATTGTTCTGTAAATTATCCTTGTGAATACTAGGGATCCAAATGAGACTCTGGTTAACATAAGAACCCAGTAAGACAGATATGAAACACAAACAAAAACAAGACAGTGTATGTTTTCGGGATATTTAGTAGAATAGACTATACAATAAATGTTTGCAAATTGTATAATGACAGACTGCTTCTGGACAGTGACACAAACTGCATTCTTAAGATATAAGACCATCATGATTAATATGAACATTGTGCAGTATGGACATTATGAAAATCTACATAATAAAGAAGTGGCTCTGACAAATAATTACATGTATTATTATTGATATAGACAAGCAGATGTGGGAAGTTTCAATTAAATGAGAAATGGAATAATTGAATGTACTGTTACATCAGAGAAGACGGGTATAGCTATACTAATAATTTTTTAGATATAATCATAAGTAAAAAAGGGATTACAGAACTGATTACTAAGCTTTACAGGAAACCAAGTAGAAGGAATAATATTTTACACAGAACTAGTATGCATCCCAGACATACTAGTAGGAATGTGGTTAAGGGACAATTCACGAGGATCAGTAGATTACATAATATACACAATGAATTAAATCAGGCCACTAATATGCTTAAAGAAGAATTTATAGCTAGGGGTATAAAGAAGAAGAGGTTAATTCTAGTACTGAAGAAATGTTTCAAGCACGAAACGATAAATGTAAACCCTTCTTCTTTGATGGAGCAGAGAGCTGCAATATATCTACTGAGACCATACAGAAAGTGAGGTTTCCTATTACATATTCAAGTGATACCAGTGTATTTTGCCGTATTTTTGAAAAGAACTGGAATATTCTAAAATCTTTAGAGGAATTAGATAGAATAATAGAAGCTAAGCCACAATTCTGTTTTAAAAACAATAGATCTTCGAAAAGACAACTGTTATAAACCACTCACTAACAAGAAGGAATATATATCTTCCTATAGAGTTGGAACATTCCCATGTAGGCATTGTATGGCATGCAAGTATATATATACTAATAGTGTATTTATACATACCAGTAATAACTTTTGTATTAATTTTGATTTCTATGCGGATTGCAAGACACAACATGTAATATATCTTAGTTTCTTTAAAGAATGTTATGTTTTTTATGTAGGGAAAACCAATAGGAGTATATAAGAACGAATTCTAGAGCACATTAGGGGTATAGCCAATGTGAAAGAAACAAGTGCTTTAGCCAGACATACTAGAGATAAAGGTTCTCAACATGTTTTTAATTTTTTACTGCTCGAGATTATACAACAAAGATTTAGGGGTGGGGACATTATAAACAAGACCGAGGCAGCAGAACAAAGGTGGATTCTGCAACTGCATGCAGAGAAAGCCCCAGGGATGTACAGTGCGTTGTCCCTTAAACCTTTTCTTAAAGCTAGATTTTTGAAACATTAAATTAAATGAGGGGACATAAAGTATTAGGGTGATATACCGTCTTTTAAATTAATTGTTTGTCTATGCAGCTGTTATTGGTTGTTTTTATATTGTAGTATTTAATGCTTCTACTTGCACTTTTATAGATGCACTGAGTTAATTGAATAATTTGCTTTATTCTTGGATTGGATGTACTTTTGTTTAAATTTCGTGAGTTTTTTTAGTAATAATTGAGTCTGAAGACGCAATCAGTTGGTTTGATCATGAAAACGCTTACTTGTACGTATTAAACGTTTGTTTTTACGATATTGCTTTCAGCTGAGGTCTGTTCTTATTTTGTACATTTTAATTTAAAGCTCTGAGGTGAAAACCGAGCATTTGTCCTGCTCCAGGATTATTTATTCTTTTTACTAAGATGCTAATTGAACCTGGGTTTACCATGCCTTAGTACTTTATCCATCTATGTCACAGGAGTGGCTACCTCAGTTTGCAATCTTTAGCTTTCTTATAGCAGTATTTATATATATCTGCTTAGTGATTTTCTGTAATAAAGCTTTAAATTTGTTGTAATTTAATTACAAATAATGTTTCCAAAGATAATTTAATTAAATGAAATACATAAATATACTTTAGATAACATTCACCTGCTTTCACATCCTGAACACACACACACACACACACACATATATATATATATATATATATATATATATATATATATATATATATATATATATATGTCTGTGTGTGTGTGTGTGTGTTCAAGAGATCAGAGATCACACAGAAATATGTAAAATAATTCAGTAGTGCAGTTCTGACATAACAGAAAAACACTTAGTCTAAACTTTCTAGTTCTAGCTATCTCTAAAAGAAAACACAAGTCTAAGATGACTTACATGTGAGCAATAGGCAGAGTGCTGTAAGTTGGATGATCAAGACAAAAATGCTTAATGCCTTCTGATTCTCTCTGTTTAAATTGCTATTGCAGTTTTGATAAACATTACATCATCTTTTTACACATTCCTGGTGTTTCCAGGCTACACATTAACTGCATTTACATTCTTAACATCTGCCTTTTGTTATCTTGCAGCTGGTCAGGAACAGAACAATAAAAATACATTTGCATGTTTAAATCTCGCAATTTAACTCTTGGTTAAAATAATAGAAAGAATTTCTTCATCTAGACTTTTCAGCACCACTGCTACTTCAAAGGGTCAACACATGCTTTACTTTGGTCAGTAGAGTGCACTGTTGTCACATTTATTTCCAGTTCCACATGTAACAGTATTTCTTTACATTTAAGACAACAAGCCTGTAGTTTATATTCATATTTACAAATGACAGAATTATCTGCACAATTCTATCTGGCTAGGCTGGCAGCCTTCACATTTCTCTACCAGTCTTCACACACACACACACACACACACACACACACACACGTGTGTGTGTGTGTGTGTGTTTCATAGTCAAGCAAATGTTACTTGTGCTTTGTTAACTGGGATATTCCTCTTGGGAAATATACCATTTTGGGGGAAGCCCCAATACAGCTACAAATGCATATGCAATAAAACATTTTAAAGCATTTATGGTGTTAAAGCAGTACTTTCATACAAGACTCAGGCATAAAGTTTAGTTCATCAAAACAGTACAGCAGCATTGCTTTGCTGTAGAAAATAAAAAGCTGAATTATACAGTTCAGTAGATTCATGCAGTACATCAGGGCTGTGTGCATTAAAAAAAATAGCAGGACACATTTGAAATTGTCAGTTGTGGTGAAGAGAAACAGTATTCAGGGTTAAAATAATTTTTACTAATTATCACATTTTATGCAGTTTTATATCTTTGCTATCTATCCCATTCTTATTTATATGTTTGCTGGCCATAAATAATTGTAATTGCACATGTATCAGCAGAGTAAACATTGCAATTTTATTGTACTCAGCAAACTGATTAGAAGAAAATATATTTCAAGTGAAGGAAGAAAATAAAGCAAGAAAACAGTAGGATGAAGCTAGTAGTAGAGCGACTGACAAACTGATGGCAGCTGTAACAGCTTATGTATGGAAAAGGAAATAGCTTTACATTGAGATGAAAGTTAGTCATGCCATTGGGTGCATTTGGTAGTGTAATGAGACATCACTACCAATTTAGAGGTGTGTAAAAGGATCTAACATAGAATTAATAAATCTGGAGTTAAGATCCTCAGTGGACAGTTAAATGTGTAGTAAAGGAGAGATACTGAGGCTTCTGAAGGCCTAAGATTTGTGCAGTTTGACAGCCCAATTACAGATGTGGCCTGAGACAAAACTCAGGTGAAATTTTTATGTTTTGTGAAGCTGAAGGGAAGGGCTGGCTGGACCTATAGTAGTGACTTTCTTTTTAAACAGTTTCTTTGTTAGTGGAGCAGTAAGAGACTGGCTCAGTATGGTGGAGACCATACCTCTCAACTATCCAAATGTTCTCAGAACGTCCAGATTTTTGCCTCGTGTTTTTGGTTTGTTCCTCACAACATTTTGGTTTTCTGGCAAGTCGCTGAAAATTGAAGTCAGAAAATAATAACAGACATTTGAGTCTCAGCCTTTATACTTTTCAAAAAATTCATGCTAATGCAATCAACTTTCTAAGTTTATAAAAGCAGTATTTAAAAATTGTTCCTGTTTTTGGGTCTTTGTCCTCCCCCATTTTATATGGCTTTGCCCAGATTTCTTGCTCCTAGAGGCTGGGAGGTATGGTGGAAGCATCTCTACGATACTGTTTCTTTGGTACACAAAATTTACAGAGGAAATCCAAATAGGCTGGATTTTAATGGCATGTTTATCTTGGTCTACGAAATAAACCTGAGTTTTATATAAATGTGGTCCCCCAGTGCTTCTTAAACATACACAGTATAGACAGAATTGTTGGAAGCACCTATGTAATGTTGCAGGAATTACATGCAACTAATAGGTTGGTTGATGGGAAGTGCAGAGGGAGTTGCTGGTAATACCCAGGTCTCTTTAAAACATGTATTATATGACATTTCATTTGAGACAACTATATCAATATATAAAAGTATTATAGTATGAATAATAAACACTATAATGAATTTAATAACCCATCAATTAGCTTTCATATCAATATACTAATTGAAAACATGAAATACAAGTATAAAAATTAATTTGCATTGTAGACAAGATATCCCTCATTCCTAACAGTACCTAAAATTAATCCACAAAGCATAATCCCATAGTATGATATAACCCAATTTCTATGAATATTCATAGCATCACAGACAATTTTTATTAAATGTATCTAACAGAAATGCTAATTTATTCCAATATTTAAAACTGGCTGAGTTTCCTTTTGCCCTAATTTCAATAGTGTTAATTCCTTCTTCATAACCAATAGTGGTTATTTTTATAAAAATCAGAGAAAGGAGGCATAATGGATGCCCTTTAAATTTTGGTTATTGTCTTTTAAGCAATTGCTTAAACATGAAAGGAGGGGTAGCATATATTTTAATGCACATTGTAGTTGCAGTATTAAGCAACAATATATGTTTATAGACCAGAAATAATCAGACCACAATGTCTGAGCAAATAATAGAAATTTTGTACAACATTCTGGTCGTAATTTGCTGTTATAGAAAATATGTTGTCATCCAGCTGTAATAATCTTATTACATTTCTAACAGATGCAACAGATCAAAAGTCATTTTGCTTGAGTTGCATCAAACTGGGATCAAGAGTAGAGATATGTATTGAGTTTTGAGGAGGTAACATTGTGGATTGCTATAAGCTATGGGCTAGGTGTTCCAGAGTTATTGGGGGTACTGTCCCTGTTTTCTATTTTTGGACTTTTCTTTATAGTACACCTTGAGTACAGAACCTTAATTTTCTGGTTGGAGTGTACCAGGACAGCATCAGTTAAGGTCTGGACAGATGGTACTGAAGTGTGCATTTATGTTTGTTTTTGAATGACATCCAGTTAAATGTCTGATGATATTCTAGTACTGCACTTGGGAAGATTTATTTCAATTGTAATTTGCTATGAGTAGTTTGACTGAATTCTTCTCTAGATTTTCCATGGCTGCTGATCCATATGGTGTTTTTTTGGAATAGGAGACTTTCAGTCAATGTTTTATTTGAAGATGGTGACAAACTGGGGCTTAGTTGATATAGTACCCCAATTTTTATTTCCTCTATCATTCTGTTACTCAAATGACAGTTTGCTCTAAATATTAAACTGCAAAGTATTTTCAGAAATGTACTTCATCAGTGTCATACTCCTACACCTTTTAAGGTAAATGTTTATCATTAAAGTGTCTGAATTCATAGTCAGTCTACCAAAGTGCTTTGATAGTTATCTTCTTGTTGAGAAAGAGGTTGTTTTGGTTGATCCAGTATTGTTTGTTAAGGGCTGATTATAAACAAGATTCCAGCATTTGAATGTTGCTGGCACTATGCACAAGTGTAGAACCATCTATCTGTTGCATCAATGTGATTCCATTTGCATGTTGTTGTATGCTATTTGTGGAAACATGACTACTGTCAACCTGAGTATTGAGATTTGTGATACTCCATTGACTGTGGGAAATGGGGTACACAATGCATTCTCTCAGCTGACTACATGTGCTCTGTCATTAAGGTTTGACAACTCTGGCAAAGGATGTGTTGTTGAGCCCAGGATTAAGTATCTGGCTGAATAACTTGTGGTTTGCAATGCTGAAAGCTTTTCACAAGTCGAGGAATATAGTAGCTATGGTTTGTGAGTGGTTAGCTGCTGTCTGCTAAAGCAGTTTTAGAATGTACACTTGTATACTCTGGTAGGTCCTGAATCCATCCTGAAATGGAGTGATTAGGCTGTTCTCAGACAGAAAGATTCATAGTTTGCTGCAACTAATTCATTCCAATATTTCAGACAGAACACAGTAAATACATTAGTTTGTAGTTTTCAACTTTTTGTAATCCCTACCTTTGAAGAGTGGATTCTATTTTGCTTGATTCTGAGCAAAAAAAAAAAGCTTGTCTTTAGGAATCCATATAGTATATTACAATGGTGAACTAACTGGTAGCAATACATGGGACCAGCTGCAGGTAGAATGGGTGAAGAGAGTCAGTCTTTGTAGAGTTTTCATCATTTAGTCTTGTTAGGAGCTTGTTGATGCTGTTGGTTTTAACCGGTTGGAAGTTAAAGGTGCATTTGCTTGGTGTCATCAAATTGATTGCACTACAGCAGGTGTTGTGGTTAGAAATTAATTGTGTGATCACTGAATGGAACAGTTTACTGGTTTGTTTGGTGTTCCAAGTTGAGATACTTGATGCTTTGCATTTTTATAACATTTATTTATTTATTTAAAATTTGTTGACCAGGAAAATCTGACTAGGGTAGAGCCTATTGTCACCAAAGGCCCTGGGAGAAAAGCTCCAGACACATGTCTTTGAAATGTGGGAGGAAACTAGAGTACCTGGAGGAAACCCACATGAATATTGCTTCATCAAAATAAACAATGTTAAACAAATACGTATTACTGTCCTTATAGGTTCATGGGCTCTTAGGTAGGTACCAGGCTACCAGCCCAAGGGCCTCGACAAGCCTAGCCAAAAAGGTTCCCTGGCTTTTGCCACACAAGAAACTTATTTTCCTGTGCCCTTGTTGAGCAGAGTCACAGAAGTGATCCCTGGGGTGAATTTCATATTTGCCATCCACTCATCAAGATTTCTCTTGAAGATTGCTAATGAGGAGCTTTGTTTGATATAAATGGTTAGCTTGTTCCAGAGCATGGGAAGTCTCTGGGACAGGAATCTATCCCTCCAGCATGTTCTGTTTATTGTGGTGACAAAGTTTAGGTCCCTAGAGTGTGTAGCTCGAAGGGCTTGGGATTTCCTTAGGTGGAGCATGTCCAAGAGCTCTGGGTTTGACATGGCTTTGTATGTTAGGTAGAGATCACCTCAGAGTAGGCGATATGCAATGGCGTAAAGCTGGATATTTTTGAGACGGTCAACGGAGGGCATCTGTTTGAGGCTGGTAATCCTCTTTGTGAGGTACTTCTGTGGCCTGGACTTCTGTGGCCTTTCCAGTTGTTGTAGATGTCTTGTGAGGTACATACCAAAAGGGGCTTTGTACTCTATAATGGGTTTAATGAGTGACGAGTAGAGGGGAACAATGACCTCATTTTTCCTGGATGAGAACCCTTTTGTGATGAGGTGTGCCATGTAGAAGGATTTCCTGACCACTGTGGTGATGTGATTATCAAAGGAGAGACTGCTGTCCACCTGGGTCCCAAGGTCTCTTATCACACTTTTGGTGTTAAATATACTGCCACCTATGTGGTAGTTCACGAGTACAGAGTTTTTACCAAAGGGGATGATGATGCACTTTTTGGCATTAAGCTTGAGACTGTGGCTCTGACACCAGGCATCTGTCACAGTGAGGCCCTTTTGTAGGATGTCCACATCATCTGGGGATTTGATTATGGCTCCTAGTTTGTAGTCATCTGTGAACTTCATTAGCCATAGACCTTCTTTGTTAGCATGTACTTTAGAGAAGTAGATACCAAAGAGGATAGGACTCAGGACTGAACCCTGTGATACTCCACTTGTCACTGGTTTGAAGTCAGATTTGGAGTCTGCAGCTTTCACAGTGTGGGTTCTGTCGGTGAACCAGTGGGCAACCCATCTCATGATGTAGGGATTTATACCCAGTTCAGTGAGTTTATCTATAATTTCAGAATGGGAGATGGTGTTGAAGGCCTTGGCGAGGTCAAGATAGGCTGTGTTAACCACTTTACCCTCATCTACGGCTTTGATGACTACTTCAAAGAAATCAATCAGGTTTAGGAGACATGATCTACCTTTTACAAAACCGAATTGGGTGGGGTCCAGAGTTTGAAGGTTACCAATGTCTTTGTTTATAAGTTCCATGATGATATGTTCCATGGCCTTGCAGATCAGTCTTGTCAGGCTAATAGGGCGATAGGTTTTAGGGTCTGTGGTGGCTCCCCCTTTGTGGAGTGGGATAACTGTTGCTGTGCACCATTCAGTGGGCACAAAGCCTAAAGTGAGGCTATGATTGAAAATGGTACTTAGGTGGGGAGCCAATTCATTCTGAAGTTCATGTAAAATGCAGACTGGGATGTTGTCCAGTTCCATGGATGCTGTGTTCTTGGTTTTAGAGAGTGCAGATTTTACCTGTGTAGTTGTGATTACAGAGACTCTGCATTCTTCCGGTATAGATATGGACCCTTAAGGGGGTGAGATGGGGGTAAAGTTAGCACTGAACCTATCTGCCAGGATGTTGGCAATATCGGTTGGTTCTGTAAATTTTGTGCACTTGTGCTGCAACTCAGAGCATATGTGGGTGTTGCCATTGAGATTCTTGACATAGCTATATAATGGTTTGTGGTTGCCCTTAGAATCAGTGGGAATTTTATTTTCGTAACTCTCTTTGGAGGATTTTATGAGGGATCTCAGCTTCTTACTGAGGCTGACAAGGGAGCTCCTCCAATCAAGGAATTTTACTGTCTTTTGCAACAGTTTCTTTCTTCTGTTGTAGTGTTTGTTTATGGCAGGGGACCACCAGATTGGCTTCCATTTTTGGAGGATAGTGTCTTGGTTCTGTTTGGGATAGCCTGATCCATGCACTTGTGTAAGTGCTTATAGAGTGCATCTGTGTAGGATTCAGCAGTTGTAATAATCCCAAACAGAAGAGCGAATGCAACCAAGAAGCAACAGCTCACGGCCAAAGTAAACACCAGAACCTGGATACAATGATGTTCGACCAAAATCCTTTATTTACACCTTCGTTGTCCACAGAAAAAACGTACAGCTCACAAATGAACACACCAATGCAGTCAAGCGCTTTCGCCCGGGCTCTCCCAGGCTTTTTCAAGACAATTAGAAACTGGGAATACCTTCCATTTTTATATGCTTTTGGCTTCCCAATCATCCTATTATTAATTGTAATTGATTGCAATTACTTGTACTTAATTAAGCCATGCTTGATGCTTAAAGCTGTATTGACAGATGCTTTTTGTCTTAAAAATAGCTTCAACCACCATGTTACACATACATTTTCATTACTTAACAAAGCATTATCATTTGCATTATTAAAAGTCCATAAATAACAAATTTAAGTGAAACCTATAAAATTTATAAGTTAAAAGTTTGTTTATCTTGCAAAAGACCAAGTAGTTAAAAACTGTTTAAGCATATTGTGACCATAAGCAAGTCATATTAAAATCCTATCCTTCAAATTTTTAAATGGCATTAATAAATAACTGTTAACAAACAACAATTATTAATAACAATAGTAATATTGTTACGGGTAACTTCAATGTAGTAATTATTTAAGCTGCCTCTTAAAGGAATAGAAAGTCAATGATTAAAAAAGTTCTGCTTAAAAATATTTATAAAACACTTTCAAATATATCAGCCTATAATGTTTACTTAATAAATGATCTTACTTTAATATAAATTATGTAAATTTGACTTAGTGCCAAAACATTTATAGATATTATGAACATATTTTTACCTAGCCCATGCTAAAACTGTCATCCTATATTCATCCTTACTCACAACAAGCAGATATGTTCTTGGGTATAATATTGCTTAAACAAACAAAAAACTATTAAGGAACTTTGTCAGTTTTACATAAGGTTATTTCACTATAGTCTTGCTCTTCGCAGCTTAAGGGCACTATTGATACTTATGGCATCATTAAGACCTGGTGGCTTCGTGGCATTTAGTTTAATCTGCCATAGCAATTCTTTATATTCTAGAGATGCCTCCCAGTCACCTCCTCTTATGCTGGTACTTACTTGTTCTAACACCAAAATTTTAAGCACATATTAACACAAGTTACAGAGTGCTTAAAAATGCATTGGATTCTTTTTGTTTTTAACTTCATAATTGTGCTCGTATATCCTTCTTTTTAGAGTCCTTTCAGTTTTTCCAACATAAAAGCTTAAACAATATTCACAAATTCCCAGGTAGACAACTCCTTTGGAGTTACAATTAAAATGACCCCTTGGACATATGTTAATATTTCTAGATTTTAAATAAATCCCTTTGTTATGTAATATAAAACTACATTGATTGCAAGAATTGCATTTGTAGGTTCCTCTAGTGGGCTGGTTTATATTATTGCTGGTTATTGCGCTCCTTTCCAGAAGTTCTTTCAAGTTACAATCCCTTTTTCTAACGAATTGGGGTTTAATGGAAACACTTTTTTTAAGGTCATCATTAATAAAAAGAATGGGCCAAAACTTATATATGGTGTTCTCAATTTCCACATTGCCCTTGTTGTATGTGTATAAGAAAGAAGGCTTTTAAATTTATCATTCATGTTTATGCTAACTACTTCTTGGGTTTGTTTGGAACCTAGTAATGGAGGGTAATGTGTGCTTCTTTTCTGAGAGATTTCATTAGCCAACATTACAAAAGCTCAATTGGATAATCTTTCTCAAGAAATAGCTTTTTCAAGTATTCTTTTCGTTGTTGAAGAGACCTTCCGTACTACAGATTCTAGATGCTCTTATTAGTTGACCTTTTATGATCCCCTTCTTTTGAAACAGTGGGTGATTACTCTCAAAATGTAAAAGCATATTTGAGTAAGTGTTTTTCTGAAAATACATGATTCAAACTGTTTTGATATGCTATTCTTCCTTAAGGTTACATCTAGATACTGCAGCTCCAAAGGGTTGATTTTGTATGTAAACTTTAAAAACTGGTAGAGTCATTAATATGTTGTATGGATTTTTCAAATTCAGCAATATTGCCATTCCATAAAATACAGATGTCATCCAGGAATCTTTTATAGTGAACAATATTTTTTACCCAATTTGTTGAGAAAATAAATTTACTTTCCCAAAAATGTAACACTAAATTTGAGTAGGCCGTGGCACAAGGTGTGCCCATTGCAACCCCTTTTTGTTGCTTGAATAGTTCTCCATTGAAAATAATAAAGTTATTATTAAGTATAAGTTCCATAAATTCAACTATTAAGTTGATTATGTTGCTGCTGAAACCCGATTTTTCAATGAGAATTCTGCTGAACCATTCTATGCCGATGGTATGGGGTATGCTGGGAAATAAGTCCACTATGTCGATGGTAACCATATAGTTTGTCATGTCAAAGAATTCACTCTTTATTCCTTTTAAAAATTCCCATGAGTCCTTGCAGAGGCATTGTATTGATGAAACAAGTTTTTTGGTTGAAATGTCAATAAATTTGCCCAATGGTTCAGTAATGCCTTTTGCACCAGCAACTATTGGCCTAAATTTTAAGGGGTCAAGACCCTTATGGACTTTCGGAATGCCAAATATAATTGGCGTTAGTGGTTTTTGAACATAAAGATAGTTAAATAACTTCTCATTCAGAACTCCTTGCATGAGATGGTCTTCCAACTTGAATTTAATATTTGCATATGCGATATTACGTTCATTGATAGAGACCTCTGTGTATTTTTCTGTGTCATGCAAAATATTGGAAATATGTGCTTCATATTCGTGTTTGTACATAAGCACTACCCCACCCCCCTTGTCCGGTTTCATTGCTCTAATTTCTTCTTGCTTAAGGTACTTTATGGTGTTAAAATAATCCTTTGTGAGGTTATTAGTATTATGCTCCTTCCTTTTCTTTAAAAGGCATCTGAATTCTGTTTCCACCATATCCTCAAACACTTTTAGGACAGGATGGAGGGGTGGGTTAAATGTGCTAGCTCTTTGAAAGAGGTTGTTGGTATTCTGCTCACCTTTAAAATAAATGTTCAAATTTAAGTTTCTGGTAAAGAGCTTTAGGTCCAGAATAGTTTTTGAGATGTTCATTGGCTTCTCAGGTACATAATGAAATCCCTTCTTAAATAATTCAAAAAACAATACATCTGCCTTCACATCAGTATAGTTGTAAATAGAGAAATTCCCTTGTTTTGCTACTGTACAGGTTGGCATTTGAATTGTTTCTATCATTAAAGAGGGCATTGGAGCAACTATCTCTTGAATTTGCTCCACCCCTGGGCTGACTGATTTGCTTCTTTGTATACTTGTCTCCCTGGGCGAGTGAAAACCCTGATCCTGAACCTGATTTTGATTGGGCTTGTAAGGCGGTCTCTCCCCTCTTTTTGGGGTATAGTTTTTATTTTGGCCGCCATACCCCTCATACCTCTCATTATATAATCCTCTTGTCATGTTTTTGTAATTGTTATTATAATTGTATTTTCTGGGATAAGCCCTCTCAGCATTTCTTGAAAATATGTATGCTGCTCCATTGTTATAATCCTGCAAATCTCTTTCTAGCTTCTTAATCTTTCTTTGTACTATCCTATCACAGTGCTTATCTACTTCTATAAATGTATTCTCATAGTCCCTTTTGATGCTTGAAAAATTCATATTATCAGTTATGCTGGCGTTAATTGAATCAATTTCAGCCAGAAGTACATTTGTTTTATCTTCATAATCAACCACCATTAGTTTAAGTAACTCCAGGCCTGTTCTGTCATACAAATCTGAAATTTCATTAAATAACTTTGAACCTGGAATGGCATTATTGGGCATTTTGTTAAAGCGCAGCCTTTTAGGAACCCGCCCCACTCTAATGCATTCATTCAGGTATTCTATTTCCAACTGAGTAGTTTTAAAGGAATACAATTTGTTGTTAAATTCTACAACAAGCTGCTCAAGTTGAGCATTATTTGAATTAACATATTCAGCAGTTGTAACTGTATTATCCATCTGCATGGGTGTCATGAAGTTTGCCACTTCTGTCTTAAGAAGCATGAAGTTGGCTTTGGAGAAATTATTTACAGCAGTTTCCTTAATGGGGGGGTGGGGGTGGGATGTGGCTATCTAGGGTGATTAGCTTATAGTCGGATCTGGAGTTGAGTTGACCTCAGGAGTGGAGCACCAGTCTCCCATGCTGGTAATGACCAGGTCCAGGATATTGTTGCCCTTGGTGGGGGTGTGGATAAGTTGATCCAGGGCATTGGAATTTATGAATTCCAGAAAACATTGAGCAAAGGAATTGGTACATGAGTAGTTTTCACAGTTAATGGTGGGGTAGTTGAAATCGCCCATTATTAGGGTGTTTGGTTGAACCCTAATATTTTCCAGTAAATCAAGAAAAGAGGAATCCTGGGTCATTGTGTGGGATCTGTACCATGCCATGATTTGAATTGCAGTTTTGCCCAGAGTTAATTGCACTTGGATGATCTCAGATGCATTATGCTGAGCAACTAGCCTGGAGGTGTGGATATCCTTAATGAATATGGACACACCTCCATCTTTAGTAGTTCAGTCTGGGTTAGATGGCCGAAAGGTGTGGTTTGAATTATAGCCTGGTAATGCAGGGGTGCTCTCTGGAACCTTGAATCAAGTCTCAGTCACTTGACAGATAGTGCTTTCCATTTTAAGGAGTTCCTCAAGTGAGTGCATTTTGATGTTTAGACTTCTAGCATTGAGTAGCATTACCTTCAGTTTTTGCTTGCCTGTACCTGTTATAGTGATGAGTTTGTCATTTGAACCTTGCCTAAAAAAGGCACTATAGGCGTGCAATAGCCTAAGCCAATATCCAGAATCCCAGGGGTGACAGCTGCAGGCCATCTCTGGCAAAGCATCGTGGTCTGTCGACCATGTCATCCCAAGCAGACAGATACTGGATCCCCTTAGAATGACACCAGAAGCTTAGCCAATTGTTGAAGTCAATCATTTTGTCCTTATACTGCTGTATCATTCTGGGTAATGGCAGGATGCTACTCAGGGCTAGTGTCATACCTGCCCGGGTTACAAGATTGGAGAGCTCTTCTATGTCTCTTTTCATGTAGACCAGGGAGGTATGTCTCAGGTTGTTTACACCAACATGGACAATGACAGAGTCATATTTGTACTTGTTGTAGTGTGACCAGAGTGCATGCATTATGTGGCAGATCCTAGCACCTGACAAGCAGTTGACAGTAACTTTCTTTTTGTTTAGCCTGATGAGTGGAACATCAGTGTGCCTGACTACAGAGTCACCTATGACTAGAGTGTTGGGTACGTTGTTATGCCTTATGAGCTGTGGTTGAGTGGCACAGTGAGTCTATGGTCTATGTGTCATTTGGGTTGTGTTGGGGATGGAGGTTGCTTGCATTTCTGCTTTGGAGGTCTCTGCTGCTTGGGCAGATTATTATTGAGAGCGTCCGTGAATGTTTTTGTGTTTCTATGTGTGGGTTTTGGTGGTGTAGGTTTAGTGGGACAGTGTGATGAGTGTGTTGCAAGTGTTTACCTTCTCCTCTTGAATGTCTAGTCCAGTCTTGGTTGGAGAGAGCTTTACCTCCAGTTTGGCTATATAAGTGCATCTCTCACAGGTTGTAGTGTTGGGTGGTAGGACAAGAATGTAGTCTGTGTACATGAGGCAATTCCTGCATTGCCCCAAAAGTCTTCAGGTAGACAGGAGATAACACCAGGAGCTAACCCTTGGACATGCCTGAATAGGTACTAAAAAAAACTATTTTCCTCTAGACAAGTGAGGAATGAAAGTACAAAAACTGTTTTCCTCTAGGCAGATGAGGAAAGTTTAGTGTTGTAGTAATTTTTAGCCTATTTAGTGCTTGCAACAAGTTTTGAACAAGTGCTGAGCTCGAAGAAGCAGATTTGAGTGCTCAAACTAAAAACCTGGCTAGTTCTAAGGGAAAAATTGAAGACCAGACCCTATGTTGCCGGGAATAGTTTAACCCTAGCTAAGCAGTGCTGTGCAATGCGCAAACTCGTGCAAACCCACACAAACACAGGTTTTTAAGTCAGAAGTTGAAAGGGATAGAAATCAGCCCAAAATGGCCAATAAGGTACAATTTCAGAGCTGGAAACCACTCCTCTTGTGACAGATAGGCTGCTCAATGCTTACTACTCTCAGTGATAAGCAGAAAGACTTCCCCTCAACCACAGCAATGTCTGGACTACTCAGAAATACAATACGTTCATATGCCTCATGGAGATAATACAGCTATACTGGAAGATATCCTACATTGGATATCTGTAAGATTTACACAAGAAAAAATATTACTAGGTGATGTGAATGTCAGTGGTTGGATATAAATTCGAACTCCCCTACATCTACCATGAACTTATATGGTTTCTCACAACTAAATAACAACCCCACACATTACATCAAGACAGCAAATTCTCTATTAGACCGGATCCTAGTATCAGACCCTTGCAAATACTCCATCACAGGTGCAATGTCAGACTCTTTCAGTAATCATTTCCCAGTCTATATGACCAGACATCTCACACATCCAGTTAAACAACATATTTATAAAACTACACATAACCTTTCCAAGTTAAACCCAGAAATGTTCACTACTACACTATCAGCTATTAAATGGAACTTCCTAAAAATCTTCCCCTTAGACAATGCTGTAATTGACTTCAACACAGCTTTTCTAAATATCCTAAATAGCCTTGCAACTCCTAGAAGGCAGAGACTGAAAACAAATAATGCAATTTGGTTATCTAAAAAGGGTAGAATGCTAATGCAAGATAGACAAAAAGCATGGAAAGAATGGAAAAAATACAAAACATCTCAATAACTTGAACATTTCAGAATGCTTCACAATCATACCAAAAAGCAAATAAATGAAGACAAAACAGCTATGCTATAATAACATTCATAATAATAATAAATACAACCCTAAAAAGTTTAATCAATCCAAGAAATCTTATATCCAGGATAACAATTCCACCCAAACCCCTCCCCTGATAACTCACCACTCAAAACTGCAATACAGTTGAACTCTTATTTTATAGGTAGTATAGTATCTCTAACCATAGACTCCTCAACATCTAATTCCAACTATGCCCAACAGCCACATATCACCACATCCACTTACACCTTCAAACTTGTGTCCACATCCTTTATAAAATTACTCATAAACTTAAACCATGCTCTTCTTCAGCTGATGACCTTCCAAGTGAGTACTTAAAAATAGCAGCCAATAGTATTGCCTGTCCTGTCTCAATCCTTATAAATCAGTCACTCTAAGAATCCCAAATTCCCAATCTCTTGGAAAAAGTCACAGATTATCCCTCTGCACAAATGAAGAAATTCAACAGACAGTAATAACTTTAGACCTATAACAATCTTATCTCCCCTCACTAAAATACTTCAAAAATGTATTCAAAAATAATTGCTAGACTGCCTCCTGCAGGAAGTACTCCTATCCCCTACACAACATGGCTTCTCTCCTTCCCATAGCACTAGCACTGCCCTTCTAACCTATATAGATACAGTCAATAAAGCTAAAGATAATGGCAAACTAGTCTCTTACATATTTCTAGACTTATTTAAAGCCATTGACACAGTTTGTCACAGCAAACTTCAACTTCAAATGTCCTCACTAGGTCTCTCTCAGCCCACATTTCTGTGGTTCAAAAGCTACCTGTCCAATAGGTATCAGTCAGTAAAATGGCACTCCATGCTCTCTCCATACCTCCCAGTTACCACCGGTGTACCACAAGGCTCTAATTTTGGTCCCTTCATCTTTAACATTTTCACTAACACCTTCTATACTTCCACACAACAAGCTCCCATAATACAATACACAGATGATTACACTCTTATTTGCACATCGACATGGTACACCTCCAAAAAATTACTCAGGAACTGTTAACAGCCACTAAAACATGGCTTCATAACCCACAACTCATGCTCAAAAAAAAAAAACTACTACTTTCCCCCCAAATTCCTCTCTCATGAAAAAACAAAATTTAAAGTCCTCTTTCTTGATAATACAACAATTGAAGTCACTTCTCATGCAAACTATCAATGGTGATAGTAGATGATAAGCTTACATTCGACCTACATATACAAAATTGCATAAGAAAACCCATCAAAAACTAGGGATGCTTTGCAGAGCCAAAAACGTTCTCACTGACACAATTAAAACTACATTTGCCACTACTTAACTCCTCCCCACTCTTCTTAATGTTGCTCCTGTCTTTACTAACCTCCAGGCTTCATAAAAATTAACACTTGAGCAATGCTATAACAAAGTTGCTTAATTTGCAGCACATACCCCTTTCGGAACCCACCAACGTATAGCACTGAAAAGCCTATACTGGTTTGAACTGCCACATCAACTAACATATACAAAACTTCTTACAACCTGCAAAATTATCCAGCACCAATCTGCTTGTCCAGCACCAAAACACATTCTACACAACTATGTTCCCATTTGGTCATTGTGGTCCAGTGTACATAAACTCCTGTCTACAAACCAACAAATCTTTTGGGCATTGTCTGTACTCAGACAAGGTTGCTAAGGCCTGGAACTCCTTACCTGTATCCATCAGGTCTATATCCTCCCTCCCATCTTTCAAAACCCCTCTGAAAAACTTCCTATCTAAAATGTGGCTTTGTTCTTGCTCAAAACCAGGATAAACTATATATCTAAATTACTTATATCTCCTTACTTTCCCTTCTACACTTTCTTCCTTACTGCTGTCTAATTCTCTTCCCTAACTTTCTCGCTAAATATACCATAAGCCTGTTTTCCCTCACTTCACATTGCAATTCCTATTTGCATTAGGCTAACTTACCTTTAATTCATCTACAAACTGTCTAAAAATTTCTCTAAGTTTTAAATGATTGTCATACACCCTGTATTGATTCTTAATCAATGTTTTATAGTATGTCTAATTTGTTATAATTATTTAAACTGTAGATGTTTTTGTTTTATTTTTAAAGATCGTAAAATTATTGTTCTTAAAATGTTTTGTAATAATTTCGAGATTTTCTCCTTGGGCCTCTACTGAAAATGGGCTTTTACTCACTCAGACTGTCCTAGTAATCAAATGTCAGTGAATAAATAAATAAATAAATATGTATTCTTAACTGAGAGCCACAATGTGTGAATCAATATATTTCTTAAAATCTATGATGTAGTCTAAGGTACAAATGTATGGGGCTGTATGTTTACAGAGGTGCATGATTAAGAGTAAGTAAAAGTAATAAGCACACAACAACATCAATGGTACAAGAAACCTTTTTTGTTTCGTGATTATGTAGAATATTGGAGCTTGCATTCTTGTGGGTCCAGAATACAAAATAACATCATGCAACATCTAATGTTCTCTGTAATCTCTGGTTTAGTTAATGTACTATTGTTGGAACTAAACTGAGCCTCAAGAGATCTTTAGTAAAAGAAAAAAACTAATTTAGGATACATATTTTTAACAAAAAAATAATCAACACAAAGCTATATTGTTTCTTTAGTTCTTTTTGCAAGTGGGGCTGCTTTTCCCTTAATTTCCTAGAAGTACCATTTTTTATAGACTATAGGGGGTTTAATAGGATGACAATCCCCCTATTTCAGATGGAATTAACCAAATAAAAAGCCTCCTAAAATATATCAGAATATATCAGAATATTACAACAGCAGTAACTTTGGCCTGGCAGTTGGTGCAGACAGTTAGGGCTGTAGTACCTGTGGTACAAGGTTTGATTCTCTTAGCCTTATTAGCCTACCTGATTAACAAAATGGCTAATATTATGATTATTATTACTACAGTAATTCTCTAACATTCTAAGTGCTATACACTGGCAAGTTCCAATGTTCCAAATTAATGCCAATTGCTCACCATGACTGAGTGATCTCTGTATGCTGCCTAATAGAATTATAGGTGGATTATATGCAATTCAGACAGGCAACTTCACAGTAATGTTCACTAAACCAGTTCTAGAAGTAGACAACACATTGGGATTATTGAATGTTACCACTAACATTAATAGTTATAGGTAGCCAAAAGGAACTGTATGCTTGTTATAGATACACTGCTGACATAGTCAGGGATCAAAGACTCAATCAGGTATCAATATAAGGTGGTAAAGAGTGAAGAACTCTTTGTAACAGTAATGACACCATAATAGAATTGGTTAACACATATGGGATATGTAGAGACAACAGTGCAATAGCTGAAATAAACTACATGTGAGTGGGAGCAGTAGCAATGTAAATTTAAAACTGAGTAACTTGTGCAGGACAAAAATGTGATTCCTGAAAAGTTAGATGCATGTGGGAAAGAACACTTTAAGCAATCAAAGCATGCAGCTGTTTTAGGACAGTTCATGTGACTCAGGCAAACACACGTATGTTCTTGTATATGGCCTAGAGTGTTTCCTGATTGTTTCTGTTCCTGGCTCCTGCAATTACAAGTATGTAACTTGACTTACTGGTAAGAGGTACTTTCTATGTATCCAGCCAGTGTGAAGGAGAGGAAAGTTAGGACAAGTTGGCTGTAGGGCAAGCAAATGAAGAAACAAAATCAGTGTCATGAGTTACATATGTTAGTAATAAGGCCTTTCCTTGTTGGGGAAAAACAGACTGCAATAGAAAATACATCAGGCTGTACAACATTCAGGTGTATCATAACAGCTCTAGTGTTTATCTTTGCCAATATTTATAAGCAAAGGTACATTTTTTCATGTTTGATGAGTAGAATGAATAAAAGGTACCCAGCATAAACCAGTGTTTCAAGTTTAGTAACCTTTTGTAGTGCAGCCAGTTATGATGTTTTAAAAGTGTAAACTGAAGTGAAGATTGCAATGTGCGACTTAATAAATCTAAATTAAAGATGACATAAAGTCAAAACGGCTTGACGGAATATATAAACAGAGTCACTATACTATTTGCTAAAATTTTAGTAATCTGCATCTGAGAGTAGATGGTTTTGCATTTTGACAAATGCCTATTTTTATTAACTTCTCTATGAAAGCAACTTTTACACAAGGGAGGTAGTATTGAGGTTATAACAGAGGATGGGAAAGAATAAGAAACTGTATGATTTTGCTGTGGTAAAGCAAGCCCTTAAGCAATCTGAAGCGTGGTATTTACTTTCTATGATTTTGCTTCTGCCATTACTATTATTGAGCAAAGTAGGCAGTTGTTTTCTCTGAAGATTTTTAACAGCATGGTGCACACTGCCATTAGTATAACAAGCAAGCCCCTGATTCTTTGTCTTTGAAACAGAATTACTTGTACCACACCATTACTGCCCTCCATTTAGCAGCTAAGCAATCATCTTTGTTGATGGTTTTCATGAGAGAGATGTGTGTGTGTGTGTGTGTGTGTGTGTGTGTGTGTGTGTGTGTGTGTGTGTGTGTGTGTGTGTGTCTGAATGCATGTGTATGTAAAGTATTGTCAAATGGGATTTGATTCCTGTGGATGGAGGTTCCCAACACAAGGCATTTAAAGTTTTCATAATTCTTGCCAGTTAATTGTGTCAAAAATTTCCTGTACTTTTTTCCTTAGCCTACCTTTCAAGGACAATCCAGGGGCACTTTCTGGTTATCTGACATGCTTAGAGTCACACAGTAGACAAATGGGGGTAGAACGAGACAAGCACTGTACCATTAACTATAGGAATCAGCTTATAAAGATCTTGCAGTCCTAATACCTGGTTCCAACTGCTAGACCTTCATTAACTTCTTCATTTTTGGTTATGTACTGAGGATTATAGTCAGTAAATAATGCCAGTTATTAGAGTTTCATAGTTTTTTTTTGTTTAGAAAATTCACATCGACTCAGTAACTATGGCTCTGTTATCTTTATCACTGAAGTTTAGTTGTTCACTTCTTAAATATCTTAAATTTTGCAGCATCTCTAATTTTATCTCATATTCATGTCCTGTCTTTCTTATATCATTTTCCTGTAAATCACTGAAGATTGCAGCATTAGAGTTTTGTTGTTCTTATTTTCCAGAAAATGCATGTGCATACAGCACTTGCTGTTCTTATAACTTTTGACTGACTGACACTTAAGGCTCTGAGCTATTAATAAACTGCTTCCTGTCATATAGATGTAAAATGCAATGTGTTGGGCTACAACAGCTTGTCTAATATTTAGTGCAGATGAATAAGGCTATGAGCTGTTAAGGCATTGCTTCTCATTGTGCAGGTTTTGATTCCCATGGCCTTCTTTTGTCTACTGTGTGACTCTGACCAATTCACTTCATCGGACAGTGGTCTGAGGCTGCCCCTGAAAAAGGCCACTTGCTTGTGGTAGGTTGCCTCAGGGTGTTAGTAAATGACTACCCCCGGGATTCATGAACCTTGCGCCAGGCGCCAGCATAGCGTCGGCGTTATAAAGCCAAATATGGCCACCGAGCGATTCAGGTATGAAGCAATCCCACGTGCACTACCGGCGCGGACCTCGCCGCCCGGCGTAGGTATGCTAATCACACTGTGTGCGGTATTGCACCATGCAAATGAAGGCAAATAGCGATCCACGAAGTGGGGCATGCGTAGCGTAAGGGCACGGCAATGTAAACCGAAAAAAATGGTTTACATTTACCCAAACATGACCAAGGAGTAACGGAAGGCTGTCAACGTCAGGTATCATACAGGTGCAATATGCCAATGGCGAAAGGCATCGAGAATGTCCAAAGAAAACATGCACAAACTGTAAATAATGACAAAAATGTCATGTACGTAGAAACCACAGCAGAACCCCCGGATATGTGTACAGAAGGTGCAAAGCAATGAAATAATATGACAATGTCCTAAAAGAGCTGTATAATACACATCAGCTGTACAGCCACCACACACCATAGTATGTATGGAAAGCCTCAACCCCAGCGCAAGGGTTGTCAAGGAGTGGTGGCAGTGTTCGGCGCCGTAACCATGTATTAGCAGTCAATGCCATGCAAATGAGGCAGATAATAGTGAATCGCAAAGCTGGCGCCGGTGTAAGGATGGAGCAAACGGCGCAGCGGTACTACACCGAGGAGTGGCCTACACGACATACATGTCAATCGCAGAGGGGTGTGCCACTGTAGGAGGAAGCATATTGGAGGCCAGCAAACCTGGGCTGTACAATGCACATCACAGCAGCAGGACCGGCGTGTGAGGAAATAGATGCGCTGAGAGTACATAATGCGTGCACAGATGCATGTGCACGAGGATGACTACGTTCCCCAACCCAGTCATGTGACGGCCTCCCCGTCAACAACCATGGATATAGGAAGGTAATGCAGAGAATATGAGGAAATGCGGAAGCAGTGTAATTGGAGCCGTAATGAGCAATCAACACCAATCAATCCAGGAAGGGCAAATGGCGGCAGCTGACAACTCTGCATGCAGACTCCTGCATAACGGGAAAGGGGAGGCATATGAATGCAAAGATAGTAGGGGATGTAGTAGAAATGCAAAGAGCAAAGAACCGAAATAGCACAGCCAAGTACAGAGGTAGCATAACTGCGGCTGCAGATAAAATGCATCATATGCCATGTGCCTGCAGGATGCAGTAATGTAAGATGCAAAGCTAAGCCAATGCAGGCAACTGTAATGTAACAGTAAAGGCAATACCGTTGCAGTTGCAACCGTAAAACACCGAAAATAATCCATGGATATGGCTGCACAGACACACCCAATGACATCACCGGGTATACAGCACAACAGTATAAAGTGTGAATGCACACAACACACAGCGCGATTTCCCAAATGCCGCACCGTAGGGTGTAAACACACGGGGAACTTTTAATATGTATATGGTGGGTGCCGCCGTGGCCGTGATGCATAGGTATGTGGCAGAGACAGACAGAGTTGCGGAGGACGGTGCCGACAACTACCGTAGGCCTCACAGGAGAAGGAGAGTGTTCAGACCAAGGGTGACCTACCAGGGGCTGCAAGACCTGGAGACAGTAGAGCGCTACAGGGTGGACAGGGACACGTTACAGCAAATAGTGGAGCTGTGCCGGCCACGCCTGAGAACAAGAGACAACAGAGGGGAGCCCATCCCAGTGGACACAAAGGTATGTGTGAGCTTGCGAATACTGGCTACAGGTACCTTTCAAAGGCCAACCGGGGATATAATGGGTATCTCACAGGCATCAGCATCTAGGGTACTACACCAGTTCCTGGATGCCATGTTACGACATGCCCATGAGTATATAAACTTCCCCAGATCTCAGGAGGAGTTGGCTAGCAATATGCGCCGCTTCCACCGTGTGGCACAATACCCGGAGGTACTGGGTGCGATCGACTGTATGCACATAGAAATCAAGTCACCGCCCGGGGAGCAGGGTAGACGCTACACAAACCGCAAGGGATACCCCTCCATCAATTGCCAGGTCGTGTGCAATGCGCAGGGCATTATCATGGATGTGTGTGCTGGCAGCCCTGGAAGCTACCACGACTCCCATATCTGGCATGCCTCACAGCTGTATCAGGTATTCGCCAGGGGACATCACACAAGGTCACCTTGTGGGGATACTGGCTATGCACTGGAGCCGTGGCTAATGACACCCATCAGAAATGCACACACACACATGCAAGAACGCCATAATGAGGCACACGCACAAACCAGAATAATCATAGAGCGTGTGTTTGGGATGTTGAAATCACGGTTCCGGTGCTTGGATACATCCGGTGGAGCCTTGCAGTACTCTCCAGGCACATGTGCCCACATATTCATAGTATGTTGTATGCTACACAATATGATTCTGTGGAAACAGCTGCTGCAGGGACATAATGGTGTAGGGCCACCAAGCCCGCCACAACTGCCAAGGCAAGCACAGGCACAGGGCGTTCAGCGCCATGAACACGCTGTGCCAGCCCCAGTAGGTAGACGGAGGCGTACCCAATATGCCCACGCCCTGGCAAAGAGGGAACGCATAGCACATACTTTGACAGCGTAGGCCCCATGGACTGACACCTCCTTACCTGCACACACAGTGAAATGGACGCCACACAAACATGTCCGCCCGTAATGTGTACCGTATGGCCGGACCTATGTGTGACTCCAACAAAGGCACCACCCAAACACTGCACACCCAATAGCCAGCAGAGCATGGAACGCCAACACCTCACCGCACGCCGGTTCTACAGCACACGGCGTAGCCGTATGCTGCCACTATTGCCGCAAGTCGACCACATATGTACTTATGTGCATACACAGATACGGAAATAGATATCAGTACACATGTAGAAATATATGTACACATACACAGATATAAAGTACAACAGGTTAATATGGAACCCAGGGATGCAAGTTCACAGATAAGTAAGACGTGAAATCTCCACATAGTAAACATAGTGACCGACAACCCGATCATCCGGGAGGGTGGGCAGAGCAGGGAACGCCAGCCATGGAAATGTCAACCTGCACCAATACATATCCGCGTGTCGGGACGATCACCAGTCCACGGTACAGTAACGGGATATGTGCGTGTCATATCCATAGGATATGAATGCGGAGGTACACGCCGCCGCCGGCGATGCGGCCAACGTAGGTATTGTGTGCAACCTTCGGTGCGAAAGTGGCAAGCATACCAGTCAAGTGTACATCATTATGAGGAACGTACCTCATTTGGGGTCTAAAACAGTTCATGTTCCTCGCAGTTCCTCAAAGTTCCACATTGAAAATGTCTGTCAAACATTCATTGTTAGGAATGTATTTAAATGACATCCTGGTAAATAGAAATTAATCATAGTAATTCATTAAAGGTTCTTCATTGTAAGTAAATCAGCATATTTTAACCATCCTATGACCTACTTAGCTGAAGTTGTTAGTATGCCATTAGTATGTGTTCCACATTATGCCCATTTGTTCCACATTAGTACCCACAAAGTAGTACTGACATCTCCTCAGTGGCTATGCGCGTGGCGATGTAAAACGATGCAAAGCGGAAATGTCCCAGAATGTACCACAGGGCCATAGCCAACAGGAGATGCAAAGGACGCATGTACAAACCATGACCGCATGTATGGCGGCCATATGGTAGACTCAACATGATACGTCGGCAACGTTACACAGTATCAGGCATGTACGGCGAAAATACGAATGTGCTATCCCGGCACCGATCGTGAAGACTTACGGTCCCGTAAATACCGCTGTGTGTTCCACGACCGTTAAGTAAGCAAGCGGCACACGAATAGGAGGCTACCGGTAGCATACAGGCCGTCCCAAGTATAGGACCACAATCACCGTAACTATCAGTGACAAAATGCCAATGGATAGTAGGCACGGACGAACATCCGCAGATATATAACCGATGTGAAGGAGGAATACGTGCAGGAAGCACACATGCAGGCGATACCGACACCACACGACATCAACAAAACAAACATTCCCAGAACAACAGACAGGTAACCTGCAGCTCCCCAAGCAGGGATGGAGCACACACACAAGCATATCTTGTATGTATAAATGCAAGACCCACACCCGCACTCACCCACATCCGCAGATATACCCCATCGCACATATCAAAGGGATAACAGCTAAAACCGTAGCAAAAACATACAGACAGTCAATGACAGCGGCATACCCGCAACAAGCCGCGTGGGAAACACTAGCAGCAGCTGATGCATCCCTGCATCCGTTGTGTACAGGAATATAACAGCTATGTTACACATCTGAATGCACAATGCCATCGACAGACGCCGCCAGGACACGGACACCCACATGTCAAACAGAATACCATACCCAACACACACAATCCACGGCTAACACCACAGCGTAATGTACCTGACACCACACATAGCGTATGCAGTCACACAAACATTATACAATACATACCATCCCCACGAAGGTAGTGCAAATAACTAACGGCCACACGAGGAATGAACCATGGCCTAGTTTCCCGGGTAACGCATTTAATGGAGGAGGATCACCAGTGATATGCGCATAAGTACACACCGAGGAACAGCTATTGGCGTGATGAATCCACATGCCTCAGGTGACGACGAATAAAAGGAAGACTCCCTGGATATTCAAACCGTATGTTCATAACGAACACAAACGCTATTGAAAGGAAATACTGAGAGGAAGATATTGACGAATACAGAAGCGAAGGCCGGAAAGGTATGTCGAACCCACGAGATGTACTGATGTGTAACGCATGATACGTATGACTAATCTGCACTGTATGTGAACGATGTGTGTAAGTAAAGATACCTGTCCATTAGGCAGAGAGTGGTGAAAGGTGGTTATGTAATGCTAAGCCGCGGAGCATACCAACGACTGTGGACAACGTGTGCACAGCAGTGGGACAACATGTACACAGACGTGATAACCCAAGGTCCGCCATAGGGATTCAAAACACAGAACAATGCCACCACCCACGCCGATGCTGTCAGTGGATATCGAACAATGAAGCCCCACAGCAGGGGATAGGCCATGTATGTATAGTGTCGCAGCACACATGTGCATGGGCATATACCGTCGATGTCATACGGAATGTGCGCACGACGTGCACGTATCCCACGCAGTAGGGGTGACTATGTCAATTATGTGTAATGCAAAGCTGTCATGATGGATATGTTCAGAAATCATAGACAGTATCACAGGCATAGCATGCATGATGGAGGGATGGCCTAATGTTATGTACATAAACAAGATATGTATGGCCTGCACATATGGGACAGTGTAGTAGCAGAATAGGTACCCGAAATGGAGGGAACAGCAAGTAACCATGTCCAAACGTTCCGTAGCAGGTGCAATGTGTGCCACAATGATGTCCGGCAGGGCCGTGTGTAAACACATGTGCAATGTACACAGTAGTGTCACCCCCCCCATGGTAGTGTCCACTGAACGGCAGAAGTGGATGTCAACTGTATGTCTATACAGTACTTCCGCTGTGGTGGTACCATGGGTCTGTGTCACCCTACCAGCAAGGGAGCTATCACATGACTAGTGACACAGTGTGCCCCTGTGGGATGTGCACAGGACCTATGTCCCACAGCACGGTGTGTGTCCAGTCTGTGGATGTCACACAGACGCCCGGGCTGAGCAATGTGGCATGTGTGCACACATGCAGGACTGCTCTTCCCACCCTGCCCACTGCAAACGCCATGTAGGAGTACTACATGCATCAGTAATGCGGAGAACATGGCCCATGGCAGAGTAGAGTACACCCCTGTGTTAGTGGTATGCAGGTGAGTACAGATGTGTTAAATGACTGTCATTTGCATATGTAAACTGTCTGAGCCGGGTAGACATCACAGCATGACTATACTGAGACATGTAACATTGTATCCATTGTGTAAGGTACACCACATATGTGTTATTGTAACACTGCCTGCATCTACATGTGTGTATGGCACAGGTACAAGAACACCCAAGGTATCAGCTAGACATACGGTCCAGAAATGCGTGGTCCTGCACATGTGTACCCACGCCATGGTGGAATATGGCAACCACAGCACCATGTGGGGCATGTGTGTGTACAGCAACCATGCACAACGTGATATGCATGTATAGGGACAGCATCCATGTGATACACACTGCACGACTGTCACTATGCAAAGGTGATGTGTATGCACTATGTGTGATGTAACTGATGCAATGATATCTACATGATATATCTGCCACACTGACACCTGTATGGTTGTTAGCAATATGAGTAGGATGAGCTAGAATGCTGCCAGGTATGTAGATGTGGTATATGTAGGCATGGACAATACTCTGTGACAGCAGGTAGTGTACGTATGCAAATAGTGAGCATGAGGGGCCACATGACTGAGGACTGTGCAATGTCACACGTCCCTGACTTGTTGTAGTTAGCATGATATGCTTGCACCACTGTGTGACCTGTACAGGAGGCACATGGCGTAACATCCTGAGACATAGGGTACGATGTGATGCTGGATGTGTACATTGGCAATAGCATAAAGTGGAATGGCGCTGAAGGGCAAAGAGCGGATCATGTCTGATGTGATACCCTCTGTACCACCCCAACCACCCATGCAATAGTATGACAGGTGGCCAGCATGGGATGTGGTGTGCTGTGGCGCACAGAAGCCCAACAAGGGTGCCAGTAAAGGCATGCAGGTAGTCAATGAGTGTGTGAAGCATGTATGTCAGGATGTGGCCCAATGCCATACTGAATGGCCCAGTCATGGGTGTACAAATGCAGCCCCATACGTGCAATGCAGTACCACCCATGTGTAGTGTGATAGATGTGGTAGTGTGGTGGTCAGGGTACACAACGTACATGAATGGGTTAGCAGTCAATGCAGTGTGCTGCTGCAGAGACATGTAACAGCCAGGTTGGTGGGATACAACAACTACAGAGATTTGAGGTGACATTGGGACTGTGTTCCCGGACATAACATGTGCATGGCAGTACTATGTATGTGTCCACAGGGTTAATACAATGTCCAGCCAAGGATTGGAACCCTGTAGTGAGTGAGAGTGTGTATTGTTGGTAGGTACCCCATTGGCAGGCACGATGCCAGCAACATCTGTGTTGGCAATGCCTGCATGACTGTTGTATGCTGCATTGAATGTGGATGTAGTCAAACAGCAGAGACATACCACCACACTGCGTGAGGGCCCACACTGCAATGTATGGCAGTCATGTGTAGGTAGCTAGCTGTGGAGTATGTGATGCACCATGAGGACACACCATGACTGTCAAGTGACACACCACACACATGTGAACATAACTACCGTGCAACAGCCTGCACATGTGCCCATACAGCACGTGTGCATGGAACAGGAATACCACTGTGGCGTCTGTGAAAAGGCCAGTACCACCATGTCTCTGTGTGGAATAGCATGGTCCCTACCAGTGTGTAAATGTAGCAGAAGTGCACTGTGATCAGTGTTGGCATAGGCACGTAGACTGTCCATCGTACGGGGTGCCATGCCATCAACTATCTCTGTCAGTGGATGTCAGTAATACCGGCTGTAGAGTGTATGTACCATGCATGCTGCTATGTTTGTGTGTTTAGGGTGTGGCTAGCAGGGCTGAGAAGCATGGATGTTCAGCAAACAGAGGGGGGATGTGTAGGCATAGCACACAGACACATGGAGGTTTGGTGCATGCCGAGGGTAGTGTAGGTATGGTATGTGTCGTGTAATGTGTCACCCAGCTATGCGTACTGCATGGCCAAGCATGTGTGGGTACATGGGAGTCCATACTAGGGAAGGGCGTGTTGCTGTCAATACATAGCAGTAGCAACTGTCCTAGGTGCAATGTACAGTATGCCAACACGACCAGCATGTAACCTGTGGTGTACAGTGTATTCACTGTCGCGTGTCACAATGTGCGTAGCGGTCACGAACATGGGTATCTGAACATGGATTACCTATGATGCAATGTGTCTTGGGAATATACTGTATGTGTGTAAATCACTGTGTGGTGTGGGAACCACCCACAAGTGTGTGTTGCAGTCCAGGTATGTGCCTGGGAGGTATGATCTGTGTACAATCTGGACTGGCAGGTGTGCCGTGTAGGGCATGGAGGCAGGTCCCAGGCACTGCAGATAAATGACATGTGTGCTGTACTGTGTGTGCAGTGCTTGTGTACAGCACAGTGGAGGGTGTAAGCATTGTCACACATCACTGCATGCTGTGCCTACCTGTGACAGCCCTGCCGGAGACAGACATGTGACACCGCTGCACAGGCAGCATAGCATGTGAAGATGTACATGTGGGCTGCACACCTTAGGCAGATGTCCACAGGTCATGTGTGCCACGGTAGTGTGGTTGAACACGACTATCAGACTGGACAAACACCACATGCCTGCATAACTACAGTATGACCATAGTCAACAGTCCCAGTGACAGAGTAGGCCAATGTACACTATCCCTGCGTGCAGACCACTGGCTACTGGACACCTGGCTAGACACACACCCGGAGGGTTAATTCACCATTGAGCCATCACATGTCCCAGTCCATGTGGTCCGTACAATGTCATCACAGGGTGGTCACAATAGCAGGTGGCAAGGCAGACACGGTGTACCAGGTGATGTGTCATGTGTGCATATGTCGACTAGCACAGCCGTTCACATGTCTGCAACATACTGGTGCACGATGTATACTGTTACATGATGTATGGAACTGCACTGTCACCCACTACAGGGCCATCTGACACAGGTGTATTGTGACAGGTGTAACCCATGTTTGCACAGGATACATGCCGCTGTTGTAGGCAGCCATGCTGGTGGCTACCAGTGATATATGCAGTGGTCATACAGACATACCGTACACAGTGTTCATGCAGGAATGTCCATTGTCGTGGACGATGTGCTGCTATGTGAATGTAGGTGTGTGTTGTGAATGTTACACATCCAGAAGACACCATCTGGTGCAGTCATGGTTGTCAACACCAGTACACACATCCACAGCAGTCAGAACCCAGTCCTGACAATGTGTGTCAGTCACCCTCGTACTGTGTGACACATGTGCACATGGCGGAACACCTACCACTGTCATCTAAGCTGGCTACATGATGGCTGGAATGTGCTGTAGAAATGTACAATGCTGGTAGCCCAATGAAGTACCTGGAATCAGACACAGTACGCTATGTCAGCCATGTAAACCATGCACAACAATGACCGCCCAACAGACACAAACAATGCATTGACACATGGAACATGTGCACATGACAACCCCCAATGAGGTATGTTGCACATATTGATGTACAATTGTCATCTATGGCCATAGCATGGATGCAGACACACATACTCCACAGGTAGTACCATGTGATGTAGGTAGGGGGGCATTGCTCGTGTACATGTCACAGTAGCTGTACAGACACATGTCCTGCATAGCTGTCATGTAGGGGTAGCTGTGGTATGTGACTGCTGGACATGCCCGTACAAATGACCATGTCCCACAGGAGATGTGTTATGTGTGTACCACATGTGACGTGCTGACAACAAGCTGTGATGTGTACGGCTGCCGGTGTACCTGTGTGACATTGTCTGTGATGGGTGCAAAGGCATATAGTATCGTATTGCATGCCCACAAGCCCCACATAGGTGCATAGCCTGAACATACAATACAAGGAGTGTGTGGGATGATAGCAACCCACAGGAGAAGATGGGTATGGACGGCAGCCCACAACCACATGTGTGTGTACGGTGCTCACGTCCACGACACATGAGCATCTGAGAGGCTAGTGTTACAGCTGTGCAGGGTTGCATGCATATATGTTCAGCAACATCCCTGTGTGTCCCACCACTGGCCCGTGAACCGATGGACACCAACCAAATGTGCAGATATGAGATGTGCACAGCACATCACAGATGCCTACTGTAGAACAGGCTTACCATGTAGACATGTGCACAGTAGGTCTGCGCCAGCTGCAGTCAAACATGTAATGTGCTGAACCACACCAATAGTCCAGGCCATGCCACAGATGGACGTGCATGCATCTGTGTATGTATGGCTGTGAATGTCTCCGGCATAGCAATATAGCTGTGTCACTGTTGTGAACAACAATATGAATGGGTTATATGTGTGTGGGGTGCGTCATACGTGTATGGTCTGATCGACGATACCATCAGTGACCCTGCTATGTGAACATCCCTGTACCCATACATGGATACCTATGCTGTGCCCAACACCACATTCACAGAGGGAGGGATGGCGGTGTGTAGTGCAGCAGCAGACATGGGGGTGGCAGCAGGCACTGGATGTACACATATGTGGTACCCACATCAGTGCAGGCAACCATCCATGTGCACGGGATAGCGGTGTGTGTCCACATACAGCACTGTGTTGATCAATATCCCAGCACATAGCACCTGCCAGGGTTACAGTGTATGCATGGATGTGTGATACCTGCATGCACCAGACACACCCTCAGCAAGCAGCGTGCAGCATACCTCGCTTGAGGCCAGTGTCCACACCATGGCGATAGACATGTTGAATGTCCATATACACATAGCAATGACATATGGAATGGACAGCCACCCTGCCAATATCGTAAACCCCAGGTGGATCACAACCCAGTGCCATGTATGTGGCATACCCTGCCATACCATGCAGACCTGCCCAGCAAGGCTGCATGAGCTATCACAGTCCTACATGGTGCAATGGACAAAAGGCACTCTCACTATCAACCATACACAGCAGTAATGTGGCGGTGATGCACCCTGTGGTGTCACAGGTGCTGTATGATGCTCTGGACAATGTGTGTGTGTACATGCTATGCATGGCCTGTCCTGCTAATGTGTCATGGTTACACATTGCCCTATGTCTATCACATGTGCAACACAGGTGAGCTGTGGCAAGTCGTCCAACACCCGTACTGTGCTGTGTGGATGTACATGGCACAACACATGCATGTGCAGGTGTCCATGTGTATGTGTACAGTGCCACTGCTGACGTTCACAATGGCTACAGACGTGATGTGTACTGACATATACACAGCGTCCAGGTGAACAGCAGCACCGACGTCACATGGGGACCTATGCCAGTGATATGGACACAGGTGCAGCCAGGTACACATGTCCACAGCTGGCTAACATCTACATGGTGCGTGTACAGTGTGATGGGGTGGCAAACAGATATGATGTGACACACACTGCTCAATGGTGTGAAGCCAACACATCGGCTGTGTCACTGCCACGATGCCTTTCACAGATTACTGTGCAGATGTCGTACTTGTCATAGCAATGTATCTCCAACAGTATGCCAGCACAGCAGTGTAAATGTGACCTGCCACCATCATTATGTCTTACAGATAATGCCACGATCCCGGCTTCCTGCATTCAGTCGACAGGAGGAGGAGGTGATCATACCATACCTCCATACTAATCATGACATGTTATTTACTCATGTGCCACAGCAGGCACAGGAATGACAGGAGATGTGGGAGGAGATGTGCAGGAGGGTGAACAGCCTGGGCGGATACAACCGCACTTATCAGCAGATCCGCAGGCACTGCACAGACCTGATCCGGCATGCAAGACAGCGTGCCGCTGCAATCGCCAGACAACAAAGTGGGACAGGTGGTGGGCCACCAACCCAGCCCCCACTCACAGCCACGGAGGAGCTCCTGGCCAGTCTGGGGACACCCACGGAACAACACGCAGAAACCCATGCGTCCATCGTGGAGGTGGGTGTCTCCCGAACTCTGAGCTTGGAGCTGCATGGTAAGTCAGGGTTGCATGTTTGTATGATAAGTGACGTGGGGGTGGGTGTCATAGTACAACACATAATATAGCCATACATGCCAGGTATATGGCCACACAAGACGCATACTACAGTATGCTATGTTGTGTTAGCAGACATGTGCATAGCACATGCTAACTCACAGATGCATGATGTGACATGCACACTGCTGACTGAGGCGATAGTAATGGATAATGTGTATACCTTTGTGTCATCCCTTTACAGGTACGCCTCTGGGTCGCAAACACAAGGGTCTGTTGCAGGTAAGTCTGTTGCTAGTCAAAGGCATGATATGGTGTATTGATATTCCCATGTGTCCAGGCATGACATGCACACCTGTGTGTGCCCCAGTCACGGTATACAGGTTGCACCACCCGACACACACACCACCCATGTACAGTAGATACAACCGTTAGCGTAGAGTGGCATGACACCACACGACCTATTGGTGTGGTACGTGCATTCAGCTATGCATACAATGGTGTAGGTGTTCCACAATGGCTGCATGTGTAGTATGCATCGGTATGCCTCTGCAGTATGCACACAGTACCACATAGTGAGCTGTGATCTTGCCAGAGCACAGGTGTTACCAATGTGACCTATGCCCCTGCATCGGTGCACACACGTTGTGACATGGCACATGCCATGTCCCATGCATGTGGATGTCTGGCTGCAACATTGTCACACCATGACATGACCTATGCACGACATAGCAGACATCCACACTGTTTGTATATCTGTAGGGAATGTGACACCTTACACTAGTATGGTTGTATGTCACATGGGCCACCACAGGGCCATGTGCACGATGTCCACCACACACAATTGTCAATGACCCAGACAGACAAGGCCATGGTCGATACCTACAGGCATGTTGCCACACAGTACATCCACAGTGGGTAGTCACCGTTGCACCCTGTACACACATAGTGGGCTCATCACTGTAGTGGCCCCCCTGGACATCCGATGTAGTACACCACTGACATGGAATGCCTCTCCACAGCTACTACAGGTGCCTCCAATATCCACCACATACGTGCTGCTGAGCGGCTGAACTGACTTACAGACATGGCAATGTAATGCGTCCAGGTCACGCATCACACAGAAACATAACTGTGTCCTGCTACTGTGCAGTGGCACAATGCCCGCACTCCACACTGTACAGCTATGTACACAGCTCACACCAACCGCACCTGCACAGACATCCCTGTTACCCATACATTGTATCTGTAGACTGTACACATAACACTGCACCATGACAGCCATTGTGATGTGGTGTATGCGGTGGGACACCATCGTCACATGTCCACATGATACCACACATGTTTGCGGTGTACATGACATAGTGTCGGCAGACATGTGTACTGTCAACTCGTCCGTGGCCACACGGTGTATCACGGTGATGCATGCAAACTACCATGAATGTGTGTACTGCATGCCTACTAAAAGACACCTGCCTGTTGTACTGTTCCCACCAGGGCAGTGTGCATACTGCCACTAGGAATGTCTGGTCTACATTCACTGGTCTGTGGTGTGTGAATGCTGCATGCCACCTGCATTATCACATGCATGATGTCTGTGTGTGTGTGTGTGTGTGTGTGTGTGTGTGTGTGTGTGTGTGTGTGTGTGTGTGTGTCTGTATTGTAACTGACGGTATGCCTTTGTATTGATAGGTGCTGTAGGTGAGTTCCCCTCCTGCGGTCCAGCTGATGCTAGTGTCCCCACAGATACTAGTGGTGATGACCATGTGCATGAGGCACAGGCAGGGTCGTCACAGGCAGACACTCTGCCATTGGAGAACATCACACTTACGACCCCTTCATCCCTGAACATGGTTCAGATGCCGACACATACCCCAACACCGTTGCCCATAGATGACGGTCAGTCAGCGTCTGTTGGCACCGAGCAGGAATGTGTGGTGGCTGCAGAAGGTGTGGGTACACACGATGTTGCCAGTGTAATGACTGGTGCAGTGCCACGCAGGCATGTGGCAGGTGCTGCTCGTAGGGGGAGCACCGCTAGACATACACCTGCCATACAGGGTGCAGCAGCTGGTATAACCAGACGCATGTTCCAGACTGTAATGGCGGCGCAGGCACGTGCCGAATGGCAGAACCAGGAAGGGCAGAGGCTGCAGAGGTCTGCAATCCGTTCCTTGAATGACAACATCCAGGCATTGGCGAATGCCCAACAGCATCTTGCCGATGTTCTGGATAGGAGATTGGGTGAGATGGCTGGTATCCTCGACCGAGGCATGGCCATCCTTGAGCGTGGGCTGTCCGTGCAGGAACACCAGGTAGGGGTGAGGCATAGGGCACGTGGGCATAGGCCAGCAACACCACCTGGTGCAGGTCAGCGTGTGCGTGCCACCTCCCATGCCCACCCACACAGTGCTGGTAGCAGCAGCAGTGCAGCTGCTACTACACCGACCACACCAGGACAGAGCAGGCCACGTGGATGTGGCACTGGACGGCCCCGGCGTGGGCACGTTTCCAGCGGACATGTGACATCGGAGAGTGGACTGTCTGTACCTACACCCGGTCGTGCCTGCGACCCCAGGCAGGCACGGGTCACGTCGCGGCAGCCGGACACAGTGAGCCGTAACACCTGCACTGTACAGTCTGGGGCTGCCAAGCATACCCCGTGTAGGCATCACAGATGACTGAACTGTGTACACACAAACCCACACACAGCAAACACAACTGTAGGGCTCCACCACACCCACATGCAATCTACACAGTCATGCCCAGTCAATGCACAGGCCCTTACACACACACATGATGTCATCCATTGGTACAGCCCATGCCTGTGGCACACATATCACCCTGTGCATATGATGAAGTCTCTGCCGCATAACTGTGAGCTACACCATCAGTGCATGGTTATGCAAACATATTCTGATGCACAGGGTGGACAAGATAGTGAGAGGTGTATGTGATACCTGTGTCCGCATAGTACGTGATGTGTATGTTGTGGTGTGTGTGTATGGCTGGTGACAGATGTGTATGTGATGTGGGTTGTGCACTGACATCATGCAGCAGACATACCATGCAGGACAGGTGCAGCATTCATTGATCTGTGTACACAGTATGCGTGGTGGTTACATGTGTAGCACCATGTTGGTTCAGTTAACCCGTATGACAATAATGGTGTACTTGCATGTGCCTACTGGGAGCACTGTAATTAGTTCCCCACGCGTAGTCGTGGGGTACCCACAGGCATGTCTGGCAACATCAGCATAGCACAGGTACCTGCACCCGGCATGGACCCCTACATAGGAACATAGGCGCACATGTACATAACAGGGTATGTGCCCTACGACATGTGTGGACCTAGCATGACTGTGTGTGGCTGCTAACACCCCTCAGGATGGGGATGCCACATCCATCAGTCCCCAGTCCCTCGTCCAGCACTGACACACAGATGATGCCTGGCGCATAACTATATCCACACATCCACACATCATTATTACTCCTGGACGAAGGCAGTCAGGGCCTTTCCTTCACATGGGCTGGCACTCCTCTACGTGTTGTAGGGGGTCTCCGGCCGTTGACCCTGTTCCCCCAGCACGTCACACTCACCTTTGTGGTGATGTGTGTGACAGTCGCTTCTGTGCCCGTGTTTGCCTGGAGCCTAGGAAGTGGAATATGCCCATGTCACCCAGGTCAGACATGTGCGTGTATGCCAGGCACAGATCACCACAGAGCAGATGTGCTGTGAAGGTTTACAGCCGGAGTCCCCTTGGTCGTGCAGCTTGTGACACATGTCCTAGCACCGTCATCCCTGCTTTGTGTAACATTTGCGGTCCTTCCGAGTGCTGCAGGCGTCAGGTTAGCTACAGGCCAGATGTGCCATTGTACGCAGTCATTGCTCTGGTGTGTGATGTGTACAGGGGTACAATGAACACCCCTGATGTCGATGCGATTCCTTCCAGACCAGGAGGCCACAGTGGAATGTCTTCACACCCACATTGCCATTGTGTGTGTTGACAGAGGTTAACGACAGGTGTTGTAGCCATTTCCATGAACATGTCCACCATCTGGAATGGCTTACCACCTACATGTGACATTGGGCCGAACATGTCCTTCACACTGGGTAGGTCTGCACCTTCTCTGGCATGTAGTAGCAGGCCATGGCTCTGGCACCAGTTATCCATGTCTATGACGCCCTAGGTGGATGTCCGTGTCACATGGGGTGTTGGGTATGGTGGCGGTGCGTAGTCATCTGCATACCTTGTCTGCCACAATCCCCTATGATTGCATGCACATTGGAAGGTCGAATGCCATATGGCAGGGGGCCCAGGACTGAGCCCTGTGGGCCTCCACTGGAGACCAGATATGAGTGTGACAAGGCACCAGGAACACCAACCCTGTGTGGTGTGACCTCCAACCTTTCTGAGAAGCATCGGGTGACATATGTCCCCACATGTATGCTGGCGAGCCTTTCCATGAGTCCCATGTGGAGTGTGCTCTGAACGCTCCCACCAGGTCATGGTACTGTGTGCAAACCCGCGTATCCCCATCAATGGCCTTGGTGACCACTCCAGACAGGACGAGCAGGTTTGGGAGGCAGGATCCGCCCTTGACTATGTTGTTGTGGGTATGTTCCGGTATTGGCTGTACACCACTGTCTGTATCCATGGGCACCTGTATGGACCTCCCCACAGCTTTGCAGACAAGGCTTGTTAAGCGGATAGGGTGTGGCTGTCTACAGTCCATAAGAGCACTACCCTGGCATAGTGGGACCACAGATGCCATATGCCATCCATTGGGGACATAGCCCATAGTAAGGCTAACATGACACAGTGGCCGCATGTGTGGGCCGAGGGCCTCAATGAGGATGGGTAGCACACAGCCAGGGACACCATCGGTGCCCATTGGTGCTGTGTCAACCGCCATAGAGATATGGGATCACTCCAGGCCATATGAGATGTTTGGGAGGCTACACTCTGGTGGGATGGATATGTCCCTCTTGGGGGTGGGATGTATGCATGGAACATGTCCGCTGGTTTGCAGACAATGTCTGTGGGTGCAGTGACAGTTGTACCATTCTGGACCATTTCCAGCCAAGTCTGTGTGCCCCCAACCATGTCCTTACCACAGTTAGGGAAGGCCCTATGGTTGTCTCATGTGCCCTCTGCAGTACCACTCCCACAAGCGGCCGTGGATGATTGTATGTGTGGCCGTATGGTGACGCCGGTATGAATGGGAGATGGTTTCCCTGGTACTGACATTGCTCTGTCATGTATTAGCTCCAACTGTTGATGTACAGATAGTCGGTGGCTGGGGTCCACCACACCATGTGCCTACCTGTGGTGGACAAGGTCCTGATGTTATCATGTTTGCCTGTTGCAGACATGCATGTGGGTGCTCAGAGAAGGCATTCATTAGGTGGTTGCCGGTCTGGCCTGTGTTCAACACTGGCATGGAGGACTTGTAGGGTACCACACTGGTCGTATGATGTGTGTGGTTTGTTGTGGAGAGGTCATCACTTAGGTCCCCCATGCCGGTGTTGGTTACAGGATGTGGATGACCAGTGGATCCACTATACGGTCTGGCATCACCATTGACGGCTGTACATCCTGTGTGGGGCATATCCTCACCATGTGTGATGGGCAGAACTGTCAGACATCCCCCCCTAGTATGTATGGTGCATGGCTGTTTAACAGTGGCCAGGTGTGAGAACACCTGGGACCGGTGGCGTAGTGTGTTGTGCCATGGGTAATGTTCCCAGTCTATGTATGGGTGGTTCATGTCACCCAATACGGTGCTGTTGTGGGAGCATGCCCACTCACCAGTGTCTTCAGGACATCTGTGCAGGTATCCTGTGTTTGGGAGGGTTGTCTGTAGCATGCAACAAACTGTAGGCCAGTCCTACACATGGTTAATTGCACCTAGATATTCCCCGCTGCAACGGCCATGTCTGTGGCATGGCCGGGTTGCTGTTGTGTGGCTGGACACACACGACGGTCCACATTCCGCCACCCATGCCGTCTCACCATGTGTATGCATGTCTGCTCTGTGCCGACTCTAAGTGTCTGAGCATGCCCAGTAGGCAGCTGTGTAGATAGACACACAGCACAGTGCACACCGCCCGACTGCAGCTATACCCGGGTGCATGCCTGTATCCCTTCGCAACGCCACGTCTGTGGCATGGCCAGGTTTCTGTTGTGTGGCTGGACACACACGACGGTCCACATTCCGCCACCCATGCCGTCGCACCATGTGTATGCATGTCTGCTCTATGCCGAGTCTAAGTGTCTGAGCATTCCCAGTAGGCAGTGATGTACTGATCAGTAGTTACTTGGTATTCCCGACTGCAGCACTAACGTGTTACTGTACGGCAACCTTGGGATGGTAACAGGCTGCGTGACTGCGCACTCTGACCTAACTCCCGATCGGGCGCATTGCCTCTGCAAATGATACCACCCACATAGGGGTATGCCTCCTGACAGCGCTCTGCTCAGTAAACTCGGTAGCGCGTTCTGTAAATGCTTCATACTGTAGTGTGTTCATGTAGATAGGCGTAGGTTCGTCTCCCGTCCCTTCCGTGTGTGTGTGTGTGTGTGTGTGTGTGTGTGTGTGTGTTTCCAGCTGCCTCTGCGAATGAACATGCTTTTAGGTGCTTCGCAACACAAATCTTGGCTATTGCCAACTATTGTCTTGCGGGTGATGTCACCAGCCTACAAGTATGCCTCTGACAGCGCTCTGTTCAGTAAACTTGGTAGCGCGTTCTGTAAATGCTTCATACTGTAGTGAGTTCATGTAGATAGGCGTAGGTTCGTCTCCTGTCCCTTCCGTGTGTGTGTGTGTGTGTGTGTGTGTGTGTGTGTGTGTGTGTGTGTGTGTGTTTCCAGCTGCCTCTGCGAATGAACATGCTTTTAGATGCTCCGCAACACATACCTTGGCTATTGCCAACTATTGTCTTGCGGGTGATGTCACCAGCCTACAAGTATGCCTCTGACAGCACTCTGTTCAGTAAACTCGGTAGCGCGTTCTGTAAATGCTTCATACTGTAGTGTGTTCATGTAGATAGGCGTAGGTTCGTCTCCCGTCCCTTCCGTGTGTGTGTGTGTGTGTGTGTGTGTGTGTGTGTGTGTGTGTTTCCAGCTGCCTCTGCGAATGAACATGCTTTTAGGCGCTCCGCAACACATACCTTGGCTATTGCCAACTATTGTCTTCGGGTGATGTCACCAGCCTACAAGTATGCCTCTGACAGCACTCTGTTCAGTAAACTCGGTAGCGTTCTGTAAATGCTTCATACTGTAGTGAGTTCATGTAGATAGGCGTAGGTTCGTCTCCCGTCCCTTCCGTGTGTGTGTGTGTGTGTGTGTGTGTGTGTGTTTCCAGCTGCCTCTGCGAATGAACATGCTTTTAGGCCCGCAACACATACCTTGGCTATTGCCAACTATTGTCTTGCGGGTGATGTCACCAGCCTACAAGTATGCCTCTGACAGCGCTCTGTTCAGTAAACTCGGTAGCGCGTTCTGTAAATGCTTCATACTGTAGTGAGTTCATGTAGATAGGCGTAGGTTCATCTCCCGTCCCTTCCGTGTGTGTGTGTGTGTGTGTTTCCAGCTGCCTCTGCGAATGAACATGCTTTTAGACGCTCCGCAACACATACCTTGGCTATTGCCAACTATTGTCTTGCGGGTGATGTCACCAGCCTACAAGTATGCCTCTGACAGCGCTCTGTTCAGTAAACTCGGTAGCGCGTTCTGTAAATGCTTCATACTGTAGTGAGTTCATGTAGGTAGGCGTAGGTTCGTCTCCCGTCCCTTCCGTGTGTGTGTGTGTTTCCGTTGCTTTCACAACTTCTTCTGAAAAAGCAAATTCTTAAACTGTTCACAATCAACAATGTGATATTTAAAATCTTGTTAAGACTCACATTGTTGATTGTGAACATTCTTAGACTTTGCTTTTTTCTGCAGACGTTGTGGAAAGGACGAAAACGTTGCATGTTTTAATAAACTGTTTAAATGTTACGGAGACTTGTGTTGTGTCGAACTACGGGGACTATTCTTGCCGCAGGTTGCTGGTTTGTTTGTGTTTCATAGTACAATATCATGCAATACGTGTGTTCATAGTATGCTTTCTGTGATGTTGACATGTGTGTGTTTCGTTAGCAGTGCGTCTGTGCTTTCTATGCTGTGGCTACATGTTCATTGTTCGCATAGAAAGTGACAAATGGAAGTGTAAGGGTGGACATTTAAAGCTTGGATACTTCCATGTTATGTGTAAGTCTCACGGGCCTACGGGTGATAGCATACATGTCTATGAAGAACCTTTGGATACCATATGCGATGTCGTGGACGAAATGTTTAAGTTGACTGTTCCATCTACCTATGTGTGACATGGTTTGTGGCCATAGGGTGCCAGCAAGTCTTTCCTGTTCATTGGGTGTTTGCCATGGTCTATTGACATCAATCCTATTAATTCACAGAAGGATGTCTTTCATTGGTGGGAACGCCATAGTTTGACCATCGTATGTCATTCCCAGCCGACGTTGAGATTGTGCCATTGGTATGTTTACACAGGTCACCCATCTGTTCCACTGTATGGAAGCGTGTGATCCCCATTGATGTGCTGGCAGATTGAGTGCTGTGTATGCCGGTATCTGCCCAGCGGTCTGGCTTTGTATGGGGAGTGTCTACTGTAGTCCCTATCTGTATTTCCTGGGTTATGCCTTGCAACAGCTGTGGGATTCCCCCAGGTTTGCAGCTATGGGTGCCATCTTGGCCGTACGTTTGTCCATCCATGGGAACTGCCTACTGGACACTAGTATAGGGCTGTAAACATTACACAGCTGCATTCTGCATTTCCGGTGGATGATCGGCATTATTAGTGCGGAGTAACGCATATGCCATGGCCACGTCCCGCACACGGGGCGGGACAACGAATCATCTGCCAATCCACACCGAGACCCATATTTGCATACCCACGATCCCATGTCTGCAACCCTCGACAGTACCCCTTGCACACCCTTCATGTGTGCAGAAATGGGATGTGAATGCACGTGTATGGACGCAGCAACCTGGGGAGTCCTATTCATATGTCCTGCATTTCATGGATGGTTGTCATCACCCTTTAAGACGCTTGTGGTGCATATATCTACCTGTGCCGTAGTCACGGCTGGCACCTCTTCTGGTTCACACGATCGCAGTATGCTGGCCACACTTACTTAAGGAGAAATTTTTGGGTCCTGCAATGGACACAAATGTGCATATGTAAAATGTAGAACATGTTGGGCTGTGTCCATCTGGCCAGTGGTTGTGACCGCTGCTGTATGTTCCCCAATCACGGATGTGTGTTTGACTACACATATTATGTTGTGCTACGAAACCCATGTTCTACTACGATTAACCCAAATGGTATTGATGTAATGCTGCAGGTTGGCAAGTGCTTTATGTAATCCTCAGAAGGCCCAGTAGGACATATACGCCACTGTATTGTCAATATAAAACAGACAGAACATGCATACCCTATTTATTCATTGAAGCATGTTCGTTATATGCAGGAACGCTAGTGTTGAAACATCGTATGACCTTCGTAGTTGAGGTTGTTAGTATGCCATTAGTATGTGTTCCACAGGTCGCCCATTTGTTCCGCAGTATGGAAGCGAGTGATCCTCATGTTGTAGCTGGCAGATCGAGTGCTGTGTACGCCGGTATTCGCACGGCGGTCTGACTTTGTATGGGGAGTGTCTACTGTAGTCCCTATATGTATTTCCTGTGTTATGCCTTACCGCAGCTGTGTAATTCCACCAGGTGTCCAGTTATAGGTGCCATCTTGGTCGTACACTTGTCCATCCATGGGAATTGCCTACTGGACACTGATGTAGGGCTGAACACATTTCACACCAGCATTTAGCATTACCCAGTGGATGCTTTGCATCCTTAGTGGGGACTAAGGCACGTGCTATACCCACAGCCCTCCCACGGGGCGGGACAACGGATTATCTGCCAAACAACACCGAGCCCCATTTTGCATACCCAGGATCCCATGGCTGCAACCCCCCACGGTACGCATTACACATCCTTCATGTGTGCGGGACTGGGATGTGGACGCACTTCTATGGACACGACAATCTGGGGATTTCTGTTCATATGTCCTGCATTTCATGGACAGGTATCATCAACCTTAAACACGCTGGTGGTGCATATGTCTAGCTGTGCCGTAGTCACGGCTGACACTCTGACTGGTCGATCACAACGGGTCGAAGGTGCAAACGGAACTATTTTTGGAGTCCTACAATGGACACCGATGTGCATATGTAAAGTGTAGAACGTGTTGGACTGTCACCATCTGGCCAGTGGTTTTGACTGCCGCTGTATGTTCCCCAATCGCGGATGTCTGCTTGACTACCCATATTATGTATTACTTGGCCTATCTATATCCACGTGCCAGTAAGCGGGAATACAGCAAACCTTGCGTCCTGGCCATCTTCATAAATGACATTATTGAACATATATCGGCCAAAACAGACAATGACAAAAACGATAGACTCCACAGTCAAAAGATACTGAGCTCTTTCACCTACTAACATGGGGCATCGTTGGAGCAAGAAATGCATTACATAGTCATCCCTTATACACTTCCTTCAGAGTCAGTTTAAAGTCAAATAATCAATAAACCTGCTCATAGTTAAGTGGACAGTGCTCCAAGTCTTGATTATAACGTGACATATACAAATCAGTGTTACATACATTACTTCATGGAAACAATAATACGACAACAATATGTTAATATAAATACAATATTGGTAAATACAATCAGTATCTTGAAACATAGTTGATAATTGTTGTGAGTAAACCTTAGAATGTAGTGTGTTGATCAGGATATTTTATATCAATGTGTATAATTGTAGCATTACGATTCCAAAGCATGGAATCAATAAGTACTATTTAAGCATATATTTTACAATTATGAATGTAAATGAGTGGAGGACACATCCTTAACCTTCCCTGCTTCCAGTGGATCACACACGCACACTCGCATTTCCTAATTGTGGGTTACGCGCAGGCATTACGCATATCCGTATTCTGTTTATATATGTTTACCGGGTCTGTATGGTTACGTGTTTTGTGTTAGTTGTGACTATTCCGGTAACATATGTCTGATCCGGTTGACGGACGTGTGCAGAACGCACGTACAACTTTATACATGTAACAGTCTTTGCATCATGGACGCATTACGTACACGTTCACATCTATATGTTCTATAGTCGTAATTCAAACGTGACTGCATTCACGCTTTGCGGTTACTGTGACCACTACACGTTAGCTGTTCGGTGTCATTAATATGCATACCCATGGTACTTAGGTACATTTACATATCCCCCCCCCCCGCACTCACGCACGTCACAGGCATCCATTCTCCTGCTGGGAAAGGTGCGGTACTGCATGTTAAACATTCCTAATTCCCCCTCGCTCATGGCCCAGGATGCATATGTCGTGACCGCAGGGATGTTCAGATGACAGGTGCTTATATCCCCTACGCATACAGGCCTTCGATTGTCAGGGTGTTGCTGTGGTGCTTTGGGTTTGGTCTTGTCTACCCAGTGTACGGAACTGCCCTGACCATGTACGAATGTTAGATGAGTCACATGGGCACGTTTTGTCCGTGTCTATAATACCATGTCACCCCCCCCCAATTATTCATAACCGTGTGCGCCGATTGGCCGGTGTACCCGTTGTAGATCTTGTTATACTAATTGCACACGGTCTGGTCGAACGGACCTATTTCCATTACTAACCCTCGGTATGTATGACCTGTGTCGCAATATTACATAGGTTTACCATTGCGTGACGACTTTCACTGAGCCACAGACATGTCCGTTGCTTGGTTTGGGCCGGTTCCGCTGTGCTACACACATTTAACATGGCGGAACAGGTTGAACAGCTCAGCCATGGGGACATCGGGTTCTCCGTCGCTGTTTAGTATTGAATCGCTGTGTGGAGTTTGTTTCACAAAGCGAGACAATGTCGACATTGGTAACGGACATCTCGCGCAGTACGTCCGCACCGCCGCGGGTGACGTATGTCTGCGTTTGGGCGGCGGACAGGCATTATGCTGTGCCATTATGTCTGGGAATATATGGATTCTTGCCATAGATGATATGCCATACTAGCAATGACCCACGTCTGGGTGTGGGTACTGCTGTATTACCCACGGGAAGAGTGGCCTTAGGTTAAGTGGTGCCCTAGGCAGAAGTTGCCACCGCCACATCACCCGCTACCCCCCACCTGGTCTACCTACACCAAATAAAGTCTGGAAAGGTGCCCCAAGTAGAGCAACACCCTAGACGGCTGCCTACTTGGCCTATGCCTAAGGCCGGCTATGTGTGTGGTCCCTCGGGCATCAGACTCGGGAACGCCACGTCTGCCGTGGGTATGTCCAGCATTACCCACATCCAGCCGTGGTGTATTGCCATGTTGTTCCATGTGTACAGTGGTGCCGGTTACCATACATATGCCTTTCTCAAAAGCCGATTTCACACTTCTGAACACTACTGTGGTCTCCTTTAAGGCCCCTGAGCCAGTGGTGAACATTACTCAAACCGCTGAATCACGTACATATGCCTTCCACCAGCACCTACAGGACTGCATGGATCAGGCAATCCCATACAAAACTGAGACTCTTTGTACCACAGACAAGCATGTAGTCTGGTGGACCCCAGCCATGAACAAGCTCTACAATGACAGGAGGTAGATACTACAAGTTAAAGCGGAATACTTGTAAGGTAACACACCCTTGCTCATTATATGTGAAGAACTACAAGCTGTCATGAAATCATCCAGGGGAAATTCAACAGAGGAATTAACAAGGACTCAACAGACATTCATAAGTCCTTCTTTAGCTATGTTGGACACCTGGGAGGACACTCCCAGATATGCTCAAACCGGGTTCACAATGATGTGAAGATGACTGAACCTACACACATTGCCAGCATACTGGCTGACATGTTCAGTGCTAACATTTCCCCCCCCCCACATGGAGAGTTATCTATACCAGAGACTTGTAGATCCTGGAACATCTGTAACGCACAGGTGGGACATGCTGTGTCCAAGGCAGTCAACACAGCATCCATGGGACCAGATGGTGTCCCAGCTGTGTACTCCATGAACTCTATGGGGAATTAAACCCACACTTAGGACAGCTGTTTAATCTTAGCCTCACCTCAGGATACGTGCCAGTAGTAGCACAAGGCGACTGTAGTCACACTTCACATAGATGGTGCCTCCACTGACCCTGGTTATTACCATCCCATTAGCTTGACAAGCCTTATCTGCAAAGCCATGGAGAAGGATCATAATGGAACTCATAGATAAAGACATAGGGGACTCGCATACTTTGGATACAACCCAGTTTAGCTTGGTCAAAGTCAGATCATGCCTTTTACACGTGTTTGACTTTGTAGGATCAGTCACCAAGGCCATTGATGTGGGTAAAGCAGTCCATACAGCCTACCTCAACCTGGCAAAGGCCTTCGACACAATACCCCCCTCGGGTATCATTGATAAACCCGTCATCTTGAACGTATATCCATACATCGCCATATGGGTTGCAAACTGGCTAAGTCACAGAACACACATGGTTATAGTTGCTGGCGCCATGTCATACTCACAGCCAGTGGTGTCCCATGGGGCTCAGTCCTGGGTCCACTATTTGTCAGCATCTATGTTTCCAAAGTACAAGCAAACACAGGGGGGTTATGGGTGACAATGTTTGCAGATGACTGAAAACTGGGTGCCATAGTCAGACACACATCTGACAGATATCCTTCAGGAGTGCCTCACAGATGTGGATAAGAGGTGCCAGAGACATGGCCTACAGCTAAATGACAGGAAATGCATAGTCATACCCTTCGGGAAGAACAAGGTTACCCCTAGCTACCATATAGGTGGCAATCCACTGAGCACAGAGGGAGTTACCAGGGATCTGGGGACCCGGGTTGTTGTTAACCGTTCGTTAGACACACACGTTGCTAACGTAGTTAGGTAGACCTTCCACATTGCCCACATCATCATGAAGGGATTCACATCTAGATCAGGGGAGGTCATTGTCCCCTTGGACTCATCACTCATTAGACCTATGATTGGGTACAATGCCCCGTTCAGAATGTATCTGACCCGACACCTGCAGCAGCTGGAAAGGCACCAACAGTTCATCGACAAACAGATGCAGGGTCTCAGGAATATGTGTTATACTGACCAACTGAAAGAATTCCAGATGTATACAGTTGCATACCACTTGCCCAGAGGTGACCTGTGCCTGGCATACAAGGCCATGTCGAACCCAGATCTGATGACTATGCTTCACCTAAAGAAGTTAGATCCCTCAGAACCACAAGGGCAGGTGACGTACACCTTGACACTGTCATTAATAGAACGTGTTGGTGGGACAGATCCATCACCCAGACACTCACTATGCTGTGGAACAACATCCCAGTACATGTGAGGGCAAGCACCTCGCTGGCCTTGTGTTAGTATTTTGACATGGATGTCTGAATTGATTTACTTAAGTAACCTTCTAAATGAATATTTACATTACCACATTGTGAATCTTTACATTTCGTTGGTCTATTTTACATTAGTCATAATCATACGGTTTATCTGTATATATTATGGTTCATTTATATTACTAGGTGTCTGCAGTTCTTTTAATATATTGGCACAATCCGTAGAACATATATATGTAGCTTACCACAGTCAGACATTTGGAAAACATTATGTTGGTTCATCTTTCATATATATACATATATTTCTATTTCTCTATGAAGAATGTACCTTCCGAAGCAATGTCTGATGTCCTCACTGTGTGGAATCTGTAACCCAAGTAAAGTTTGTTTGCTTGTTTGCCTTTAAGGCATGTAATTAATACCTAGCACATCTAATTTACTGACCAATTAAGGGTTTTACATGTAGTAGGTTGGACTGCATTGTATGTATTCTGAATAAGTCTGCTTATGAAGCAGACGAAAAGAGCTTCAATAAACTATGGTGACTGCATTTAATTCCTGGTGTGCTCTGAGTGGTCACTGACGGTGTCTACAGTACCTCATCTTTGCTTTGGACTTCATCGGCTGGTTGTCTGTGTTTGTTGTATGGGGAATGTCAAGTGTAGTCCCTATGTGCATTACTTGTGTAATGCCTTACTACGGCAGTGTAATTCCACCGGGTTTGCAGTTATGGGTGCCATCTTAGTCATACGCTTGTCCATCCATGTGAATTGCCTACTGGACACTGGTATAGGGCTGTACACATTTCACACCTGCATTTTGCATTCTCCGGTAGATGGTTTGCATTATTAGCGGAGAGTAAGGCAGGTGCTACGACACATCCCTCCCACGGGCGGACAAAGGATTGCCTGCGAAACAACACCGAGGCCAGATTCTACATACCCAGACTCCCTTGACTGCAACAGTCGACAGTACCCATTACACATCCTTCCTGTGTGCGGACTGTGATGTGGACGCAGTTCTATGGACCCGTACCCTGGGTATTTCTGTGCATGTGTGCTGCATTTCATGGACAGCTATCATCAACATTGAACACGCTATGTGCATATGTGTACCTGTGACGTGGTGACGACAATGAGATCACGTGAGTAATGCAGGAAGCTAGCAGGCATTCCATGAATGGAATTTTGGGTCCTACAATGGACACCGATGTGCATATGTCAAGTTAGATGTTGCTGGACTGTGTCCACCTGCCCAGTGCTTTTCACTGCTGGTGTATGTTCCCAATCGCGGATGTCTGTTTGACTACCCATTCTACATGGTGCTACATAACCAGGTGATTTAGTACTGTGAACAAATGACATACATCCAAAGATGCTGGTTAGCAACTGCTTCATATAAACCTCAGACATCCCAATGGGACATATCCGCCACTGTATTTCCAATATAACACCACCGAACATGTTGATTACCTATGTATTCATTTAACCATGTTGTCTTCATAGGTGGGAATGCCATAGTTTACATATCCTACTTGACGCTGTGTGTGTGCCATTAGTATGTGTTCCACAGGTCGCACATCTGTTCCGCTGTATGGTAGCGGTGCTCCTCATTCTGTTGCTGGCAGATTGAGTGCTGTGTACGCCGGTGTTGGCACGACGGTCCGCTTTGTATGTGGAATGTCAACTGTAGTCCCTATGTGTATTTCCTGTGTCATGCCTTACCGCCCCTGTGTAATTTACCCGGGTTTGCAGTTGTGGGTGCCATCTTGGCCATACGGTTGTCCATCCATGACAATTGCCTACTGGACACTAGTATAGGGCTGTACACATTTCACACCTGCATTTAGCATTCTCCGTGGATGGTTTGCATTATTAGCGGAGAGTAAGGCAGGTGCTACGACACATCCCTCCCACGGGGCGGGACAAAGGATTGCCTGCGAAACAACACCGAGCCCAGAGTCTACATACCCAGAATCCCTTGACTGCAACAATCGACAGTACCCATTACACATCCTTCATGTGTGCAGGACTGTGATGTGGACGCAGTTCTATGGACCCGGTACCCTGGGTATTTCTGTGCATCTGTGCTGCATTACATGGACAGCTATCAGCAACATTAAACACGCTATGTGCATATGTGTACCTGTGACGACAATGAGTTCAGGTACGCATTGAAATAAGACATAATTCTTTTCTTTAGACAATTTTTGGGTCCTACAATGGACACCACTGTGCATATGTAAAGTGTAGAGCTTGTCGGACTGTGTCCTTGTGAGCAGTGGGTTTCACTGATGCTGTGTGTTCAGCAATCGCGGATGTCTGCTTGACTAACCATACTGTGTAGTGCTACAGGAACCATGTCTTCCGACACCAGAACCCAATGGTGTACATCCAATATTGCAGGTTAACAACCACTTTCATACCCAGAGGTCACGATTGGGAGGTATTGCCACATTATTATCGGAACAGCACCTCCAGACTGTGTACATCACGGGAACTTTAGGCCAGTCTTACCGGCCATTTGCAATTGTAATTAGCACACACGTGTCAATACATGTATGATAAGACATATTGTCATGCAGAAGTTAATGTATGTTATTTGGACATTGGCTTCTGCTATTGGCATCCGTTGCTGTGAGTGTTGCCAGTTACCATACACATTGCTTGCTCAGAGGCAGACTACACAATTCTGCACACTACTGTGGTCTCCGTTAAGGACCCTGAGCCAGTGGTCGACAGTACTGCAGCCACTGCATCAATCACATTTGCCATCTACCAGTACCTACAGGACTGCATGAACCAGGCATTCACTTACCCATCTGTGGTTCATTGTACCAATGCCAAGCATCCAGTGTGGTGTACCCCAGCCATACACAGGATGTACAACACGAGGAGGTGGCTACTACAAGGTGGAGCAGACACCTTGTGAGGTATGACACCCTTGGTCATCATATGTGTAGAGTTACACACTGTCGTGCCATGGTCCAGGGCACATTCCACAGATATACCTACATGGACCTGGCTGACAATCATACCACCTTCAGTTGCTATGCTCAACACCTGGGAGGTCACTCCCACATATGCTCTGACTGGGTTCATAAAGAGGTGGAGTTTACTCAACATACACGCATTGCCAACATACAGGCTGACAAGTCCAGTAAGAACATCTCCACACCCTCCCCCACACATGAGGAGATGTCTGTACCAGCGGTTTGTGGTCACCAAATGTTCTGTGACACACAGGTGGGACATGCTCTCTCCAGGGTAGTGGACATAGCATCCATGAGACCAGCTGGTGACCCCACTGTGTACTCCACTATCTCATTGAGGAATTAGACCCACAGTTAGGACAGCTATTTCTTTGTAGCCTCACCTCAGGTAAGGTACCCAGGTTGTGTCGCATGGCAACTGTAGTCCCACGTCACAGGGCCAATGCCTCCACTGAGCCTGGTTATTACTGTCCCATTACCATGAGGAGACCTATCTGCAAAGACATGGGGAGGGATCATACTGCGGCTCGTATATGACTGCATAGGGGACATACATACTTTGCATCCAACACGGTTTGTCTTGTTCAGGGCGGTTCATGCCTTTAAAGCATGGTTGACATTTTCGGGACAGTCACCGAGGCCATTGATGGGGTGTTGCAGTCCATACAGCCTACCTTGACCTGGCAAAGGCCTTCATCACATTACCCCCCTCAGGTATCGCTGATAAACCCATTGGCTGGGATGTGAACACGCACATCACAGAATGTGTTGTAAACTGTCTATGTGACACAACCCACACGGTCATAGTTGCTGGCAGCATGTCAGACCTACTGCCTGTCGCAAGTGGTGTCCCATGGGGCCCTTCCGTGGGTCCACTCCTGTCATACATCTACATTTCCACGGTACAGGCACACACAGGGGTTTTATGGGCAACATTGTTTGTAGATGACTGCAAAATAGGTGCCATAGTGGGACGGACATCTGACACAGATATCCTTCAAAGGGGCCTCCCAGATATGCATATCTGCTGTCAGGGACATGTCCCACAGCTAAATGCTAAGTAATGCAACATCATACCTGTGGAGATCTACTAGGTCACCCCTGTCCAGCATATAGGTGGCTGTCCACTCAGCACAGGGGTGGTTACCAGGGATCAGGGGACAGAGTTTGTCGGTCACCATTCATTCAACACACACGTTGCTATCGTGGTTGTGTGGGACTTCTACATTGCCCACCTGTTTGTGCAGGGATTCACATCTACATCAGGCTAGGTCATTGTCTCCTTGTACCCATTACGTGTTACACCTAGGATTTACTACATTGCCCCATTCAGACTGTATCTGACCATACACCTACGGCAGCTGGGAAGCTCTCATAGGTTAATTGTTGTACAGATGCAGGATGACATCATTTTGTGTAATGCTGCCCCACTTGTAGGACCCCTGCCACATTACGCCACATACCTGCTGTTTAGTGTTGACCTGTGCCTGACATACGAGGCCATGTCAACCCATATGTCATGTGTATGCTTCACCTACTGTATCTGCATCCCTCAGAACCACTAGGGCAGGTGACATTTACCTTGTCACGGTCATTAATGGGATGTGTTTGAGTGACACATATATCACCCAGACACTCATAATGCTGTGGATCTACATCACAGTACATGTGAGACAGAGATCCTTCCTAGCCTTGTTCACGGGTATGTTGTCCATTGGATGGAGAATTGCAGGTATAGGCCAGGGATTACATCATTATCACTGCTTGACGGAGGTACAGCAATATCATGGGTATTTTATCTGAAGCACAGAAGGTTGGCAAAGTCATCCTAACTATGGTGTAGTGTTATGGCTGAGCCTGGGACGATGGCCTACCCTGTACCTATGGACGTATGAACCTATATTCATAGTTTGTCACATTTACAATTGTCTATCCCCTATACTCTTTCTCCAGTGTATATTTCTGTGGCACATGATTGTTCTCTGTATTACATGCAGGTATGCTGTGTACAGTGCACATACGTCACAGTTGATGACAGTGTATCTGTGTCCCTAACACTGTGATACTGAGGACTACCACACATCCTTCACAACATTACATGCATATGTCCATTCTATTCTTCTTTGGCCTATGGGGGTGTGTTAAGGCAAACATTACACAAGTTCCCGTTTGTGCATGCTTCATGTTGGTGTTTGACCAGGCTCCGTTGCAGTCGTGTGTTGGACAGTAGTGTTTCTGTGTGTTTGCCATGTGTTTTTATTGCCAGTACATCTGTGGGAGGTGTGGTTGGCACATGTTCCTCTTTGCAGGGACACCCATCCTGGGGTTTGTGTCATGCATCTGCACTTGGCACGTGCCATATGTCCTGTATTATTCCCACAGTCGTATGCCTTCATGCACTACTACTGCGTGTTACTGGCTGTTTGTATGTGGTACACATGGACATTGTGATGGTTGGCTTGACCTATTCCCATGCTAGAACGTACACATCTGTCAATTGAGTTGTTTAAATCAAACTGTAACACTCATTCGTATTTTCATAATGACAGTCAATGACACAGGAAGCTGAGATTAATAACGTTTTACTACTGTGCAGCAGGAGGCAAAGAACTATGCAGTAAAAGTTTAGACATTTGTTTTACTCTATACATGTTACAGCTGTATGAGCATTGTGTAGACTATCATATTTTGCCCACCTTACTGACGTGGTCGGTCACAGGGCATTTCCATCACTATGGTCCACAATAGTTTATACATACGTGGGTGCTGGGGTCGTGCTTTTAAAATGTTTTCCCATGAGAATAACACAGCCTTGCAAGGCACCTTGTCAATTACAGTGTCCTTCTGTGATTGTAGCTGTTTCAAGGACCCTAGACTGTTCCAATACAGTAGTCAGTTAATTTCTTAATACGTTGCTTTGTATCTCTGGTAAGGAGTTGTACTGTTATCTTCGATAGAGCTCACAAGGCCATCCTCCTCAGGGGAAGGGGTGATGTTATGCATGTACATACATTTATTGTTCTGTAACCCAGCAGATAATTAATGCTGACAGACATAAGCCTGCTGTACTGGTTACTGCCAGGATCAGAATTTCATCACACTACAGCTTAGCTTCACCAATTACATGCAGGCTTAGTTCTACTGCCATATTGTACGGTACAATTCAATGCATTATATAGTATTTCGAGTCTAAACTGGCACTTCATATGTGTTTCTATATATATTTTTCGAACAACATCCATCCGGCCCATATGCATGTTGTTCCGTCCTTTACCTTGACCGTGTGTATTTGGCCGTCCGGCAACACTACTCTCCACATGTGATGTCCCACCTTCCCCTTCTTTGCCTGTAGTGCCCTGTTAGGACGTCCTGTTTGGTAGGCACATGTTCCACTATATGTGATCGACTTCACTGCATAGCTAATCATCGATGCGGTGGTTCAACAACCCGACTTGTCCACATGTGTACAGTTATGTGCACCGTGTCGTATGCAAACCTATATGGTTTCGACGGGTACATACCACATGCGGGATGTACACATTCTGCAGACACATTCACATGCAGCCATTTACATATCTGTACCTGAGGTGGGTTGGTGACATGTGGGTAATGATTTGCCCACGTGGCATTGCCTAACACAAACATCTTACCACATTTCAGGTATGCACATTGTGTGTGGGTGTATAGCTGCACACGGATGCTAGCAGGTTAGGGTGCACAGGTGTACATGGGTGGGACTGACATGTACAATGAGGCTATTGTGTATTACATCTGAATGCATGGGTTCTGCTTCTGGATATTACACTTCAACATACGCCATCCAGTGTATGCGACAGAGACGTTGCTGGGTGTGGGATATGTTGCTATGCACATGTTTGCCTGTGTTTAAGGTATCTTGATTCCTTACTGTTATGTCGACACAGCTACCCGGCTATGTACTCTCACTACTGCTTGTGACCATTATGGTTGGCACGTTTTCCAATGCCCATAGTGGGGCATGTTATGTGGAAACTTCGGAATTTGCAGGACTACACATACCCACGGCAAGTGCAGTTGACAGAACTTCACTTGTTTGCCATACTATAAGCTTATTCTGTAAGCATTTGGGTTCCTTATTCATTTTCTTATGCCATGTATGTGTTTCATATACAAATGTATATGTTTTATACTACTATTACATGTATATTGCGGGAATATTTTTGGCAGGGGATCTGAGGTCATTTTCCATTTTTCCGATTGTTGCAGGGACACAACTGTCCAATCAGGGACTATCCATGGCACATTGGGACAGCTGGTAACCCTGGTGACCATGCCCATGTCGCTACTGGGGTTGCCACCTTTTCCAGTTTCCAAGCTGGGATATTTCCGGGACTCACATCTGACTTTACAGGCCGACACATACACACGGTCACTATATAGCATAGAACTTCACTTGTTTGCCTAAATAACAGCTTATTATTGTGGCAGTTTGCTTGCTTATTCTGTTTCTTGTGACATTTAGGTATTTCAGTTACAGAAATAACCAATTCATGCTACCATTACATTAAATACGGGATATCATTATGTCCTACAATCTTAGCACATTTGCCATTTTTAATAAGTTTTTTCGGGACACAACTGCCCATAGAGAGACTGCCCCACCCAGAGTGGGACAGGTGGTGACCTTAGTCGCTGCTCCTATGTCGGTGCGGCGCGCTGACATGCTGCTGTACACCTTCTCTGAGTGTAACCACTGACGGTGCATTGCGGGACAAATGCGGTCTTATGCGTATCCTTTGCTCCTTGGACGGGTACACTTAAGCCTTCGTGGCTTGTATTTGCTTCTCCGTTTATTTGGGACGGGTACTATGTTGCATACTCTACGTGCGTTTCATTCTGCACGGGACCTGGCTGCTGCCATTACTATTATGGGCGGACCGTGGCTGTCAGCACATTAGGTTGCTCACCTCCTGCCGGCTTAGGCATGCCTCCAGACGCATCCGACCTGGGCTCGCTCACGTACACTACGCACGTGTCTGTGGTTGCGGTGCACTCTCATTAATATGCATATGGCACTACTGCGCCAGCTATTCACTGCACCGCCGGCGCAGACCTTACGCCGGCCTTGCGCCGAGCTTCATGAATTCCTGCACCCTTCACATAGCCTCAAATTATTGTTTGACAATATGCTTTTGACTAGGAATCCAGCATATCAGTTGTAGTTTAATGGGCTGCAGATACATTCTCAATAAATGTGGGTTTCAAGGGAAGTTTATTGTTGTTTATACTGTGTATGTTTTCAAAATAAGAGATTTTGTTTTGCTTAGCAAATAGTTTTGCCATAAAATTTGAAATAAAACTTTTAAATTAAATCCAAATCTCTGATTGTTGTAAAAGACAAGCAGAAAATAGTGTACACAGTGATAGGTTTGAACAGTGTTTTGCAGTAGTTGGAGAGAGACAATCATGTAGTGAGATATTGGTATGTTAAGGAAATATAAGCAAGTTGTTGTATGCTGTAAGTGACAACCAAACAGCTTTTGTTGGGTAAAGCAATACTGCTGAGTTTTAGGAGTCAGAGTTGAAAGTTTTTTAGGAGTAATTTGGATAAGCTTTGTGTTGTGAATCAAAGTCAGTTATTGGCATGGTATATTCATGATTCTGTATAAAATATTTTGTAATAGCTCTTCTAGATTTAGGTATGATGTGGTTTGATATGTTATACCACACATTTAGTTGGATTGCTGCTTTGTTCACCATCAGCCCTGTATGTACTTTAAGAAGAAGGATGGATCTACCCAATGTTTCAAACATTTATATTTTGAAATTTTTATGATAATTTTCCAATAATGTAATTTTGTCTTTTGTTTTATTTCCAGTTATGTATGCTAGTTTGCTGGACTTCATTAAGCATTTATTTTTGCCTTTTAAGTTCAAAAGTGAAATAAATATCTATTTTATATACTTAGGGTTCAGATGGATATAAGAATTAGAATATCATCTACCTATAAAGTGATTGATCAGAATGGGAGTGTGGTAGCAATATAATTTATAAACAGGGGGACTGGTCCAAATACTGAGCCCTAAGAAAAAACATGCTATAAATATTATTTCACTGGAAAGACTGCAGCAAACTGAACAGTAAAATTTCTGTTATTTGAGCAGATGTTTATTCATTTTAGTGCTTCAGCTCCAAAGCTGAGGAAATTAAGCTTTTTTTTTTCTTAAGTTCTTTTTTCATCCCACCGACCACTGCTGACTTCAAGCCCCTGTTTGTGCTTGCACCAAGTGCTATACTCCCTTGCTCCCCATACATCCTGCAGGCTCCCTGATGTGACCCCCCCCATATGTCTTGCAGGCTGCTTAATGTGACCCACTTGGGGAGGACTCCCTATGGGGATAGCAGTCCTGCATATGGAGTACCTCAACTTACTCCAAGACAGGACACTGTGGGAAAAACCCCAGGAAGCATACTGTGGACCAGATGGGCCAAGCAAGGCTGTCATACTGCTGTCAGTGATGGATTTTTTTTCTAGTGGTTTAATATCCCACCCTTTGCACTGACACCACTTGTGTGGATTAGGGGAGGGAATAGGAGGGCTAGATGAGCTCATACCCACTCCTGGACATAGGGTAGTCATGCCTTCTCATTCTCTCTTGCCTCCAAACTCATCTCTACTCCCTTCTGAGAACTATCCTTATCCAGATTTCATAGGACCAATGCAGCATAATCCCTACGTATGTTTTTAATTTCTCCAAGTCTTTTGAGTTTCTAATACCATGACAGGAATGGACCCCATTCCTAAGTCAAAGTATGATTAAAGTTCATGAAATTAGTATTGTTTCAATCTTTGATGTTAGTCAGAAGCGCTCTTCGCAGCACCCGTAATGTGCCCAGTGATGACTCCTTCTGCAATTTATATGGAGTTACATGTATCAGTAATATATCTAAGTACGACTGTAAATTCTTTTTTATAAGACCTGTTGCTCCTGCTACTATTGGAACTGTCTGTGTATCTTTCTTCCACACTGCCATCATTTCTGCCTGCAAATCCTGATATTTTATGACTTTCTGTTTCTCTGTACATAAGCACTGTAGTCACTGGGTGTAGCAATTTCTGTGATCAATGCTACTTTTGCCTTCTTTTCATGGACTACCATATCTGGTTTTCTCATGTCTATTTTTTGAACTGTTGGTAATGGATAATCCAATGTGATATAAACTTCATCATTTTCTATGATGTTCTGTGGCTCATGTTTCCAGTGTTTTTCAGCCACTTTAGTATTATAATGTTTGCACAATCCCCAATGCAACAGTCTTACCACATTATTATGTCTTTCAGTATACAGTTCTTCTGCCATTGGTATATCACAACCAGCAACAAGATCATAGGATCATAGGAGATTACTAGGATATTGACCCCAAGGTCATTTTAAGCCTAGCTATTTCAACCAAACATAATGCCGTAGAGTCAATACCCAATATTGCATTTAGCGATGACTGTCCATGTCCAAGAGGGTTGTGGCTACTCTCCCCGTAAGAATTTATGCTGCCCCATCCACTCATCCAGTACCATTTGAAAAGTGTCATAGAGGGTCTCTGTTTCACATGAATTGATAGCCTGTTCCAAAGATGTGGGAGTCCCTGGGAGATAACTCTATCCCTCAGCATGTCCTAGTTAAGTCACAGGCCATATTTAAGTCCCTGGAATGTGTAGCCCTAGACCCATTTGATTTACAGATATGCAGTAAGTTCATTAGGTTTGGGTTTTGGGTTGCTCTGTAGGCCAGGTATAAGGCTCCCCTAAGAAGTCTATATGATAAGGAGTATAGTGACAGGGAGTTTAGTCAGTCTGTGTAAGGCAAATGTTGGAGGCCCTTGAAGATCTTCTTTGTTACTAGTGGGGTGCCATGGGGGTCAGTGCTGGGCCTCTCTAATTGCTGTAGATGCTTAGTACGGTACATAATGAATGGGGTGTTGTACTCAATTATGGGGCAGATAAGTGCCGAGTATAGGGGGGATTATAACTTCTTTTTTCCTGGAGGCGATGCCTTTATTAATTGAGTGAACTACATGGAAAGCTTTCCTTACAATGGTAGAGACATGGTGGTTGAAGTTAAGGTCATGGTCAACCTGTGATCCCAGGTCCCTTACCACTGCATGGATACTTACGGTATTGTTAGTGATTTGATAATGTGAAGGGATATTGTTTGTGCTGAAGGGAATGATGATGCTTTTTTTTTGCATTCAGTTTGAGACCGTGACTAATACACCCAGTCTTTGGTCTGTGTGAGACCATCCTGGAGTATACTGACATCATTTGGACATTCAGTGATTGCACCTAGTTTGCAGTCATCTGCAAACTTGGTCAGCCACAACTCTTTAGTTTTGACCTGAACTTCTGAGAAGTATATGCCAAACAGTAGGGGGCTGAGCACCGATCCCCATGGCACCCCGCTGGTAACAGGTCTGCTGACTTGATGTGGAGTCACCCACTTTGATAGTGTGTATTCTGTTTGTGAGTCAGTTGGCAACCCATCCTAATGGGTTTACATTCAGTTTACTAAGTTTATTGGTAATGCCTGAATGTGGGATTGTGTTGAAAGTCTTTGCCAAGTCGAGGTTTGTTGTATGCACAGATTTGCCCTCATCAATGGGCTTGGTTACACTTTCAAAGAAATCCACCAGATTTAACAAACAGGATCTGCCCTTCACAAAACCAAATTGGGGAGGGTCCAGGGCTTGGAGGTCACCTTTGTCTTTATTTATGAGGTTCAAAATAATACATTCCAGGGCTTTACAGATGGGGCTGTTCAGCCGTATGCATCTGTAATTCACTGCGTCTGTTGCTAGGCCACTTTTGGTGGTGGTGGGGGGGGGGGGACTGTAGCTGTTTTTCATTCCACAGGAACAAAGCCTATGGTTAGGCTATGATTGAAAAGGGTAATTAGTGGTGATGCTAGTTCATGTTTTATCCAGTTTAGAAGACAGCCTGGGATGCCATCTGGTCCCATAGAGACTGTGTTGTTTGCCTTGGACAGGGCTTTGAGGACCTGCTCTCCAGATATGTAAGGTGGGGGTGCAGATTGGGGGAGGATTTGTTGTTAAGATGGGGGGATAAGGGAGTGAAATTTTCACCAAACCTATCTGCTAGCAGGTTCACTATTTCTGTGGGGTCAGTGTGTGTGATACCATTGGCCACCAGTTCTGTACATTCTTGGGGCCTACCCTTTAGGTTACAGACATAGCTGTAAAAGGCCTTATGGTTATCTTTGGCAGTACTTGCTAAGTTTCTTTCAAAGGAGCTTTTGTATGATTTGAAAAGTTGTATTATTTGCCTGTTAAGGCTGAGGAGGGTGCTTTTCCATTGTTGGTTCCTTGTCTTTGTTTTCTTGGACAGCAACTTTTTGCATTTATTGTAGAGTTTGTTGATGCTGACAGTCCACCATGGCAGCTTGATTTTACTTGGGGCTCTGACTTTAATTCTTTCTGGTACAGCTGAGTTTATACAGTTATGCAAGTGATTGTACAGAGCTTTAGTGTAAGATTTGGCATAGTTACCACTTTCAGCTTAAGGTGGGGCTTGGAATATATTAATACCTTCATCTAGGAGGTTATAGTTTGCCTTGTTGAAGTTTTTAGTCTGATTTCACCCTTTGTGAGTTCTGGTGTTGGTGTCAGTTTGAAGGTGACTGTTTTGTGGTCACTTTTAACTAATGAGGGCCCAACAGTTGTGGCAGTGCACTTATTTGACATGTCAGTGAGGACCAGATCTAGAATGCTTGTTCCTCTTGTTGAGGTATGGAAAATTTGCTCCAGGGAATTTGAATTCTCAAAGTCAAGGAACTTTTGTGCTAGTGAGTTTGGGCTAGAGTTGGTTTCCCAGTTGATGGTGGGATAATTGAAATCCACCATAACCAGTGTGTTTGGTAAAATTTGGATTGTCTTCAGTTTGGTTAAATAGGCTTCATGGGTATCATGATCCATGGAGGGGGATCTATAACTGGCTAGGAATTGAATGGGGGTCTTACTCACCATAACCTGGACCATGGAGTTGCCCAGTCTAACTAAATGTGAGGTAAATTTATCTCTGTTACAGATTTAAACACTGCCTCTTTTGGTTTTCACACATTCCTTTTGCGGTCTATAGGTGTGGAAGGCATTGTAGCCTTGCAGGGCCGGGCTACTTTCTGAGGCCTTAAACCTGGCTTCTGTGACTACAGAGACATCTAAATCTTCTAGTGATAGATGTGCTTCCAGGGAGTACAGTGTTTGGTTTACGCTCCTAGCATTTAGCAGCATAACCCTTATTTTGTTCTGATTGGTTAATTTCACGTCAGTAATGTTTTTGAGACCTTGTCTAAAAAGGCACTATGGGGGAAGCAAGAGCCTTTCCCAGCAGCTGAAAACCTAGGGGTGTCAGGTGCAAACTGTCTCTGGCAAAGCAGTGAGGGTTGTCGACCACGGCTTCCCAGACAGGCAGGAACTGGATCCCCTTGGAATGACATCAAAAACTAATCCAGTTATGGAAAGCAGTATGTTTTTGTTTATATTGTGGCATCATTCTAGGTGAGGGTAGTACGCTGCTCAAGGCTAGGGATATACCTGCCTGGGACACATACTCAGAGAGCTTGACCATGTCTCTTTTCATATAGTCCAGTGAGGTACATCTCAGGGCATTCACACCAACATGAACTACAACAGAGTCATAACAGTACTCGTTGCTGAGAGACCTGAGTGCATGCGTGATTTGGTGAATCCTGGCACCAGACAGGCAGCTGACCGTGACTTTCTCCTTGTCCAGCTTGGTGAGTGAGACATCTGTTTGTCTCATCATTGAGACTACAATGACAAGAAAATTAGATTTTTCAGTGTTACACCTTACGGGCTTGGTGGATGAGACACTGGTGTTGCTATGTGTCATGGATGCTCTGGAGACTGTGTTAGGTGTAGCAGATGTGCTTTGGAGGTCTCTGGTGTTTCGGTAAGTTTTTTGAGAGAACCACCACGTATGTGGGTTTATATTTTTGATGCATACTATGTGTATGAGTAGTGGTATGTGTATAAATAGTGGTACTGTGTGAATATGTAGTAGTGATTGAGTTGACAACCTTCTCCGTGTTACTGACTGGAGTGAGAGAGAGCATGGATTCTAGATTCTTGGTGTAAATTTATTATTATTTATTTATTTATTTATATTTGTTGACCGGGAGTGTCCGACTGGATGTAGGTCCATTTTCAGCGGAGGCCCAGGGAGAAAATCTCCACAGTTAAAATAAACAGACAGTAGTTGCATTGGATTACATAGCGATTAACAATTTACATAGCAATTACTTACAACATATTTACAGATGAAGAACATAGTACATCAGTAGACAACTAGAATCTTTATCTGTGAAGTACATAACAGACATTAACAAATGTTAAAATAAGAAGTTCCTGCTGTATAAGTACTAGGCTTATGAGCATATGAGATTGCTATAATCAAGGTAGTTAGTGGAGTGGAAAGAAAGGTAGTGGTTGGATGGAGTGGGTGATATTAGAGTGGGAGTTGCAAGGGCATAGCCAGTATGTTTGTAGGTGTGCTTTTAGTAAAGTTTTGAAGTGGGTGCATGATGGTACGGAGGTAAATGTGGATGGGAGGGAGTTCCATAATTTGGCAATGGTGCAAGAGAATAGTGCTTCACCAGCAGAGTTATTGGCTTTAGTGATCTACAAGTGATTTTTGTTGCTGGATCTTAGTGGTCTGGTGGTGCGATAGGGTTGGAGTAGATTCTGGAGGAATGGCACAATTAGTGGATGGTTTACTAGTTTGTGGGTGAGTGAGAGTTGATACCATTGAAGGAGGTGAGGGAGTTCAAGCCAGCCCAGTTCAGCAAGTGAGAGACAGTGGTGACTACGGTAGGATGCCCCTGTGGCGAATTTGGCAATTTTGTTGTAGCAGGTCTCTAGCTTGTTTAGATCGCATTGCCTTAGGTTGGTATATATTGGAGAGGCATAAAGTAGGGTGGAGATAAGGTGTGAATTTGCTATTGAAATCTTTGCTGCTTTGGTGAGAAGATGCTTATTTCTCTATAACACTTCTAGTTTTTTGTGGACTTTTTTTATGGTCATGGATATGTAAATGTCAAATTTTAGTTTATTGTCTATTTCCACTCCTAGCAATTTGGTGTGTTCAGTTGGGTATATAGTGGTGTTGTCTTTTGCTGTGATGTTAAAGTGAGAGTTGTTTTGAGTATGTTTGGTGGGTTGGAAGATGAGTAGTTTAGTTTTGTTTGGGTTGAGTATTAATTGGGCATCGGATAACCAAGTTTCAACAGAGGAAAAGGCTTCCTGTGTGACTTTTTGCAGTTTGGGTAGGGACTGGGCTGAGCAGATGATGATCGAGTCATCTGCATATTGTATGAGTGTGCCATGTGTGGTGGCAGAGGCTAGATTATTTGTGAAAACAGGGAAGAGTAGGGATCCAAGGATGGATCCTTGGGGAACCCCTATGGAGACAGATAGTTGGGGAGATATGTCATTCTGCCATACAACGGATTGTTGGCAGTCAGACAGGTAACTCTGAAACTAGTTGGTGACTGATTGTGAGAAGGATAGGTTATTGAGGACAGAGATAAGTTGTTTGTGTGGGACCATGTTAAATGCTTTAGATAGGTCTAGGAAAGTAGCAGAGGAGAGATAGCCATTGTTTTTATGCTGAAGGATAGTGTTAGTAAAGGAGAGTAAGGCAGTGGTGGTGCTATGGTTTGGTCGGAAACCATGCTGAGTATTGGAAAGGAGGTTGTTAGTAAGGAGGTAGTCTGAGACCTGAGAGTGTATGCATCTCTCTAGTATTTTGGAGAGTGGAGAGAGAATAGCTATGGGGCGGTAATTGGTTAGTTCTGTGGAGGGTCCGCCTTTGTGGAGGGGAATTACATGTGATAATTTCCACAGTGTGGGAACATAACTTTCTGACAGAGATCAGTTAATCAAGATGGATACTGGGTAGGCCAGAGCATCAGCTGCGATTTGTAGGTATTCACTTGGGAGGTTGTCTGCTGGTAATTTGGTGGGTTTAAGTTTAGTTAAGAGTGTTTTTATGTTGGAGGTAGATACAGGAGAAAAAGAGAAGGCAGTGGGGAGATTAGTAGTTGAAGGTGTGGGTTGGAGGGGAGGGGGGGTTGTGTTGTTCAGCTAGTGATAGTATGGTTTGTGTGAAGTGTGTGTTGAATGAGGTAGTAATATTTTCTGAGGAGTGAGGGATGTTAGGAGGAGGGGTACTGACTTTACCTGGGTGGAGGATGGAGTTTATGGAGGACCAGAATTGTTTGGGGCTGTGTTCAGAGGAGTCTAGGGCAGACTGGTAGTATTGGAATCTGTCCTGTTTTATTAGCTTTTTGACTCTATTGCATAATTCTAGGAATTTCTGTCTAGTTGAGGGGGTCTTGGTTTTGCGCCAGTGCTCCCAGGCTTTATCCCTGTTTTCATTTCTGACTTAGTGGTTTTCTGTAGCCATGGGGAGGGTTGTGCTTTGATTCTGGAAAGTCTTATGGGGGCATGGTAATTAAGGATGCTCAGGAAGGTTGTATTAAAAAATGCAACTGCGTCATCAAGACTGAGGTACTTTAGAGGATGCCAGTTACATTCTTTGAGGGATGAGATGAATGTGAGTGGGTTAAACTTTATTTTTTTATGTATTTGACAGTAGATGACAGGTTTAGCTTGATATAGGTATTTTTTTCAGTAGGAATGTTGGGGAGTGATCACTGAAGCTATCTGATAAGCAGCCTGCTATATATGACTGGGGGCTCTTACTGACTAGTATCCAATCCAGGGTAGTGTGCTTGCTGGAGTTTTTATTTATCCTGGTTGGCGACTGGACTAGTTGGGTGAAGCCATGAAGGTTTACATGATGGGTTGGATGGTTGCCAGAACAGGATTGCCAGTCAATATTGAAATCACCTAAAATGACAGTTTCTTGGGGGAGATGGTGGGTAGACCAGCTGAGGAGGTTTTCTAATGGAGGGATGTTTTGGCCAGGTGGGAAGTAGCATCCAATTATGTTGATGGTTTTGTTTTGGTTTATTTTGAGGTTGGTATATATTCTTTCTTCATTGCCTATTTGTGGAGCTGATGATTTTAAGATCTGGATGTTTAGATGCTGTTTAAATATTATAGCTACACTGCCTCCTTTATTGTTTAGCCGGTCTACTCTTAGTAAGCCATAACCTGTATGGAGTATTTGCTCACTGGCAATGTGAGGTTTTAGCCAGGTTTCTGTCAGGATGACTATATCTGGGGAGTACAAGTCTATGGTGGCATGGAGTTCATGGACTTTGTTGGATATACTTCTAATATTTAGGCTTAGTAGAAGGAAGTCATTTGGCTTTCTATTGTCTTTAATATGGGAGAGGTTGTGGTTTCTAGTCTGATTATGAGGATTGGGGTTGGAGACGGTAGGGCCAGGGTTGGGGTGGATATCTCCACTTAAGGCCAGTTTTGATATGCATGAGGTTATTAGTTTTCTCAGTTTTTGAATGTGTTTGTTTATAAGGGACACTTTATGATTGTGCTCTTTGGGTAATAGGTATGGTGGGAGGGTTACTATGTTAAGTTGTAGGGATGCTTTATGTTTGAGTAATATAGTTGGTAGAATATGTGGGGAGTGCATAGGGATGGTTCTTGAGTTGGTGGGAGGGGAGCTGAGTGAGGGTGAGACATGAGTGGTGGTGTGAGAAGTAGTACAGTGGTAGAAGTTGAGTGCTCGCACTCTGCACTAGTCTGTGTTATTAGAAGAGAGTTGTCAGTGTACATGAGGCAATTGCTATACTGCCTCAAAAGTCCCAAGTCAACAAGGTTGGCAGGAGAAACAAGGGTAGTCCAACTGTCCATAATGTTAGGTTGAAGACTGTTGTCACTAGGAGTGGCTTTTCAGAAATGATCATCGAGGAGCTCGGTGAATGGATATTTCTGCCTAGGTGTTAAGGGAAAATTTGTTAAATTTAACTGTCTAGCTTTGGCACGCAATTATGCAACTGTGTGTGGTGCTGAGCGATGGGCAAACAAGCAGAAACCTCAGATGCAGGGCCTAAATACCTGAAGCTAAAACTTGAAAAAAAACTCCCAACAAAACTCAAAAGGACCACTGAGGAAGCTTACTCCAATCCCTAGACCAACCTCCCTTAACCAGTCAGGTGCCAATCAAACACAATTCTCTCACAAAAGTGCATATAGGCCCCTTGCAATCCAAGATGGCCTGGAAAACGTGCTCAGAACAAACAAACCACTACAAACAGTTCCAGAAACAGCAGGCCTGGATCTGGACTATGCTACAGCTACTAGCTACCCTTGTTTCAGTGGGAAGCACTACAAAATACTTAACACAGTGGAAAAAATAGCAGTGAAACACTGAAACAGCAATTTAAAACAGCAGAAAATCAGCTTGGAGGCTCTAAAGAATGATTTAAACAGTTAACATATCAATTAATTAAGTACTGCTTGGTGGGAAAGCCAGAGCAAGCTGAACATATAGCTTTAGAACAATGATAAAATACCAGTAAATAGTTAACAAACAGTGGAAACAACAAAAAAGCTTGCTGAACAGTGAAAACAGCAATAACATTTAATTTTACAGGCGCAGTGCAGCAGGCAATTGCAGTATAACAGTGTAGTTTAGTACACAGTAAATAAATACAGTATAAAAGTAGGCAGCAGGTACTAAATAAAGTGAAGTAAATAGTATAAATAAGCAAAAAAGGCAACTTATGTTTTTTTTGGAAGCTCAGAAGCCTCTAGTCATCTGGTATCTCAGTTCAGAGTTTTGGCTGGTAGCCCACCTCAGTTCAACTCAGTACAAAGAAGAAGAAACCTGCTAAGATGCAGGGCCTAAATACCAGAAGCAAAAGCTTGAAAAAAACTCTTAACAAAATTCAAAAGGACCAACGAAGATGTTTATTCCAAGTCCTAGACTGGCCTCCCTTTACCAGTCAGGTGCTGCCAATCAAACACAATTCTCTCACAAAAGTGAAGATATGCCCCTTCCAATCCAAGATGGACTGGGAAATGTGCTTAGAACAAACAAACCACTGCAAACAGTGACTGTTTCCAGTTCTGTTTAAAAGAACCTACATTTGACTGTTTCTCCCAGATGTTCAATGGACTTTGTAAACCAACATGTATGTAGTCCACTATCTTTGGTCGTCGGTATTAACCTTTTGTAATTTGGTTTAAATTCACCTCTCCTTAAACATTCCTGCATTTGATCCTGATGAACATGAAGTTGTTTTAAGAGTTTTTTATACTTGCAACTATATTTATGCATTTTCCACATTTCTTGCTTTCTCATCCGATCCTTCACCTTATATTTTTGTTTTTTGGCACATTCGGTTACTACCTGATTTTTATCTACTTCTGGTTTGGTTTCCATTCCCGCTTGATGCTGATATGCTTCTACTAAACTAAGCAGGGAAGTCATATTAGACTTATTCTCCTCATGTTTGTAAACTTTCCCTCCATTTAGGTTTTGTGAGGTCAGCATTTATGTATGCAGTCCCACAACTGCAGATCTATACATGTAATCAATTTCAAGGAGGCCCATACCTCCTTCAAAACAGGGAATATGTATAATCTTGGTATGCACTGATTTTTATAAATCATTTGATGAGCATGAAGCATCCTTCTTGTTTTCTTCACCAATCTATCCAACACCTTTTTGGCCAGTCAGTCACTCCAAAACTGTAAGTTAGGACAGGAATTGCAAACTGGTTTATAGGATGGACTTTGTTCTTAGGTGTCAATGCTGTTTTCAGTATTAATTTTAATCTTCTAAAATATTCTTTACTAAGTTTTATTCACATTTGTTCATGTTTTATAGTTGATCCTTCATTAATTCTGAAATATTTATATACTCCCACTTGTTCAAGTTCTTTTATATTACATTCCTGTCCCAAACTGATGTTTTCTTGGTGCTGCAGCTTTCCTGCTTTAAAGGTTACTTTTGCACATTTATCAAGACAAAATGACAATCTTATATCATTTGAAAAAGTTTTGACCACTTGCAGCTGTGCTTTCAGTTCCTTATATGATGAAGTATACAATTATAAATCATTTACAAAAAGAAGATACGTCTTTAAACGTTATTGTTTTCTGTTTCCAAATTGTAGCCATGACCTAATCTGTTAAGTCGACATCATAAAGGGTTAAGTACAACACAAAAGAGCAGCAGTGACAGGCAGTCACCCTTGAATATTCCCATTTCAATTTTTTTTCCTGTAATAATAATTTGTCCTTGTTAATGACTTAACTGTAAAGTGGTTTGCCACTGTTTCATGGTTGCTGTAATGTAATTGATCAGTGCAGGGTGTATAATGTGGGATACAGTTAAATGCTTTTTTGTAGTCTATCCATGCCATATTTAGATTCTGCCCCTTTTTACAGTTCTTCATTATGACTTTAACAGCAAATGATCCTTTACTCTATATGACTTTCTTTTATTACCCTTTTGTTCTATTGCCATGATTGAGTGAGTTTTCTTCTAAATGACTATAAACTCTGTCAGCATCAGTTCCAGTATTTAGTTTATATGTTTTCGGAAGGCAAGATTATTGGTCTATAGTTTTTAGGATAGCTTGCAGGTTCAGTCTTAAGTAGGAGTATTGTTTTTTTTCTGTTGTTAACCAGTCTGGTTTCTGTTTGTGGTGTGCATATAAATCGTTCTTACTAATTGCTAAGTCTTCATGTAAAGATGTTAATACTTTTAGGTACTGCATCTGGGTCTGGGGTTTTCCAATTAGGATCTTTTCTTAACTTTGTTTCAATTTCTCTGGCTGTTACCTATCCCTCCCTCCAGTGTAGGCTTGCCCATACTCCCTGTTGCTCTGTCAGACAACAGAGCTGTTAATCGAACTCTGGTCAGCCAGGCTTTAGTCAGGGCTTTATCCCTCTACATCGCCAGAGTGACTGCAAACTAAGCTTTTGAATAAATAGATGACTGGCTCATTTAAAAGCTTTCCTAAGATCTATAATAGTTTTCCAGCAAACTTACTTTTTATAGGTTTTTCCTAAGATCTATAATAGTTTTCCAGCAATCTCACTTTTTATAGGTTCATAGATTAGCAGCAAACTCACTTTTTATAGGTTCATAGATTAGTACTAGGTTAGCTGCCCTTGCGGGTCATTTTAAGCCTAGCTAATTACCTCATGTGCTAGGCTAATTGAGCTGAAAGGAAATTTTAAGTCAAGTCAGTAACCTGAGGTCAGGATCAAACTCTGTATCTTGTATGTATGAGGTGAAGACTTTAAACATTATGCCAAACTCATTGGATTTTTTTCCATATATGCATAGAATGTGTCAATTGTTGAATATATTACAGTTATAGTGTTGTGTTTTTCCCTAAAACTATGTTGTGGAGCCAAAAATATATATCTATTTATATTGCCTGTTATCTGAGAATAGAATAACTTTTCAGTTACTGCACTTTAGATAACAAAGTCTGTGTTTTATATTACCTACTTTTTTTTGCAGGCTTTCCAGTCATTATCAGGTAGGGGTATATCTCCTAAGATAGCACTTCTTCCTTATGCTTTATCAATTCCATGTATTTATATCAGGATAGAAATTAGTATTTTCATATCCCACTGGGTGAAGGTACTGATCCCTCACCACAGACCAACTATTATGCATACAAAAGAACAGCGAACCCAGGAAGTCACCGCTGCTTTTCAAAGGGGCCTAGTTTAATTCGTTGCAGCCCTATCTGCTTCACTTACATGGCAGCATGTACCATGAGTTAGGAGGACAATGAAGCATAGTCTGGAAAGTATATTCACCCCAGACCCTGAGCTATCATGCCCTCTAGATCCACCCACACTTTCCCCAAACTCTACCCTCCATGAGAGCATGCTACAAATCTCCATGCCTATGCTGTCCATCCCCTGAACCATTAATCAAACTCGGGTCACCTAGGATGTAGACAAGAGTTGATTCTTCTGTACCAAACTATTGGTTAACCACTACTTTACTTCTCTATACCAAACTATTGGTTAAACAGTAGTTTATTCCTCTATACCAACCTATTTGTTAAACAGTGAAACCTTACATGTAGTTATGACAATAATTTATTCTTTCTGAAGACTTTTTGGTGAGCCCCCAGCATTTTTGGGGACATAAATAAACTTGGACAAAGTACAAATGTGGATATGTCTGACATTGAGATGAAGTCATTATTTATTCAGCTGGAATACAAGAACTTTACATTACAAAAATTTACCTGGCAGAATTTTATATTCAATGAATATCTTATGGTTCAATGAATATCCCTAGATCACAAGATCCTGAATCAGCAGAAAGATGGAAAAGATGGCATGGACTTTTTTGACTTTTTTAAATATATTGCAACATATTAATATTAAGAGGAGCTCCAGACATATACAGCTTGTGTTGAAATGTTCAGAAACTGATATGAACAAAAATTAGAAGCGAAATTTCTAAATTTGAAAGTGAGATTGTAAAATAACAGAGATGTAAACAAATTTAGGAATATTTTACAGAAAATTTTAAAGATGAGGATGACAGCTTCAAGAATATTAAAATATGTATGTTAAGAAGAGATAAATTTGATTTCATAAATGGCAATACATTTTCTTGAAACAAGATGTAAAGAGAAGCAAAAAAGTAGTTTTTAAATGACATAATTGTTCTTCTAATAATTAGAAGTTTTGCCATCCATCACAAAACTATTTCCCAAAAACTAAAGTATAAGATACCTGATTTATTACCCCCAAATCCCTATATTTACACACACACACACACACACACACACACACACACACACACACACACACACACACACACACACACACACACACACACACACACACACACACACACACACACACACACACACACAAACACACAGACCACATAACAAAGCTATCGCTGTTAATATTGTCCTTTTTCCACATCATACATTTATGCATACTTGTGTTGTTACAGCACTTAGCAGTACCTAATTAAACTAAGAAATACATGAAAAAAAGACCCTAATGCAAAAGTTTATTTATTCATTTCCTAAAATATATCTATATCTATATCTATCTATATATGCAACCTAAAACAATGAGTGGTCTTGTTGGAGATTACATTCATTGCTACCTCAAGTAATCTAACGAAAGTCATTCCAATGTAGACAAAAATATTACATTTGCAATTACCAAAAAAGAAACAAACAAAAAATAAAACTTGTACAAGTGGGGCTTAGTCTCCATACCCCCACAAATTAAATACGATAACTCCAGGGTTGCCCAACCTAGGAGAAAAGGAAAAAAATCCTGAATTACGTAATGGTCAATTTTCTGAAGTTCAACTGTTATATAATTTGACCAACTGCCACAAATTTTTCCCAAATTTTAAACACATGGTAAATGTGTGCAACTACAAAACACGTAACTCTCATACAACTACTTAACACTACTAATTATGCAAAATAAAAAATAAAAAGCTAAACTACATATACAAATAAACTGTGACTGCAACCCCAATAGCAGAGAGACAAAGTAAAACCTAACAGTTTTCAAGCAACAATCATGGAATTCACAGACGGAATGCATAGCACAGAATGGCCTTTTGCATGGTTCCTGGTAATGTGCAGGGTGGTGCCAGTTGAGAGACATTAGTTGTACATCAATACATAGCATGCATGCATTCATGCATGCCACAGTACACTTTGCATGTAAATAAGTGCATAAACACATGGGAATCATGCAGGGGGAGCAAATGAGTAAATGACTTGTAAATGTAGGGATTAAAAAATATCATAATTCATAGATGTCAGAAAAGTTGCTTTTTCATTTCATTGCATGTCTTTTTATAAAGAGGAGGCCTGATAAAAATGTCAGTATTCCATTTTATAGTTGTGTGCAGGTGCAGCAATTATTTTTCAGAAGCAGTTAATTGCTTTTGTTGCTGCCACTACTGACTGAGTTACTCATCCTGATAGACACACTGTTCAAAAAATGATACAGATACAGGGTGATGCCACATCCTGACTAATGCCCAGATAGTAGGATGCTATAGAGTGCATCAAAATCATCAGAGACCTGATCAGTGTCATTCACTCACATGCAGAATCAATGGGTATGAGAAGTCATTTTGTCACCATGGATACAAAGGTATGCAGAGTTCTTACAGTCTTAGATATAGAGCCTTATTGTCAAATATTTTTAGTATTTTTGAAGCATCTGCCTAATGAATACTCGAAATGTTCCTCAATATTATATTGCTGCATGTGGAAGAACATATTTGGTTCATCAGGACTAATGTGGAGACAGCCAGTACTGTGTGTAGCTTCTGCAACATTGCTCACCTACCACACATTACACTCATATGTCAATAAATGCTCCACTTGGTGACGTCATAGTTCATAGGTTCATAGGTTCATAGGATGATACTAGGCTACTGGCCCGGAGGTCCTTATAAGCCTAGCAAAGAATTTCACCCATTTTCCTTTAAAGTCAGTACCTGTTTCCCATGTCTAGCAGGGACACAGGAGAGAACACAGGGGTATATTTTCTATTTCCCATCCAGTCATCCAGGTTCCTCTTAAAGAGGGCTAGAGGTGTACTCTGCTTGACATGGAGAGGGAGTCTATTCCACAGATGGAGGAGTCTTTGGGACACAAATCTATCCTGCCAACAAGTTCTGTTAATGTCACAGACCAGGTTAAGTGACTCACCAATGGCAGTATCTACAAATGTTGATTAGCCGAGTCAAGTGTATTGAAAACCACTTTCAGCAATCCATAAATAAAGTGATTTTCTGCAGGCTGGCAAATCATGGTTACATGTAGAATGGGCAAAGTCCAGTTTCCTGAAAGTGATTTGCATCAAACCTGATTCAGTTAAATGTTACTGTCAAATGACCATCACATTCCCCACCTGACCCACAGTCCCAGAGATTTACCAGAGGGAAACTTCCTTAACTGCCAGGTAGTCTTTAACGCACCAGGGATAATTTCCAATGCTATGTGGTACCCTGATCATATGTGACATATGTCTGATCCATATATTTGTTTTCAATACATTGATTTTAGACAGGACTATCTAATTGTTAAGTAATGGTGCAGTGTATAGAATAAATTCTATCATCCAAGAATGATACCGCAGTACAAGCAGAAAATGACTGACTTCAGCAATTGGCTAAGTTTCTGGTGTCATTCTAAGGGGATCCAGTATCTGTCTGCTTGGGATGACATGATTGACAGACCTCGATGCTTTGCCATAGATGGCCTGCATCTGTCACCCCTGGGTTTCCTGATACTGGCTAAGGCTCTTGCCACCCCATAGTTCCTTTTTTAGTTGATGTGCCAAAGACCAAATTACCACCATAACAGCTATAAATAAATGCAGTCTGAGGGTCATGCTGCTCAATGCTAGAAGTCTAAATCTCAAGATGCACTTGCTCGAAGCACTCCTCAAAATGGAGAACATCGACATTTGTGCTGTAAAGGAGACTTAGTTTAAAGCAGCAGAAAGCACCCCTGCCCTACCAGGCTATAACGTATTCCACACCTTTCGGCCCCAGAACATGGACCGAAGCTCCAAAGGCAGTGGTGTCTCCATATTCATAGAGGATATGCACACCTCTAGACTAGTAGCCCAGCCTAATGCATCTGGGATACTCCAGGTACAACTAACATTGGGTAAGATGGCGATTCAGGTCATAGCCTGCTGCAGGTCCCCAACCATGTTCCAAGACTCTCACTCCTTGTTCCTAAGCATCCTGGAATCTATTAGGGTCCAACCTAATACTCTCATACTAGGTGACTTCAACTACACCTCCACCAACTGGGAAAACTTCTCATGCACCAATACACTGGCCCAACCCTTCCTGGAATTAATCAGTTCCAATGCCCTGGACCAGCTTATTCTTACCCCCCACTAGAGGAAGCAACAAGGAAAAAAGAGCATTTGTTCTTTCAAATTGCAACCCGCACACAGCACATTTCTTAAATGTACTTGAAATTATGTTGCAACAGCCTGTGCCTAGGTGACTGTCTTGCATATTTACTCATTCATCCCCATTTCAACATACATTCATGATGGGTTGTGATGGCATCTGGTGTAATTTGGCACTTGTCTATGGTAGGTTTGCCCATGGAAGAAGCAATGCATACATCTCATGCTGCTGTTTCAGATATAGTGGAGCATTCATGAAGCTCTCTGTCACCACTCAACCAGTAAAGTTACAGGGTTTTCATTATATGTGGTGTCTATACATTCTAAAAGTATTTCACATGGTCATGTAGCACGTACAAATTCAACAAGTAAAACTAAAACACACAACTGCAAAACAATACAAGTTTCTGTAATACAGACCATGTGTTCTTATCCCCAGCAGACACCCCCCCTTTCATTCTGTAGGATCCAGAGATGTAGACAGGTAAGCTGAGAGAGGTACTATTTCCACTGTGTTTTTGGTTCTGCTTTAGGTATCTTTTTTAGTGAACCATGCCTCATTTACCTCCCATAGGAGGTACTGAAGAGGTATCCTCACTAGCTACTTGGAGCACTTGAACTGACTCCTTCCTGCCCAGAGGGTCACCACTCATCTTGTTGTGTTTATTCTTGTGTTACAAAAAGGGTACTCAGCAACAATCCAAAGGAACCCAGTTTCTTCCCATTCTACCCATGTGCTCAACCTTTTGTTTACTACCCAACGATCATAACCAGAGTTGAGGACAATAGCATGGACTGACTACTTGTTTGACAAAAGACTTAAGGTTGAAAGACTGAATGCCATCAGTGGAAAAACTAAATGACCATAAACCATTTTAATGAAAACGTACCACATTGAAAATTTTACAAACAATACATATTCATTCCCTGCACATTCATTTGAGTTTGTATGGCATGTATCCCACCCCATTTCAAATGATTGTTAACATTAGCTTTCCTTTCAAATGTGTAAGCATTTACAAGACACAGGATTTTTAATGTAATGAAAGAATATAGAAGAAATAATTTGCAGATCCATTCTGACAACCAAGATGCTAATTCTGCCAGACTGAATAAGTATGTGTTCTTTTCAGGATTTTGGTCAGTTGCAATACTCTGGACTGGTAAGATACTCACCAGTGGAGCTGTATTGCTCGGTATGGGGGCTGTTAAGCATATTTTACACCATGTAGGCACTATGTCCTTTATCACTTTAAGGGTAGATGCTCCCTGAAGGTGATGCCAGTTGCATTACAGTAAAGTGTCAGTGAGATGCTTTCCCCCTTTATTTTGGCAGTTGTAGCACCTATGTTTTCCAGATCCACTCTTTAGGGGACAGTGTATCATGGATGCAACCTTGGAAGGTATATTATACCATGCTGTTTAGTGTAGTAATAGGTTTCTTTCTACTTAATGTTGCATATATATATCAGCCTAATAGACCGTCAATTGGACTTGAGGGTTGAAGATTTTTCCCAGTGTTGCTATAATTTTTCTCCCTCTAAGGAGTTCACATGGGCTTGCTCCAGTAATGCTGTAAGGAGCTGAGATATAAAACAAGATAGCAAGCAGAAGGGCATCTTCTTTAAGGATTTTCTTCTCGCTATACACTTTCCTCTCATCATATCCATTGCCTTAAGATCTGTAGGTGCTAAAAGTGAATTACTTGAAATCTTGCAGAGATTGCTACGTCTTCAGAAATTCCAAACTGGAAAAGATGACTTATAATTAAGGTCAGTGTCAGCCCCTGCACTTGAAATTATATGAATCACTTCAATATGTTGTGAGTAATAATCTGATATGGCTACCTAGTTGCATTCACAAAAATCCAGCAAGTTTCTTCCAGAAGCAGTTAGTACAAAATTAATATTAATTAAAAATTAAAATAAAAATAAAATTAAAATTAATATTTCCTTCATCTGAGCTACTCAGTTTGCAACATACCTATGCTTTGTGCTTAATGAAATTCATGGTCACTGCATTGAAGAATTGATAATTTTTCTGCACATGGATAAACCGTGATGTCTTTAGATATCCTTTCAAGAATACGAAATATATATCAGAGTCTATGATTTCATGGTACTATCTCCTGTTAATGACCAGACCATGGTCCTCTGTCTGTTCACTTCCCAGCGGGACACAGTCTGCAACTTTAGAAGGTGCTTTACTTACATGGGTTGCTCTTCCTTCTCCGAGAAGCTTTACAATGCTTTTTAATTAGTTGTGAGTCCTTTAATACAGAAAATCCTCCCTTAATAGCTGCCTGCTATGAAACACTCAAAAGCCATATGACTGTCATCTTTTTCAGCTTTCCTGAAGGGATTTTGGGAGACTTCATCTGACCTAGCAAGGGATGTGCCATTAGAAGGTTCTGCTGCTCCGTTATATCTCATGATAAATCAGAGGACTTTGCCACCAAGCACTGCAACATTTAAATCGTTATTATAAAGTGAAATTGCTACTTGCTTTAGGTAAACTCAAAGGGCTTTTTCCATGAGTTGCATTTCACTGACTTCAGTCATATGAAACATAACATGCAAATGCAACCTCCTCACCTCTCCCCTTACTTAAATATAGTGATCTAATGGTTGCATGCCAGTGTGCAAAAGAAAATTAAAATATTCCATGCAAAACACTACAATGATCTCACATAAACACAAGACTGCTTAGAATACTTAAGGTCAATAACTTTCTTAAGAAAAAAAAAAAACTTAATTGAGAAAATGAGATAAAAATGATCTCCCCAAACAAGCATAACTAGTTGTGAGCGACCCCTATAAATCATGGGAAGCAGTGACTCGTCATCATTTGTTTATATGTAGCTCCTGGGCTTATGGTCCATATGATCACTGAGGAGCTTGGCCCAATTTTCCAATTAACTTAAAGCTCTGTCTTGCCAAGTGATTTTCTTACAGTAATACAAAAGCCAAATGGAGCATGCAGGAATCGTACTCTTGACTACAAGAAGCAGTTAATAACAGTATTCCTTTGTGCTAATTGCCATCTTGAAGGTATTCAGCCCAAATTATATTTCTCCAATTTATCACATGCCCATGCACTTTCCCAAACAATCTTTTCAAATCTTTACATATTGGGTGTCTGCCTCTACAGTCACCCTGGAACGATATGCCACTGGCTTCCTTACTTCTCCATGGAGATGAAGCAAACCTCCAGTCCGATAGCAGATAGTATATGAACGAACAGGAGTGGTCTAGGTAAACATTGTAGCAAGTAATTGTGCTATCAATTAAAGATCTTTCAAGTGCTCAGATATTATCTACTGGCTATAGTCCAAAGTTCTAGTTCTTTTGTTCCTTAGGACTTCATGCATTAGTTGTCCCATTGCAAAAGTGTTTTGAATGCATTGATTCAAATGGTTTACCATGCTTACAACTCTCTTCAGACTCTGAAGTTCCTCTTATTATGAAAACTGTCTGTTTTTTTCCAATTTTTTGGGTCAAGCCTGGCCCCAGATTGTTTCAATCAATCGGCTTAAGAAAAGGAGCTGTTTCTGGAAGAGATCATGCTTGACCTTATTTACCTTTAGTCCTGTGACCCCAGTGATTTGTGTGACATGTCTGTGGTGCCAGTGAAGGCCACATTCCTCCATGTAAGTGCCACAGCACTAGCATAGAGGGATAATGTCCTGATTACACCCAAACAATCTGGGTTCACTTAGCAACTCTGGCTCTTGACAGAGTGCTAGAGAGGAAGGGCTTCCTCATCCTGGAGTGTAGGAGGTGGATCCCATCTGGATTATACCACTTTACCAGATTCATTTAGTATGCAGGGGTAGAATCAGAGTCAAATAGGAAGAGTCCAATGCAGGGTTGATGTGGGTGTGACTATTCAATTTACTGATGGTACCTTAGAGACTGTGCAAAGGAGTTGATAGAGGGGTATAAGCAGTCCCAGTTGTGACATACATGCCCACATCAGCACTCAAGGTGAAGGGTTAGAGACTTCATAGGCCATAGCTCTAATTCACAGGTTCATAGGTGAATATTAGGATAACTGCTCTGTAGTGCTATTTTAAGACCAGCCAATAACTTGAGGTCAGAATCAAACCCTGTGCCTTGTTTTTATGACAACGTTAACATTTATGGCAATCTCACTCCCATAAATATAGGCCAATTTATTTCTCTCAGAGGTAAAAATCAAACCCTGTACCTTCTGTTTACGAGGTAAACACCTAACTATTATGCCAACGTCCAACTCCCTCTTTAAGTTCCCAGAAAACACCATCTTATCTGGATTAGAGTCCCAGAACACCAGGGCATTTCCAATACACACTTGAGATTATTATCAGTATGTTCCACTGACCTGTATTCATGCCACGGATACACACATGATTGCAGGGATACCAATGGAAGCAGAAAGTTCCCTGAAGCTTGTCAGCATGAACATCTGTCTCCGGGTCTCCTGCTTAATGGATCTAGGGGAAGATCCCTACCTCCTAAGAAATACATGGAGTCAAGTCTGATAGAAAATGGCTTGGTGGTCAGGCAGAATAGGGGAAAACACCTAGAAGAAACGAGTGGAATCAATGAGCACAGTAACTCTTCCCAGAATGCAGCATTGTTCTATTTCTGTTTTATTTGTTAACCAGTTACGTGCATTCCTGGTTTTGCTGATTTTGGAATTCATTTTGCTTCAACTGGTGGTGTTCATTATAATACATCTAGTGAGAACGTGTGCTTTGCAGAAGAACTTCTTGGTTTGACGGCTTTTTGGGCTTGCCATTCTTTTTGTCTAAAATAGTGAGGTGTTTTTTTTTAAATAAGACATATGAAAGTCTAATTTCTGGCATTATTCACTGATTACAACAGTCTGTGAGTTACAAGGGACAGGTCACGTATAGGAAGCAACAGCAGGTGTTTTTTTGTAAAATCAAGGACAGCTGAACTCTTATGTGTTACCACTACTCTATTAACTTAAAGTCTGTCCTTTTTTATGTATGAACTCATAAGCGACCAATTTACATGTGTGACTAACAGACTGAAATTTACAAAAATCCTTTACAGACCTTTTTTTTGTTGTCATCAAACACCATTGTTTTTTTAATAAGTATTCACTATTTAAAATACTTAAAACAGCCAGAACATAGTGATGTTTATCATCTGCAAAAAATGTCTGTAAACTATTTTGTAAAATTCGGTACATTAGCCACACATGTAAAATCGATTGATTATGAGTTTACACATAAAAAAGAGCAGACTTTAAGGTAACAGAGTATTGGCAACACATAAGAGTTTCAAGGTTGCTTGAATCTTCTGTGTCAATGGAGGCCCGAGGCATAGCCTCTCTCTCTCCTTCATCTCTGTGGTTTTAAACCTCTTGGATTTGTTTTGCAATTGTTATGTTTTCTAAAGCTGATCAAAACTGCACGTTAGGTGGTTATTTTAGCAGACAGTTATCTATCCAGACTTGCTCTGGATCTTTTATGTTTTCTGTAGTGTGATTTGTTGTAATTCATCATTGATTTGATATCATGCTGCGGGTGGCTTTTCAGTTATGAATAGTTTAGCTGCTGAATCTTGGATAATTTGTTTCATGGTTGGTGAGTGAGTGTCTCTGTGCTGCTGTTCATTGGTTACATACTATGGGGCATCTAAGATGAGTCTAAGGATTTTATTTTGTAGTCCCTGGAGAGTTTCAATATGGCTGAAGGTTGCATATCCCCATACTGGTGATGCGTAGAGCATCTGAGGTCTGATTGTAGTTCTGTAGAGAAGCAATTTGTTTTTGATGCTCAGGGCACTTTTCCTGTTCATTAGTTGGTAAAGTTGGTTATAGGTTTTCCACTCTTTCGCCATGTTAGTTTCTATGTGTGATTTCCAGGAAAGTTGCTTGTCCATTGTAACTCCAAGGTACTTTACAGATTCTTTCCAAGAGTTCCATGAGTTGCACAGAAGGGCTTAATAAGCACTACTTTTGAGCATCCCCATGCAAATAAGGATGGGTCTAACATCCTAACAGAGGTCTACATTCTAAGCAGGTGAAAGCCAATGAGGTGGAAATAGGTTATCCCACAGTGTACTACACCTCCTCTGTAAAAGTATTTATAGTAACATCATGATTATAGAAAATGTAGGTGCAAGAACTGGGTCTGAAGAAGCCTACTAGGATGAAAGCTATTTTTCCAATAAAATCTATAAAAGGAGTCAGTGTCTTTCTTGAAGAAGTAGTATTTGAAACTGTATTTATTTTGTTTTTACAAATAAAATTATTTAGATGAAGGGATTGCTCTAAATACTTGGACTCTTGACAATCTTGTATTGAAATATACTATTCCTAGGACAATTAGAGAAAAGGCATCTGTGAGGTGTGGCATTATCCCACAAAAAAGTTCTCCTTATATACAGCGTAGTTCCCCCTTGTTTGCTTGTCCATCAATAAGATGTCCTTGATACAAGTGAATACAAATGAGAGTTAGTAACAAACCAGTTTGTCCATGGACATCTTCAGGTGGGGATTAGGTAGAAGTAGTAGTTTGTTAATTAAAAGGCATGGGGAAGTAGAGTAGTGGGGAGTGAAAGTGTTAAATGGGAATGTAAGAAGATTGGTAGGAAATGAGGTTAGGTTAGGGAGGGTCTTCATGGGTTTTATGGAAGTGTAACTGGGTAAGGGATCACATTTTGGTGTGAACTTGCTAAGGTAAGTCCTACGTCCCAGATGACATGTAGGTATTCTGTAAAATAGGTAAGTCTTGGGTTAATGGTGGTAGTTGGTGAGTATATGTGGGTGTATATATATATATGTATATATATATATATATATATATATATATATATATATATATATATATATATATATGTGTGTGTGTGTGTGTGTGTGTGTGTGTGTCTCTCTCTCTCTCTCTCTCTATATATATATATATATATATATATATATATATATATTTTTTTTTTTTTTTTTTTTTCTGTTCGTATATTGTGGACTTCATTAGATACTTGTCACTGGGGAGTATAGCAGGTGCTCAAAATGAAACTTCATCCCAAAGGTCTATTTCTTCTATATTCACCAATTTGAATATCCAAAAAAAACAACGTGAATAAGAAAAAACTCACTTTAATAACAAAGCTTTTGGGAATAACCCTTCTTCAGTGCTAGTGAAACAATAAATAAGCTTTATTTTTACTAATGGTACTGCTTTTGTCTAAATTCCAATATGGGTTTAATAGTAATCATACTATTCAGACCTGGTTTTGTATCTGCATGCAGTTTTATAATCCATTTATATTCAGCAATATCTAATTTGTAAATTATATCTCCTAGTCTCAAGCTCTTATTTATTATTTCAAGTACTTTAAATTTAAAATTATGTGTAAAATTAGTAAAAATAAAATAATAATAAATAGTAATAATATAAATTGATAGGGCGGCCACGGTGGTGCAGTGGTTAGCATTGCCACCTCACAGCAAGAGGTTCTCCGGTTTGATCCTCGGCTGGGGTGCCTTCTGTGCAGAGTCTGCATGTCCTCCCTGTGGTCGCGTGGGTTTTTTCCGGGTGCTCCGGTTTCCTCCCACAACCCAAAGACATGCTGTAGGTGGACTGGACACTCTAAATCGGCCCTAGGTGAGTGTGCCTTCTGTGGAAGGTTGGGCGCTGGGCTGGCAACTCGACACCGTAAAACTCCACTGCCATTCAATGTGCGGACAAGGTGATCCGCTGTGGCGACCCCTAACCGGGAAAAGCCGAAAGAAGAAGAAGTAATAATATAAATGGATATTTAACATCTAATATTTAATATTCTGATTCATGGCTTGTATTTTTTTGATAATATTTATTTATCTGTTTATTCATTAATTTTTTACTTAAAGTTTGAATTTTTAAGTTTTAATTGATGTGATTTTAAATGTATTCTCATAGGTTGGCTGTGTCATATGGTTGTTATAGTTATGTATATATATATATATATACATGTATTAAGCTTATTTATTGTTTCACTAGCACTGAAGAAGGGTTATTCCTGAAAGCTTTGTTATTAAAGTGAGTTTTTTCTTATTCGCATTGTTTTTTTGAGTATATCAGGTGCATCAAAATGGGGTTTCATTTCCTTAGTCACTGTAATGGTAGAGATTGGGACTAATTGTAGTGATCTTTGTTATGTTAGTATAGGCGGTGTTTCTAAGCATGTTGTTTGTGCAGCTACTTCATTTGTGTATTTGTTTGTGGGTGTTGCTTTTATGGGGGTTGCATGGTTTCCAGACTCTTCATATGATCAATGGGCATGAGCGTTGCTCGATTGGGGCTTTGCTTTGTTGGCAGTTGCTTCTTGGTGTGGGCACAGAGAGCAGGCCTTTCATTCTATATGCGTGGTTCACTGGTAGTAGTTATGCTGTCAGTTGCAGTATTGTGAGGCAAGGTAGGAGCGTGGGGTAGGTATAGTTAATTTTTGGTGGTGGTAGATGGTCAAGAAAGGTTTGTTGGCTCTTGTGGTTTCTTTGATGTGGTTGCAGGTTTGCAGGGTTTGAGATGCCTGCAGGTATCAGCCCTTGGCCACGCATGTGCATGGTGCAGTTAAGGGTCATTGAGTATACCAAGCTACCTTTACTCCACTGCTACTGGTTGCCGAGGGTGATCTGTTTTAGTCATCTAAAGTGGGCAGTTCCTAGTAGGATCTGTGTTAATGCTATACAAGATGCTGTGATGTACAGAAATATAAATGGGTACGTTAGAACGGTAGAGGGGAGTAGGTTGCAGTTAGTAGGCTTGTTCATTGTCTTAATTTGTAAAAAAAAAAAAAAAAAAAAAAAAAATCCACGAGGGAACAACGGGAGAAAGCACTGTTGATATCGGAAGTGGTACAGATGTGCATGCATGGTTGTGGCTCAAGCTGTTGGCGAATCTCATGAGCATACCATACAGCTATCCAGATTTTTTCCTGGTAATTTTACTTACCTTGTAGTGAAGTGTTTTGTAGGTTTGTTTGGGGGATGCTCCTGTTTGGTTTTGTTTCGGTCTGGTTGTAGAGATGTGGTCCTGGTCCGAGCCTGTTGCGAAGTGGTTGCTGGTGGACATTTCAGGGACACTGGATGTGCGGGGGTTGTATGGTGGAAGCGCAGATGAACCATACTCTGCCAGACAGTTAATAGAGTCAGTGAATACAGTTAATAAATGAATTAAGTATAATTTCCTATCTGAAGATATCTTTTTGTTTCTTAGAAGTATTGTGTCATATATTTGGATAATGAAGGTTCATAAATACCCAAATAAAAGAAACAAATCTTCTAAAATTTAAACATGTATGCTACAAAACCAGCTTATGGCTTTATAAATTAATTTTAACTACAAAAACCCATGTCAACATTGGGGAAGAACAATCCAAAATTTTATGTTTCTAATTTATGTTTTCCAGGTCAATATTTGTCTTTGAACCAGAGGAGCTGGCAATGAAACATGGTGAACTTTTGGAGCACTTCCATGCTTACATCGACCATGTTGTGGCTGTCAGCAATATTCATTTTGATTGTTGTTCATGTGTTGTGCTGTTGCTTGCTTTTGCTTTTTGAACTTGTTTATTTGGCAGAATTTTAGAAATTGGCGATGCTAACTGCTGAATGGAGATGGTGTGGTTGCTTCTGGTGGTTCAGTGACTTGGTTGCTTTCAGCCAAGCTGTAAGTCTCAGTTCAGGTCATTTTCATAGGCTGTACATTGTGGCTATTGAAGGAGGCAGGAAATGTTGGTTGTTATTGGTAGAAAGCTGAATTCACTGGATGATGATGAAGAGTGGGGTTTAACTTTCATGTAAGTTTGTGAGACCAGTGTATGTGGTTAGTCCCTATTTCTGTCACTTGGTGGTGATGGTGTTGTAGTGGGAGCAGAGTGCTACCATGGCTGTGTCACCCTGTCTGGTGCTCATACGTTGTACAGCATTAACATCCATAGTGGACTTATGCAGGCATAGCTCAGGTGTCCAGATTGTCACACAATGTCTAGAATTTTGACCCATACTTTTGGTCCGTTTCTCATAAATTGTAGTTTTATGGCAAATAATTGGCATTTCACTGAGGACTGGGGTTAGAAAATAATGGCAGACATCTGTTTTTAGACTCCATTTTCTTCAGAATTAATGCCAATGGAAAACCTGTTATTGTATCAGCTTTCTAGGTGCATAAGAATGATATTTAGAGGTGTTCCCTATTTTGTGCCTTTGTCCCCCCTTTAGTTTTGGCTTTGGCCACACTTCTTGGTCTAAGTGGTTGAGAGGTAGGATAGAAGGATCTGGTTTATATATTGACTTGCCTCTCGGCTAAGCAGATTTTGCTTCATTACATAGCAATGCCTCCCCACACACACTTTTTACTGCATGGATGGTAGGTAAGCATCCGGTAAATTATGTAACTACCAGGCTATATATATATATATATATATATATATATATATATATATATAAAATAATAATAATAATAAAAAGGTGGATATAAGGTTCAGAGTCAGTTCTGCTGGGGCAGCTTAGTTTCATGGGTCCAGATGCAGTTTCAGGTTTTCATTCTGGGTGTTTGTATGATTAAAGGGTTTGCTTTGCAAACACACTTACTGAATCAGTCAGTGTCCAGGGTTTCAAGAGGTGGTATCTACTGAGGGTTTGCTGTTTTGATCATATGCTTTAAAAAAAAAAAGGATGACTGCACTTAGCTACGGCAGCTTTGGTGAGTAGACAGGGGGTGGCGAGTGTAAGTAGTCAAACCTCTCAACTGTACAGATTTTTGCAGAATGTCCAGATTTTATCAGGGGTGACTAGTGGCAAATGATGATATATCAAGTCCTGTATGGTTCTGCTTGGGAGTGAAGTGCTGGGTGTTGATGGAGTAAGCAGTATATGCATGGGATGGTGTTGCTACATGATGGTGTCTCGGCATATGAATCTAAGTTTCTTTTGACCACAACCACTGCTTTGTAATAGGGCTCAACTGCATCACTTATCCATGCAGCTTATTTATGTTTGGTTGAGGAAACTTGGCAGACAAAGTGTTGGCTTGTTCGATGACCGGGGCAGGTGGCTGTCCTCGGGCACAGGTGGGATGTTCATTGTAGGGGAGTTTTGATTTTTCCAGATTTCTTGTTCTAGGAGGTTGTGAGGTAGGTGCAGAATATTTAGGTTAGGTCTCATATTTTGGTCTGTTTTCATAAAATTGTGGTTAGCTGGCAAATTTGCAATTCTCATAAGGGCAAGGTGCTTAATTTGTTTTTCGTTTGCAGATTGTGGAGGTACAGAATTTGAGTGGGCATCTGTCTGTGACCTGAAGGAAGTGGGCTCAAAAGGTGATGAAGGCTGTTTCAGTGGATGTCTCAGTCACTAGAGTGGTGCACAATGAGGTCACAGATGGGGGAGCACAGAATGAGCAACAGTCAGTGGCCTGACGGAAATGGATTTGGAAGGTTATGGATTCTGCTGGGGTGGCTGTTCTGGTTGCTGGTTTGGTGCACAATGAGTTCTCAGGTAATCTTACTTTATTCAGTGTGCATTAAGGCACATCAGAGTTGGTGCAGTTTGGGGTAGTGTAGGGGCAAGTGAGGCAGAAGTGTGTTGAGGGCAGGGTAGAGCAGGGTTGGGGATTTTTTATGGGGAATATGGGGTTCCCACAGGTGGGGTGGAGTAGCAACCATCATAGGATAATAGGAAGTTACTAAGCTAATGGCTCTAGGGCACTTACAAGCTAGCTAAGTTCAAATCTTATTTCCACATGTAGCATCTAGTGTCCTTTTCCAAGAGGTACATGTGGGAACCCCTGGGGTGAATTTAGTTACCCATCCAGTTGTTTAAATTGTGTTTGAAGTGGGACAATGAACTTTTCTGTTTGACATGAAGTGGGACTTTGTTCCAATGGTGTGGTATCTTCTGGGAGACAAATCTGTCCCTCAAGCAAGTTCTACTAATGTCACATACCAGGTTAAGGTCTTTATAGTGAGTAACACATGTACCATTTGACTTCCACTTTCGACTGGTAGGAGGTAGTTTGGTATATGTATGACTTAAGAGTAGGTAGGGTTTGATGGAGCATTGTAGGTATACAGGTGTTTTGGGGGATATGTGAGGAACTGGGTGCTTTGTTGGCCATACAGAAGTTAGAAGGTTTAAGCAAGTCATTGTTTTGGGATTTCTTGCAGATGTAGGACACGTTTTAATTCCTTACCATATGCAAAGGTAACACACAGAAAGAAAAGCTTCAAGTGGAAAGCCGAGTACATGTAGGGAATTAAGGATATTGTTCAGCTTTTTAGACTACTGAAGTTGCATGTTGGTCAGTTTTCTCGGGCCATTTTGGGTGGGGATTAATAAGTTGGTGCATTGTTTTTACCACTGCCGTGCCTTTTGGAGCATTTCAGTGGGATGGCCTTTTGGCAGATGGATAGGGTTATTCATGGGGATTTGCAGTTGTTTACAAATGTGACAGGAGGTGTTTGGATGGATGGCATAATTAGGGGGGGCTGGTTTGTGGCTTGTTGGATGGCAGGAAGGAAGGACAATTGAGGAATGTTAAATATTTGGAGTTTTAATTTAATCTGATGAACAGGGTTAGTGAGAATTGTTGGGGATTTGGGTTCATTTTCATCTGTTTAATGTGGCAGTGGTATGGGTTGTGTTTATGTTGTTAGATGAGGTGTGTGTGTCAGGTTGATTTAGGGTTAAAGGCTTGCTGCAGGAGTTTGTGACACCTTTTATAAGGAAGGCTTATGGTAGGGAATTGCCACATTGGTTAAATTTGTGTTGCAGCTGCCTGTGGGAAGGAGTTTCTTGGAAAGATTTAGTTATATGTCAGGTTTGGGAAGAAGATAAGGCAGTTCAGTTGATCAAGGAGGATTTAGCTGTGAGTAGTATAGTTGCACGAGTGACAAGGCTATGTGAACTTACTAAATTTTGGTCGGTGTATCATTGGTTTGAAGAGTTGGGGTAGGCTTGATAGTATGAAGATGGACAGACATTGGCTTTGTCAAGATAGGTTTTGTTGCGAGGGTTGGTGTTGGAGGTTCATTGGACTACAGTTCATGTGACATTTATTTTATGGATCTATTGAAGTCATTCAAATGGTGTTTTGTTGGACAGCAAATGCTATGATGGTCATTAAATGTTTTTTTGCTTATATTGGATAGTTGGTATGATGGCAGGATTGCTATTAAATTGATTTTTGGAAAGGAAATCTCATTTTGGTCATATGCATTGTGTGGTAAAATAGGGCTGCAGTTAGGCATGATGGTATGCAATGGCCCTTGTGTGGTTTCGCTTGGCATTGGGTTTAGTGTTCTGGTGGTACATTTGGCAGATAATGACCTTGAAATCATTAAGAATTGGTAGTTAGGATAAATGAGAATTTAGTTAATATACAGAGATTATACAAGGTTATGGTTATTACTTTTGAATTGGAGGGGGATCGTTGGTTTATTCCTGTCGATTAGGCAATTGGCTGCTTTGGGGATTTATATGATAGGGCTTTGGGAGATTGATGATAGGGATCCAGTTTGGTTTAGAGAGGATGGAGTACACTGATTGATGTTTGACTTAACCCATTTTAATGTCTGGTTAGATTGTTGGATGTTTTGGTAGGATGGAGGGAGATCAGCCTGGTCAAGCTGGTGGGCAGAGAAGAGGGCCAGGCTTGCCCTCTTCTGTTCCCCCTCTGGTGTTGGATGCTCATTTCAATGAGATGTTAAAGGAAAGTGAGCAGCTGGATCCTGCTTGATAAGGAAAATAAGAAAGGAGAGGTAAAGATGCTGCTTATTTGGTTGGATGTTTAATTCAGTAAGTGATAAAGGAAGTGAACGATGGGACACTGCTTCATAAGTAAAATAAGCGAGTTGAGGTAAGGATGTTGCTTATTGGGTCAGGACAAGCAAGCTCATGCTGCCCTAGTTAAGAGTTATATGAATGTTTATGCTGTGATTAGTATCAGTTATATGGATGTTTATGTTGTGATAGATAATATTGGTTAATAAAGTTATATTTACGGAAGTTTAATAAAGGTTGTCAAAGGTCATTCAATGTGATGTGTGTTTATTGAAGGGGACCAGGACAAATGATGCTTGGTAACAGACCAGTTTGTCCAGGGACATCTTCAGGTAGGGGTTAGGTAGAAATAGTAGTGGGAATTATCAGGGTAGGGGAAGTAGGGTAGTGGGGGGTGATAAAAGGGTTGAATTGGAATGTAGGAGGATTGGGAGGAAATGAGGTAAGGATAGGGAGAGGCTTATTTTTTATGCAAGTGTGGCTAGGTAAGGAATCACATTTTGGCGTGAACTTGTTACCCACCCTCCCTCCCTTTTTTGTGGAATAGTGGAGGATTGTGGTTATTTTATACATTTGGGTAGGGTGGAGAAGAGGGGCAGGATTGCCCTCTTCTGTTCCCCCTCTGGTGTTGGATGTTCATTTCAATGGGTTGGGAAAGGAAAGTGAGCTGTTGGATGCTGCTTGATAAGTAAAATAAGCGAGCAGAGATAACGACGCTGCTTAACTGACCAGGGTGAGCGAGGTCATGCTGCCCTAGTTAACAGTTATATGAATGTTTATGCTATGATTAATATCAATTATATGGATGTTTATGGTATGATAAGTAATATTGGTTAATAAAGTTATGTTTAGGAAGTTTAACAAAGGTTGCCAAACGTCATTTGGTGTGATGTGTTTTACTGAAGGGGATCAAAACTTTGTGACCTTTAATTTAAGGGCTTTTGCTGCAATCTCTCCCTATATGGTAGAACGTAAAAATGTTATGCATACCCCTAGGGAGTAGAGCATTTTAAAAGCTAAATAAAATAAAATTATCATTCAGGTAGACGTTAATTATTTTACTATGATGAGATAAACTATTCATTTTTTTATTCATTCTTTCATTTTTAGTGCTATATATCTTCTTCTGGGTTGTGAGCAACTACTTTGAATTTATCATTAATTTCAAGTCAGTTGCATACAGAAAAGGCAAGGGATGGAAAACTTCAAAAGCTAAAGCAAATTTTCTTTAAAAGGATTAATTTGCTAAAATCATTTTTTTCTGCACAGATCCCATGTCCAGACATGGCAGTCTTGCACTGAAATTAAGTTAGGGTGTTACAGTTGAAACTGTAGCTAGGAGTATGGTGCTATAATATATCCCAGAAATGTAATATAGTTTTCAGGTGACTAGAAGTGAAGATTAACAAATGCACACATCACTGTCAGTTAATTATTTTCAAGGGCATAGAATATTGCAAGGTAGCTGCAAGGGTAACTGCAAATTTTCTTTAAAAGGATTAATTTGCTAAAATCATTTTTTTCTGCACAGATCCCATGTCCAGACATGGCAGTCTTGCACTGAAATTAAGTTATGGTGTTACAGTTGAAACTGTAGCTAGGAGTATGGTGCTATAATATATCCCAGAAATGTAATATAGTTTTCAGGTGACTAGAAGTGAAGAGTAACAAATGCACACATCACTGTCAGTTAATTATTTTTAAGGACATAGAATATTGCAAGGTAGCTGCAAGGGTAACTGCGCAGGCTGCACACTCACATTTGATGCCAGGAAAATCAGACGGTTGTGGGTACTTTGAGTGCATCAGTTGCATTGGTACATTGTACTACTGATAGTACAAAGCAGCATAATGGGATACTGCTCCCCTAAAGTGCAGTCCTGTGCATGAGAAGTTAAACTGAAGTCCCACATGCCTGATGGAAGTAGAGCAGATGGTCATGTAAAATATTACTGTGTTTACAAAACAAAAAGGAGTGAAATGACCCCAATGTTCTATTGAAATTATATTTACTTTGTATGAAGCCTACAAAAATTAATTATTAACAGAAAAAACAATAGAGTAAGAAAATGGCATTACAACTATGAATGTTTCCAGTATTTGATACAGACATTGAGCAAAATGCATTACGTTCCAAATGATGCAGTGAGTCCGGATGTTTGAGAACTGTATGTCTGCTGATGCATGGAATTGGTAATTCCAAGTAAGAAAACAATGAAGCTTCAGTTACCTTGGTCTCTAGTAGTCACAACAGACAAGTACCATGATACCAAGCCAAAAATCTCTATATCTTGAGCCCAAAACAATGCACATGATGTAACAGAAACATTATCCAAGAGAGTACTAATGCATTTTAAATGGTACATGCAAGGTTGAGGATTTGTGACAGATGTCGTGGACTTTTCAGATTGAAACAATAAAGTAAGAACACAGACAATTTAGAACTGAACAGTAGCCAAGCTAAAAAAAAAAAAAAACACTTAGAGATGTAGATATTTTTCTAATGATCTGAGAGAATATGACAGGATTCTTGACATGTCTCAGCTCAAGCCAAAGGTATAAAACAAAAGCCGAAAATGAAATCCATACACTATCTGGCAAACATTATACTGAATTACCAAGGAAAATTACTTAGGCAAGATGAGCAGGGAAAACTGCCTAACAGTCACATTTGTAGGAATTTTAGAAGAAAGTTTTCAGAAAAATGTTGTCGTGCTAATGGAAATTCATTTGTCACATGTGAAATATAGCAGCTTTCCTAGATAATGCAAGACGGACTGAGAAATTAATGACAAATTAAAATGAGCATGGAAACGTATACAAGCACAGCAGGTATAAAATTAGTCAATTGGAAAGTGCAGTATGAAACAATTAATGAACACTTAATATCCTGATAAATATACGTATAAGGTACTCATTCCAGTCAGTGACTTACAGTTATTGATGCTGTGATTAATGAGGTTAGTGATAATGCACCCCACGGATTTACAGACTCATATGACCAATGAATCTTTAGTTCCTGGGATATGTGTAAGGTCTGACCTTATAGGAAGGCATTACTATAGCAGGGACGTAAAGTGTAGCAAGGCTCAAGTTAAACAGTACGAGAAGAGCATCAGTAATTGTATTAGTAACACTGTTTATTAGATAATCCTGTATGCTGTCTGTCGCATGGAGGAAGTATTCTTGGACTTTTGGAGTACCTTAAACATATGTTCCTTAGTGATAATGGGAGGGGAGTGACTCAGGGATGATTTGAGAAGGGATGGCAGTTTCAGGGGAGAAATTTGCTGCAAATCTGCTAGCCAGTAAGTTTTCAATATTTTTTTAGGTTTGAGTAGGAGGTTCCATTGGAGCAATTAATGAGCGTTATCCCTTATTTTTCTGACATTACTGAAAACTGGCTTTAGTTATCCTTTAGTTCAGCTGCCTAGTTTTAACAGATGCCTTCAGTTTTAGTTTCTCAGTGAAGCTATTAATACAGTTCTGCTGCTGTGGTGTTCTGGTCTAACAATGCAGATTAAGAAGTTTCTAATGTCTGTTTTAAAGTATGCTGATAGCAGTAAACAACCAGGATAGTTACTTTTGAATTTACCACCATATATGGTCTAGTAAAGGACTGCAAGGTCAATACATTTATGTAAGATAGCATATGGTTGTATGACTTTTGCCTTTCTGAAGTGTCTAGTGGACACCATTTTTATTATGAAGGGAGGGGAAGTTCTAAGGGTATAGGTAACCAGACTATGGTCAGACATTACTAATAAAGGACTGATGATGGGAGGAGAGCAGACAGGACAGGGGCCAAGTTTTGGAGTACCAAGTCAAGAATGTTTACAACTCTTGTGGTTTTGAGGACAATCTGATCCAAGGCATTTTTGTTTGCTCAATCCAAAAATTGCTGAGCATACCCAACAGTGTAAGTTTAAGAGGTGCAATCAATGGAAGGATAGTTGAACTCACCAAGAATCAAAGAGCCATTGCTTACAGGAATATTGTCTAAGAATGCCAGGAATTTATTGTGGTCATCTGGAGCCATGTATGGTTTTCGATAGCAGGCTGTGAATTGGACATTTGATTTTCCCTAAGGTGAGCTGAAGTTGAATAAGCTCACGGAGGATGTCTCTGGGTAACCATTTTGAATGGATGTTATTAATGATGAATATTGCAACAGTTGCCAGTAGGTCTGAAGGGGTGCTAAGCACAAACTCCAGGCACAGTAGGGTTCTCATTTAGGAATTTAACCATGTCTCAAGAACAAAGCATACATGAATGTGTTACAGATGCAGAAGTGCCACAAGGTCAAGTAATTTATTGTAACGACTGCTGAAAATAAGTAGAGGAAATTGTTGTATATATCAGATTGGGATGCTCATTAGATACATTTTATCTAAAAAAGGCACAATGAGGGCAGCAACTGCTACAGCTGTTTGGGGGACCTATGGATGTGTTTATTCAATATGGGCTGTTTCGGGATGAATATGGTAGTGTTTTTAATAATAAGACCATCTGAAAGGGGGTGTATGAGGTGACAGAGATACCAGGATACATATGTTTAGGAGATGGTATATCAGAGATTAGTTCATAATCACATTGTTTTTCATAGCCTGTAAGGGCTGCACATATTTAAGTGCAGTTTGTTTAGGCACAGGGCACACTTGCCACTAGCACCTGATTAATTAAAGTCACTATTCAGCTACACAAATTCCAGTTGAGCCCTCAGTGTGGTATATAATAAGCAAGTAAAACAAGATAACCAATAGAAAACAGCTATAAATTCAAGCCATGAGTACTCAGCTAAATAGGAACAGCAACAATTATTCTACTGCCACTAGAATAAGCAATATTTTCTCCAAGATGGCTGTGAAGACTGGTAGAGAAGGGTGAAAGTTGACAGCCTAGTCAAATAGAATTTGATACATAATTCTGGCATTTGTAAATATAAATGTAAAATACAGGCTTGTGTCTTAAATGTAACAAAATGCTGTTTCAACAGTGTGGCAACATTGCCATCTGCTGTAAGCATTTCAAATCTTTCTTTTGAAGTTAAAATTATTTCAAATCTGTCCTTTGATCTAGATAGTGGTGCCGAAGAGGCTAGCTGAGCACATTCTTTCTATTGTTTTAACTTAAGGAATAATTACTAGAGTGTACGTGTGAAATGTCTTTTATTGTTGTAACTTCCTGAGCAGGTGTTAGCTTTTTTTTTGGTGGGAATTGTCCCCATTTTTTTTTTTGGCTTGGAGACTAGAAGGGATGGAAAAGACATGGAAAGAGGAGGTGGACAAAAGAGCAGGTATAATCATGTAACAGATATCAGAAGACATGCCAGCATGACATGCAAAGGTTGGAAATAAACATAAAGGGCAGGTAAGGTATACAGACAGCACATATAGACCAAACAACATGGATGAAGGAAAAATGACAAGGGTATGGATGCATACCTGCCATGGTCATCGTCTTCTTTTGGCTGTTCCCGTTAGGGGTCGCCACAACAGGTCATCTGTTTCCATTTCTTCCTGTCCTCTGCATCTTGCTATGTAACACCAACCACCTGCATGTCCTCTCTCACCACATCCATAAACCTTATCTTAGGCCTTCCTCGTTTCCTGTTACCTGGTAGCTTCATCCTTAGCATTTTTTCCCAATATACTCAGAATCTCTCCTCAGCACATGTCCAAATCAACATAATCTTGCCTCTCTAGCTTTGTCTCCAAATCTTCCAACCTGGGCTGACCCACTAATATACTTATTCCTGATGCTGTCCACCCTCGTCACACCCAGTGCAAATCTTAACATCTTTAACTCTGACACATCCAGCTCTAACTCCTGCCTTTTTGTCAGTGCCACTGTCTCCAACCCATATAACATAGCTGGTCTCACTGCCCTCTTGTAGACCTTCCCTTTCACTCCTACTGGTACTTGTCTGTCACAAATCACTCCTGACACTCTTCTCCACCCACTCCATCCTGCCTGTACTCTCTTCTTCACCTCTCTTCCACACTCACCATTATTCTGAACTATTGATCCCAAGTATTTAAACTCATCCACCTTCACCACCTCTGCTCCTTGCATCCTCACCATTCCTCTATCCTCCCTCTCATTCACACTCATACATTCTGTCTTAGTCCTGCTGACCTTCATTCCTCTTCTCTCTAGAGCATATCTCCGTCTCTCCAGGGTCTGCTCCACCTGTTCCCTACTCTCACTACAGATCACAATGTCATCTGCAAACATCATAGTCCACGGGGACTCCTGTCTGATCTCATCTGTCAACCTGTCCATCACCATTGCAAATAAGAAAGGGCTCTGAGCTGATCCTTGATGTAATCCCACCTCCACCTTAAACGCATCCATCACTCCCACAGCAGACCTCACCGCTGTCACACTACCCTCGTAAATATCCTGTACCACTCTTACATACTTTTCTGACACTCCTGACTTCCTCATACAATGCCACAACTCCTCTCTAGGCACCCTGCCATATGCTTTCTCTTAGTCTACAAAAACACAATGCAACTCCTATTGACCTTCTCTATACTTCTCCATCAACACTCTCAGAGAAAAACATCGCATCTGTAGTGCTCTTTCCCGGCATGAAACCACACTGCTGATCACTAATCATCACGTCCCTTCTTACCTGGCTTCCACTACTCTTTCCCATAACTTCATGCTGTGACTGATCTATTTAATCCGTCTGTAGTTACTACAGCTCTGCACATCACCCTTATTCTTAATAATCGGTACCAAAACACTTTTTCTCTATTCCTCAGACATCCTCTCACTTTCCAAGATTTCATTAAACAATCTGGTTAAAAACTCCACTGCCATTTCACCTAAACACCTCCATGCTTCCACAGGTATGTCATCTGGACCAACAGCCTTTCCATTCTTCATCCTCTTCATAGTTATCCTTACTTCCTCCTTGCTAATCCACTGCACTTCATGATTCACTATCCCCACATCATCCAACCTTCTCTCCCTCTCATTCTCTTCATTCAATAACCCCTCAAAGTACTCATTCCATCTGCTCAACACACTCTCCTCGCTTGTGAGTATGTTTCCCCCATTATCCTTTATCATCTTTACCTGCTGCACATCATTCCTAGCTCGGTCCCTCTGTCTAGTCAATCGGTACAGGTCCTTTTCTCCCTCCTTAGTGTCCAACCTTTCATACAACTCTTCATATGCTTTATCCTTAGCCTTTGCCACTTCTCTTTTGCTATGCACCTCATCTCCTTATACTCCTGTCTACTTTATTCATCTCTCTGACAATCCTACATCTTTTTTGCCAACCTCTTTCTCTGTATACTCTCCTGTACTTCCTCATTCCACCGCCATGTATCCCTGTCATCCTTCCTCTGTCCAGATGTCATACCAAGCACCTTTCTAGCCATCTCCCTTACTAGCTCTGCTGTAGTTACCCAGCTATTTGGTAACTCTTCACTGCCACCTAGTGCCTGTCTTAACTCATCCCCTGAACACCACCTCACAATTACCCTTTTTCAATTTCCACCATTTGATCCTTGGTGCTGCCCTCACACTCCTCCTCCTCCTCTTCTTGATCACCAACATCATCCTACAAACCAGCATCCTATGCTGCCTAACTACACTTTCCCCAGTCACAACTTTACAGTCTCCAATCACCTTTAAACTGGCTCTCCTACATAAGATATAATCCACCTGTATGCATCTTTCTCCACTCTTGTATGTCACCCTATGCTCCTTCCTCTTGTTAAAATGCATATTCACCACAGCCATGTCCATCCTTTTCGCAAAATCCACTACCATCTGACCTTCTGCATTCCTTTGTTTAACACCATACCTACCCATCACTTCCTCATCCCCTCTGTGCCCTTCCCCAACATGCCCATTGAAATCTGCTCCAATCACCACTCTCTCACCCTTGGGTACAGTCATCACCACTTCATCCAACTCACTCCAAAAATTTTCTTTCTCATCCATCACACACCCAACTTGTGGAGCATATGCACTAACAACATTCATCATTACACCTTCCATTTCCAGCTTCATAAACATCACTCTATCTGACATTCTTTTCACCTCCAAAACACTCTTAGCATACTGTTCCTTCAGGATAATTCCTATGCCATTTCTCCTCCCATCCACACCATGATAAAACAATTTGAACCCACCTCCAATACACCTAGCCTTATTCCCCTTCCATCTGGTCTCTTGCATGCACAATATACCGACCTTCCTTCTGTCCATCATATCAGCTAGCTCTCTCCCTATACCAGTCATACTGCCAACATTCAAAGTTCCGACCCTCACTACCACAGTCCTATCCTTTAACCTCTCTTCCTGCCTTTGGCTATGCATTCCAACTTTTCTCCTCCTTCGGCTAACAGTAGCCCAATTTCTGCCAGCACCCTGTTGGCTAGCACTACTGGTGACAGTCGTTGTTAACCCATGCCTCGACTGATGCGGTATGTAAATATTTACCGTTGTCCGCATGAATAATTTGGCAAAATTTTACGCCGGTTGCCCTTCTTAATGCAACCCTCCCCATTTATCTGGGCTTGGGACCGGCACAAAGAAATGCACTGGCTTGTGCATCCTCAGTGGCTGGGTACAATGCAAAAATACATATGTACAAAAGCGCAGGTCATTGTTGAAATGCTGAAAACTGTGCAACAGTGATACAAGAATGGGCATGATTGATGGTAGGTGTGTGTTGGAGAATGCTAAATGGGGACTGCTGTCATTAGGGTACACAATGCAATCATCCACTAAGTTGTCATCAGTCATCAAAGTGTAAGCCAAGCAACAGCAAGAATGGGCAAGTTCAGGTCAATAAGTGCAGGAGCAGACAAGAGGAGGGCAGACCAGTACCTCCAACCCTGCATGCAAAAGGCAAACAACTAAGCAGTCTGCCAAACAGCGGTACCACAACAAAATATTAACTGTGACTGTGTAATAAATGAATAGGTATACACACCACAAACACAGGAGAAATGTAATCTATATGTCAAAGATATATTCTACGCAAGAGGCCACACATCTGGGTCTTCAGGTATACAACGGAGATGTGTGATATGCAATGGTATTACATAAGCCAAACTGAAAGAAAGCTTATCACATATCCACACCACTGACATGGAATATTATGTAAATGGTGATACATATATGATTAATGACTGCTTAGGAATGCAAGCCTGCACATAGGCAGGAAGCATATAAATATCTTGGTAAAGCACAACACACAAGTGCAGCATAAACACTAATGGAATCTACTCAACTGCCAACACTTTGTGTGTATATACCTTGTATGTGTATGATACCCATCATGGTGGCACAAAGTCATATTGTACCAGTACACCTACATTACAATGATGATACATTTCAGGAAGGTAAATATACACATAACATATGCCATGTATATATGCAACAAGTAGGGAAAGCTATAGGGGAAAATAAGATGCACAACATAGGGCCACATCAATGAGGGAATACAAGCAAGAGAAAATAGTACAGAATAAAGCAGGACAACCATAGCTAAGGAGACACAAGTACACATTCATGTGTCCACAACACATGATGGTCTGCAAGTCCTCACAAGGTACAGTGAAACAAATTGCTAATGTCTGACATGTGCATTGTGTATTGGGGATGGCTATAAACATGTACATGTATAAATGACACAAACACATCAGTAATGTGCAGTAATTAAACAGAAAATGACATGAGTACACAACCAAAGTGGTTCTGAATATCACATATCCCTATATACTGTCAAACAAACATAATACAACAGATGGCAAAATCACTGTTGTACATGTGTAGGACTAATCAAAGGACAGTCCTGTATACACAAGTACAGTACAACAAAATGAAATAAGTGCATTAAGCAAGTTAGATATAACAAGGGCAAATGTGTGACTATCATATTATGGCTATACACATGCCCATCCATTTAAATCACTGCATACATACTACAAAGGCATACACATGGACATGAATGCTGACCTGTGTATACATGTCCTACTATAAGCTAGTTTCAAAAAGGCCAGCTAGTGCCATAAGCAAGATGCAGAGACAAGAAGGAATCATGAATGATGCTAAGCAAAGCATCAACTCTGCATATTCACAAAGGGACCAGTGAATGTCAATGCAGTATGTGAAGGATGCACGTTCATATGCACCTGTCATAGTACTATAAAACAATATGGCACAATAATCTCTAGTACATGGTATATGCAAAATCATCGTGACACTAGAACATCATGATCTAGAAATTTATTATTTATTTATTTATTTATTTATTTACTTACTTATTTATTTGAAATGTGTTGAGCGGTATAGTCCTACTGAGCTAAAGCCCTTTTTCAGCGGAAGCCCTGGGAGAAAAGCTCCTCAGAAGTACACAATAAAGTTTACATAAAAATAGCATTAATAAGAACAGTATTAAAAAGGCAGAGTGAATTACTCAAAATGGTTTTACATTTATCAAAGCTAAGGTAAATGCACATCAAAAAAGAAATAAAAGATAACAGTCTTTGGGGAAACAGTTGCAGTAATATACAGTGTAGTACACAGGTTGGTAAAATAAAATCTCAAGGTCAGGATAGGAAAAGAGTCAGAATTCAGATTAGGTGAGGGTGTTGAGAGTCCAGTTCGAACAGGGTAAGTCAGTGATAGAGTAGGGGTGAGAGAGCCCATTGAAGAATAGTTAGAGGTAGTGGTAGTGGTAGGAGATGGGTGCGACAGGAGGAGATAGGGCAGTTGGTTAGGGAGGAAAGCTTTACAGTGACATGTCCAGGCATTTAGCAGGTAGTCTTTTAAGAGTTTTTTTTAATTCATGTGCATGAGGTATGTCTCTAATGGGCATGTATTGTTTGTTTCATACTATGCAGGAGCGTAAGTATATAAATTTTGTCCTACTGATCATTTGGACTTTTATATTTCCAAGAGTTGTTGGTCTGAGCTCCTAAGGGTACTGGAGGGTGTATAAAGAGAGATGAGTGAGGAGATGGCTGGACAGGCGAAAGGTTTGTTGAGGATGTCATGTCATGTTGTTGTTGAACGCACACAAGACAGCAACTATCAATACACAGTTGTGTGCAATGTATACAAATGGATAACATGAGCAAGTAAACATACATGACTGACCTCACTGTGTTTTGTGATAAGAATAGGAATAATGTAGCATGTGAGTTTCTGTCATCCTTCATAAGTATAGACAAAAGCAACATGAGTGGAACAGTTGTGTCCCACTTGCATTATGCTAACTGCAACAGACATATCAGTCACATGCAGTGCCAGAGTATATAGAACATAACAATATTATACTGCACTTCATGCATAGAAATACACACATGTGATTGCCCCCCCACACACAAACACACATTAAAGAAGTAGCACCCTTCCCATATGTAGCAATGTATGCATTAATGACAGCATGTGATGATTATGTAAATAATATTGGTAATGCATGTGTCATTTAGTAATATATGTCATACTTCAGCAGCAAGATAAAGCCAGATATGACCCGATATGTGCCGTGCACATTATGACATATGACGGAAAATCAAACTGCAACTAGCCCATACAGATTTGATTATGGATAACACCATGGTAGTAGCATTACAAAAGTGGATCACACAGACAATACTTACATTCCAGAGGTGCCACCATGATGGGGTTGAACACCACAAAAGATTTCTCTAGCAATCTCCTGGAAGGAGTTGCACATGGCCTATGCCATGTCCTGAAAGAAGTTACCCATCATGTCCCTCATCTGCATCTGGAAGACATCTGTCATTATGTCTTGGATCTGGTTCCAAAAATCTTCTGGTTGGCATGGTGGTAGATATCTTCTCTACCAAGCCATAGGAACAATGGCACATGCAGGTCCCCATCTGTCATTGTTATCATCATTTCATCATTTATTCATCATGGTCATCATCATGATCCTTAGAGTCCAACTTGGGTGGCAGTGGTCTGGTACATTATTGTCATCATTGTCCAGTTGGTGATCTGGCATGGGTCCCATTCTCTGTCAGATGTGAACACAGGAACAAAATATTTTCCATACATATTAGGTATTAACCTAAAATTGATGAATAAATGAAGAAAGCATACAAAACATACACACAATAGGGATGATGTGTCTTTTATGTATTTGATATTACACTACTGTCTGACTTTATCCAAGTATAACACCTTATGTGATGCCAAGCATACATCCGATACATAATAAATTGCAACATGGTGTGTAACATACATCACAGTCATATGCAAAACATGTCTGAAATAAACCCCAACCAGTAACAAAATATGCAATGAAATGCATATGCCACTTAAAATACATGTCCATACTATATGTATATAGGCAGACATCATATATATGGTGTGGCCTTGTATAATGTTTTTCTATGACAGGTCTGTTACAAAACAGTAGTCATATGCATATGAATCATCCTTAAAGGCAGACATCTGAAAAAACTACGTATCATTGTAATAAAAGATGTGAACCAGCATAACTGTAACCCCATGACGGTCGAATAGTTTTATAAAATCTCTATGGAAAGCAGACCCATCCTGGAGGCCAGTTGGATACTGCCTGGATCTAAGGCCTTTGGGGATTATATGGTGGCATATTTTGGGGAATGTAAACGAGCCAATATAATCACCAAAGGCCTTAGATCCTGGCAGTATCCAATTGGCCTCCAGGACGGGTCTGCTTTCCATAGAGATTTGATAAAACTATTCGACCATCATGGGGTCGAACTTATGAAATTGATTTGCCATCATTACCAGCAGGCTATTGACATTCTTCTTCTTGATATTTCTAAGCTCAATGATGCTATTAGGAATGACATAAACTTTCATAGATACAAGTTTGACTACGACCGCACCTTTTATAGCATAGTTCAACACATTTATAAATTAACTTCTACTAAGATAAAGAAGTTAAACAGGGACATCAAAGTGTATAAACGCAGTACAGCATATCCCAAACCCCCTCCATCTCAAGGCAATTTTTTGGCCCACATGCCTTGGGTGGGTGAAAACTGCCAGCCTCTCGAAGCTTGCTTTGTTTCAACTGACTATTCTGACTCAACTACTGTCTTGAAATCCCCAAGAATTGAAGACCCTACCAACAGTAGTGATCAGCGAGCAGTCCTCAACCTTACCACACCACCTGGTGGGGCAGAGGGAGGTAACCCTTTTCGAGTCCTGGCCTCCTCTCCACCTTCAGACCAAGTTCAGAGGACGAACCTTCGGTCCAGGAACAAGAAGACTTAAATGTATCAGTTATAGAAGCTGCTCCTTATTCCAGTTTACATGAAATATTGACGAACACTAACAAGGACTTTAAAATTTATAATTTTTCTGATTACTTTTTTGACACAATGTTAATAGATTTGTTAACCAAAGGTGTCTCTTTTGTGCCTTCAAGGAGAGCAGATGTAGCTTCTTCTATTATCGATTTAAAACTTTTTGCAAGGAAGCTTAACTTACAGGTCCTAATGGGGAAATTCTTGGGAAGAAAAAAGATTTTGTATTATCCAGTACTTATAATCCACCCCCTCCACCCTACACTGAACATATTTGAACAGATTTGTGAGTTAGACATCAGACATGCTCTCATGGACCGTCTACCCCCACGGTCCTCCATGGTCAACATTAGTAAAGCAGAGAAGTCCTTACTTGATATGCTAGCTGGGTCTTTGGTCAGGCTAATGCAACCTGACAAGGGTGGGGTTTAGTGGTTATGGAGAAATCAGATTATAATAGAAGAATGGAGGATATCCTCTTTGCAGACTGTTACCTCAAGGTATCCTGGAATGAGCTTAATATAAGAAATTCTTGTGTAGTTTCTTATTTTAGTGATATGTTCCTGAATAGAACAATTGACATAGATTTATTCAACTTTATTTCTCTTCCTGTATTCAAGGTTCCAGTAATTTTTGGTACCCCTAAAATTCATAAAAATCTATTAAATCCCCCATGTGTCCACTAGTAAGTGCTAGGGGCAGCATTACATACGCTGCTACCAAAGTAGTTGATTCCATTTTAAAAAAATATGTGGCTACTGAATCTCAAATCAGTAAAGATTCTTGGTCTTTTCTAGCTAGGGTCAATTCTACACCTTTTTGTGAGGATAGTTATTTTTTAACTGTTGATGTAAAGGATTTATATACTTCCATCCCTCACTTGGTGGCCTTGGAATGGATCCTTTCCTTGATGTCCCTTAAACTAGCTCCTGCCACTGAGATCCAATTGGTGAGTGAATTGTTAGACATTATTCTATCCAACAATTATGTTTCTTTCAATAATAGATTCTACCTTCAACAAGTAGGAGTACCAATAGGTTCTCCTTGCAGGGCAAGTGTGGCCAATATTGTAATGGCCTATTGGGAAAGGGAATTTGTTATGAACAACAGCTCAGTCACGGACTCTGTACTTATGTACACTCAGTTCCTTGACGACATTTTTATCATCACTACAGGGGGTGAAAATGTTGTTAGATCTCTGGTACAACTTTTCAACTCCTCCACTGAATTTCTATAATTTACTCATAGCACATCTAAGGATAGTATCATCTACTTGGATGTGGATCTAAGGAAGGATTTGACTTCTAGAAGCTACGTAGCCGAAATACATAGAAAAGACACCTTTTCTAATAGCTACGTTCATTTTGACAGTTCCCATCCATACAAACAGAAAGGTCCATTCTCAAAGGCCAACTTGTAGGGGCAGCACAGATGATATCTAGAGACCCTGATTTTTTAGTGGAATGAAATTTCATGGCCAACCTCTTTATTAGCAGAGGATACCCACATGACCTAGTTTCAGACCTAGTGGAAGAGGTCCAATCTAAGAGATTGTCAGGTTTTTATGAACCTATCCTCAGTCAGGGGGGTGGAAATATGACAACATGATCAGAGAGTATAGAAAAGGCACCTTACTCTTTCCAAAATTTGATTATAACTTATACTATGGATGCCAGAGCCATTTTTACAACAGTTATGAAGAACTGGCCCTTAATCCTGCAGGACGAGTCCACACATAAGGTGTTCGTGGACCCTCCCAGGGTAGTTTACAGGAGAGGTTCGAATATCAAGGAAATACTGGAAAGAAAAACCAAGATTCATAGCAACAGATTGGGCATGTACAAATGTTCCATGTGCTGATATTGTGGATACATAAAAACAGGGTCAAGGTTTTCCATCAATGAGGTAGTCTTCCACTTGGCAGGCAAATTCAACTGTAATAGTACACAGGTAGTGTACTTAGCCCAGTGTGTCTGCTGTCCTGCTTTCTATGTAGGCAAGACAGACAGAAGATTACAAGACCGTATATATGAACACCTGTATTCCATCAGAAAAGGCAAATTGGAGAATGCTTTAGCCAAACATGTCATGAAAAAATTAGACCACAGTTTCCCATTCAGTGTCATAGACCAGGTCAGTTCCAACCCAAGTGGAGGTTACACTCCCTTGTATTTAGAAAGTAGGGAACTGTGGTGGCAATTAAGGCTGGATGCATGTTATGTGCCTGGCCTAAATGGTTCTTTGAACCTGGCTTGCTTACTGAAGTTAAAAACGCTCAAGAGATGACCTGTAGTAACACCATTTCATACTGGGGGGGTTTCTATATGTCTTTCACATTTCCTTGTCACTAATAGTCAGTTCCTCCATTTTTCAAATTACGAACATCATTCGAGCCTTTACCTGGTCATGTTACCTGAGTTATTATTATTATTATTATTATTATTATTATTATTATTATTATTTTTATTTAGTAGTAGGATTCAAGTTCCCAATACACGGCTAATATAAAAGCCCAGATTACACTCTTAGGCCGGTTTACAGGACTCAGTAAGGGAATATATGGAATTGGCCTGTTTTCCTCTAGCATCCCTACACAGTATTTCTTTATCACTACACATTCACACTAGTCTTTTAGCATTATTGAGGTCAGTATATTTTGCCTGAACCTTTCATGTGTTGGGCCAATGCGGTATTTGTCACCATCTACGTTTCTTAGTGAACATCTATCACACTGGTACCGAACAGTGGGGGGGGGGGGGCAGCAGGTACTGGCTCCATGTATTGAACAGAGTTGTCAGTTTGGTCCACCTTTTGCTGGACTATGTTCCTGGAGTAGACACTATATTTAGTGTCATCCAGTTAGTCTGGCGATAGCGGAGAGTGTTCGGGGCATTAGTCCCTCGGAAGCGGGTTCAATAGAATGGAATAGAGTGGAGGTTGGCAGTGATTAACTACACCCCTGAGTTTGTTATTTATACTTATACTGGGGTAGTAGTATTAAGAAGAGTTACAATGCAATGTGCATTTGCAACATTGACAAATTGTTATTGCCACAGGATAGTAGTTTCAAGTTAGGATATGCACACATCTGGCAAAACAGTGATATTTTTATAGTTTATGGATACAGCTGTCTTACTTCAGATTTTATCCAAATGGAGAAGGTTTTTTCTGCCTTTTTAGGTGTGAGGCTATCTGGCCCTGTGGGCCATTCCAACAACAGGCAGTGTGTTTTGTTTTTTAAAATCTTAAAAATGTTTTCAGTTTCCAAACTTGGCACGGGGGGGGGGGCTTTTACAGCTGCCTGATTTTCATGTTTTACATTTTTTTTTAAATTCAATTTTTATGATCAAAATCAAAACCTTTATTTATTAAAATGTCCTTTGTCAAGTGTGTGTGTACACACTGCTTCATCTGGCAACTTATTTTGCATGTAATATGGTTTTAACATTTTGGTATTGTATCATCATTACATGAGCATTCAGTTGTTCATTGTTTCCCTAGTGCTTCTTTAGTGCTGGGACTTTAATTCAGATGAGGTTCAATCATGTGACTTGCTATTCTCAATTAGTGAACTGTTTAAATGTTCTCAATGAAGGGGAGGCACTGTTTGCTTGTTTGTTCTTTCTGAAGAAGTCGGACTTTTAGCCGACGAAAAGCATATGGTTTTAACAGCTTAAAATAAATTTGTATTTTTGTATTTACATCAAGTTGGACTTTATATTCTCAGTGGAATTGAGACTTGGGCTTCGGAGTGTTCGTTGAGTCTATACAGTGTTTCTTAGTTTTTCAGGTTTGTCCGGTGATTTTTTTTCTCACCAGGCAACTAAGCAACAGCAGGTTCTGCTTGCTCATTCTGTCCACCTACCCTGCCCCAATTACCACCCACCCCACTTCAACTACATTTATTGAAACCTTAATCTCACCCTCTTAGCACTCATTCCATTCACATACATATCCATGTTAACCTCATACTCTACCCCACCCCTTAGCTATTAATCCAAATCAATCAGTGCAGTTGATCCATCCTCTCTCACATACCACATCAAAGCCCTTACTGATTCTACCCCTGCTAGCTCTCTTTTCTCTTTATCCATTCACTCCTATGAGCTATTCTTAAAATGCTTTACCATCATCCTAACATAGTCCACCTCTTCTGCTTCACACTAACTCTTTTAGTCCTAACACATTGCATGTCACTCAAATCCCCAAAAAAATCAATGTAAGAATAAAATCCATTTCATCCTACATAGCCTATGAAAAGCAAGGAGTGACTTAGAAATATCAGCTAAACTATTTAAGCCACACATCCCACAGTTCATAAAATACAAATTCTGCAACCCTACTCTAATTCTAAACTATTGCTCCTCTCAAAAACAAAACCAAAAATAAAACCTACTTGCACCAGCTACTACTCATGGGTTCATAGGTAGGTACTAGGCTATCGGCCCTTGGGTCTATACAAGCCTAGCCAAAAAGGTACCCTGGCTTTTGCCACCCAAGAAAATTATTTTCCTGTGCCACTGTCGAGCAGAGCCACAGAAGTGATCCCAGGGGTGAATTTCCTATTTCCCATCCAATCATCAAGATTTTTCTTGAAGAGTCCTAATGAGGAGCTTTGTTTGATATAGATAGGTAGTTTATTCCAGAGTATGGGAAGTCTCTGGGACAGGAAGTTATCCCTCTGGCATGTTCTGTTTATTGTGGTGACAAGATTTAGGTCTCTAGAGCATGTAGCTTGGAGGGATTAGGATTTCTTTAAGTGGAGCATGTCCAACAGCTCTGGGTTTGACATAGTTTTGTATGCTAGGCAGAGATCACCTCTGTGTCGGCGATATGCGATGGAGTAAAGCTTGAGTATTTTAAGACGATCTGCATAGGGCATCTGGTTGAGGCTGGTAATCCTCTTTGTTAGGTATTTCTGCAACCTTTCCAGTTGTTGTAGATGTCTTGTGAGGTACATACCAAAAGGAGTGTTGTACTCTATAATGGGTCTAATGAGTGATGAGTAGAGGTCAACAATTACCTCTTTTTTTCTGGATGTGAAACCTTTTGTGATGAGGTGTGCCACGTATAAGGATTTCCTGACTACTGTGGCGATATGATTATCAAAGGAGAGACTACTGTCCACCTGTGTCTCAAGGTCTCTTATCACACTTTCATTGTTAAGTATACTACCGCCTATGTTGTAGTTCATGGTTACAGAGTTTTTACCAACTCTTCCCACTTTTCAGATATATCCCAATGTGAGAATGTCCACTCAAACCCATGCTCTACTCCAACTTCCATCTCTTATAACAGATCCTCCTCTAACACTCTGTTTCTAGTCACGCTAAACCTATGCAGCATCTGTAACAAAATAACAGACTTCCATGTGTGGCTGTGACACTACACCCCTAATATATTCACAATCACAGAGACATGGCTAAAGCAAAATATACATGTCTCCGAACTATTCCCTCCAGGTTTAAAAAAGCAGGAGGGGTAGCTTTAATCTACCCCATCTCACATACAATAGTACCCTACTCCAAGCCCTTCCCAAAATTCTGTAATGCTGAAATCATTATAGCCTTTTTAAAACTAAACAAAACTAAACAATTATGCATTAAAGTTCTATACATCCCACCTTGTCATAATACTCCTATATTAGAAGACATCCTATTCTGGATGTCACAAAATATCTCCAGCAAAACTATTATCATGGGTGATATCAATATCAAATGGCAAATCTTAATCTCTGACTTCCCAGCCAATAGTATAAATCTATTCAGATTCACATAACTTATTACAACTCCAACTAGAATTCATAAACACAGCAATCAAGGATCTATTCTTAGCTGATTCTTTCTCACAGATCCTAATACATATACCAATTCCGGTACTCTCCCAGGCATCTTAAGCGACTACCTACCAGCATATACTTGCAGAACAACCACCCAAAGACCATAATTATAAAATGTCCCGTAACCTAACAAACTTTAACTTGCATCTCTTCATTAGTATATTAAAATTCTTAAACTAGTTCATGCTGAAAACATTATCTCTAGATGAAGCAGTTAATCACTTTAACAAACTATTTATAGGCACCCTTAATAGCCTAGCTCCACTTTGAACAAAAAGAACCAAAATCAGTCATGCCCTCTGGCTATCAAAGTCCACAAAAAAGTACTAGTAAACAGAGACAAAGCTTGGAAAGAATGGCAGAAGAACAGAAATGACCTAAATCTACACAATTGCAGACAACTACACAATAAGGCAAAGCATCTTATAACTATTGATGAGAAATGCTATTTTACACAACTCAAACCACCTCACTCTCAAACCTCACCCAAACACATCGCATTCACATTACTCTCATCTTAAAACATATTAACTAGAGCCCCTCAGCCTTCAAGCCTCTCACCGCAACCTGTTTCCATTAGCTAAATATGAAAACTACTTCAAAAAATAAAACCTTGCTCTGTTTCTGCTGATAAACCCCCCACCCCAGTCAAATATTTGAAAATTGCTGCTAATGTTATTGCCTATCCAACGGATCCATCATTGAATCCTGTGTCCCCTCCCTTTGGAAAAAATCAATCATAACTCCACTACACAAAGGAGGAAATCTAATGAATTTTCTAACTACCTATCACCATCTTATCTCCTCTTTCCAAACTTGTAGAAAAATGTGTATACAAAGAACTCCTTAACCACCTTATCCAAAATGAACTAACACTCACCAAACATGGCTTTAGACAAGCACAACAACTACAATAATATTCTTCATGGACACAATTAACAAAGCAAGAGACTCTGGTCAACTAACCTCAGCACTATTTTTTGATCCATCAAAAGCTTGTGACACCGTCTCACACCCCAAACCCTTAAAGCAACTTTCTTCCCTAGGACTTTCTTGACCCTTTCTACAGTGGTTTATTAGCTATCCGACAGACAACAAAGTGTAAAATGGCAAGGCTGTCTTTTTCTATACCTAGCCAGCAAAACAAGAGTTCCACAAGCATCCATCCTTGGACCCCTCCTCTTCAACACTTCTATAAATAATGTCTACACTGCTTCCTGTCAAAGTTCCTTAATCCAATACATCAGTTACTCAACTCTTGGCTCCTCTTCCAACAACATAGTACACTTTAGACAAATAACCCAAACTGCCTTCTCCTCCATTGAGTACTGGCTCAATAACACACAGCTACTACTCAATTCCAATAAAACCAAACTCCTCCTTTTAACACCTAGGGCACTCTCAACTGACTTCAAGATATATTCCTTAAATAACACAGAAATCAAAGTGTTCCCAAACACCAAATTATTAGGGGTAACAATAGACAAGAAACTTACCATAGACCTTCATATACATAACGCTATAAAAAACAAAAACTAGGGATGCACTAATAGCACAGAAACTTCATGGATACAGCCACCAAAACAACATTAGCCAGAACCTACCTGCTACCTACTTTACTATATGATGCCCCCATTTTAATCAACCTTCAGACTACACTAAAAACAAGCTTGAATCCTGCTACATAAAATTGTTAAATTTGCAACAGGTGTATCACACTATAAACACTGCTGTACTACTCTTACCCCTCTCAACTGGCTTGAACTCCCCTGACATCTTAACTACCTCCAGCTAACAATCGTCCACAAAAGTATCTGTAAACCTGAAGTCTGCCCTGCTTTAAACTCAATACTCTAAATCTACACACCTATTAGGGCTCTCTAGTCTAAAGACAAACAGCTCCTAACTCTATATAAACCAAACAAAACTGCCGTACAATGTCTATACTCCTACTCAGTGGCCAAACTATACAACATTGTACCCTTAGACATCAGAACTATCTCCATCTCCAAGAAATTCAAGCATAAATTAAAAGATTTCCTACTCAAGTTATGTATCTGTCCCCGTTCCAAACCAGGATGACTCCCACCCCTCTTTTGTTTACCCTGGTTCAGCTACCATTCCTACTTCCTCCCCTCTTGCCTCATGTAATCCACCATCATCAGTATTGAACCTCCAACATATACCCCACCATAACTTTTGCACAGTGCTCTATGCTAATTCTCACCTTCCTTCCCCCATCTTTTACTCCCTTTACTATACTCTACCTAATGATTAACTTCCTGTGCTAAAGAATCAACCTACTATGTTCTAATTGAATCTCTAACTTAATTCTTCCTTTCCTGTCCTCACTGCCAATATGCCAATATTCACCACCCTTATCTCCAACTCTAGCTGTGCTACTCTGCTAGTACTACTAATAAGTGAGGATCTCTGTATTATTTTCAAATAATCTGACCAATCACACAGTCTCTTTCAACTGCTAACATTTTCTGTTTATGCAATCATTTCATAATACAGCTGTGCCTCCTATGAAAAATATCCTATCTCCCATGCTTTTGTTAAATGTCCTCTGTAAAAATGTATCCATGTAGGTGTGATTGTTCATCTTGTTGTGTAAAAATGTATGTATGTAGGTAACGCTTGTTAATCTTTCTATGTAAAATTGTATCTAAATGACTTTTCCTTGATCATATGGAAATTGTTTTTTATTTTCTGTTTCTATTGTTGAACATGTGAAAATATATTATCTTTTTCTTTGTATTGGACCTTTTTTCCACATGCCTCAATGGAAAGTAGGTTTCTTACCCACCTGGACTTTCCCAGTAACCAATTGTCAAATAAATAAATAGATAAATAAAAAATAGAGAGTGACAAAAATGATGGAAAAATATACGCACATTATCAAAGGATTAGTGTAAAATCTGGAGACTTTAGTGAATTGTATTCCAAAATTCTGCAACACAAGGTCATTTATTTTTGCTTCTAGAAAAGGAAGAACTAAGATACATGCTCTCTTTCATTAAATTATTGGTGACACTAGTATGTTGGTCATGTAGTGTAGTGTACAGTGTACTAGGCATCTTAAAAATCACATGTGATGAGGGATATTGTGTAGCTCTCTAGCCTGGGAACAATTAGGATTAGGCTTGGAGGGTGTGAAGCTAAACCATCAGGCCACTGGGAAATCAGAGCAGTTCTCCATTATGACTATGAATGTGTAAAGTGGTAAGGCTGCAGGTTCAATCCTCCTTTCAGGGATGCTTGGATGACAACATCTCTTACTGAATAAGGCAGACCTGCTGGCTGGTGGTTATTAGGGGAAAAAACACATAAAAATATAGGTGCTAGTCCTACTGATATAGCTACCATGTTGTCAAGAAAGCATTGACATCAATATAGGGATATATCTCATGAAAGTACAGCCTAGACAGACAGACAAAAAAATGTACACACAAACTCAGAAATATGCACTAGCAATTGTATGGAGTTGTAAATATTTGCATTACTACTTACATGGACCCAACTTAAGTTTTTCCTGTTGAAAAATCAAGACTGTCAATGCCAAACTTTAAAATGCTGAAATAAAAGACTGAAAACAGCAAAACAGCTCATATTGAGCATAGTTTTTCTCCTTTAAACTATTCAAACACCACTTTTCTCCTTTAGATTTATGTTTTTTTGCTGAAGGGCAAGCCCTCCTATGCCTCCTAATGTAGGCAGCAATCCCCCCACCCACAGCTCCCAAACATACATATATCAACTCCTGAATTGCTGTATCTTTGAGACACGAAAACAGTCCAAATGGTAATATTTCACTTTAGTATATGTAATTCTGCATTGCTGGTCATTTAGTCTAGGCATTCTAGGACTCACAGTAATGAATCTTAGGATTTCAAACAATCACCCCAATGTGACCAAGGCACTAGAAATCATTTGTAGTAATGTAAGATCAAACCCATTTCTAAAGGAAGAATTAAAAAGTGTATACATGAACCATCCTCCTCATTTACTGCTGCATTTAGGACAAGGAGAGAAAAACACTGGTCTTCAGGTTCATTGGTAAGTACTATGCAATTAGTCTGCAGACCACTACAAGTCTATCAAAAATTCTGTTCATTAGTTGCCTTCAGCCTCAAGAAAGGCAAAACAAGATAGATCATTGGAGAATTTAAGGCTGCTCATCCAATTATCTAGGTTTACCTTGAAGGTGGCAAGAGTGTTACTCTGCTTGACATGTAGTAGAAGTTTGTTCTAGAGGTAATGTATATGTTGGGATATGAATTGATCATGACAATCATCTTACTTCTCTGATAATGAGGGTTCAGTTGCTTTTACCAGGTATTTGAGGTCCCATTTGTTCTGTGAAGAAATAGGAGGTCAAAGAGGGTTGGATCTTTCATGGCTTGAAAGGCTAGGCATAGATCTCCACAGAAGAGTCTATAAGAAACTGGAAGCAGAGAGAGGGCTGGAAAGTTTGTTCTGATAACTAAGAGTTTTGAGACTATTGATATTTTTATTTATGAATCCATGATGTCTCTCAAGTTGAGGGATATGTCTATAAAAATATATGCCAGGAGGTGCATATTATTCAATAATGGTTCTGATGAGTTATGAGTAAAGGGAAATTAAGACTTCTTTGGATCTAGTGGAGATTTTTTTGGAAATTAGATGAGCCAGAAAGAACCCTTTCAGAATGCATGCAGAGATATTATGGTCAAATAAGGAATTATCAGTAAGTTTGGCTAGTTTCCTTACAACAGTGTCTCATTGGATGGTTGTGTTACCTATATAGTATAAGAAATGTTTTGTTTACCAAATTAACTATGTTACATTTGTTAACATTTAATTTGAGATCATTTGCCTTGCATTGATTGTTGGAGCAATTGTAAATCAATGGATATTTGACCAACAATACCCAATAAGTCTGTAAACTTAGATAGCCATAGGCCATGATTGCCAAGACTGTGGCCTTGAGATCTGAGAAATAGATACCAGATAACAGAGGGCCAAACACTGAGCCTGTAGTATACTGCTGGTAACTATTTTTGTTTTCAGAAGTGGTACTTTTATCTCTAACCACATTGGTTCTGTCAGACAACTAGTTAGCTGTCCACCTAACAACATAGGATTTACTGTCAGATTTATAAGTCTGTCAATAATACCTGCATGGGGAATAGTGTCAAAGGCTTTGACTAAGTCAAGATATACTGTACATGCTGTATAATCATTATCTACTACTTCAGTTACTTTTATTTAGGTATTTGCTGTTTGTTAATAAGTAAGTGAGCTGATCAAAAGACTCTTTCAACCATGACTCAAGCCAATACTAGAGATTGATAAAATAGAACAGTGACAGTTTTACAAACAAGTACAAAGAAGGCTGTTCAAGAAATGGATACAAATAACAAAACAAACACACAAAAAATAAACAATAAAAAGACATACTTGTACTAACCAGTCAGCTTTCAGAATTGTAGCACTTGAACTGTGAAAGCAAATTAGGATGCAAAAAATCCACATGTAAGTATTTAGTCCAGTCTTTGCAATGCTGTGCTTTAAGCCATTATCTCTGAAGTAATTGCATGCCACTTTTTCAAAGAAATTTATGGTTAAGGAGACAGGACCTTCCTTTGGCAAAGCCAAATTGAAGAGGGTATAGAGTTAGTCACTATCCAGATTAATGAGATCTGAGATAATACACTCCATAGCTTCACATATGTGGTTAGTGAAATTAATAGGTCAAATTATTTCTCTTGTTATATAATTTATTTATACATGCATTCCACCAAAGGGATTTGTTTTTAAATTCCTCATTATATTTGGTGTGGATTAGAACTGCCTTATCAATGCAATTATTTATATGGGAGTAAAAGCCTTATGCGTATGCAATAGCTTTAGCAATGGATTTCAATGGAGGTGGATTACAGCAGAATTCATTTAGGTCACCAAGTAACTGGATAAGGTCTGCTTTTGAGAAGCCTCTAAACACAGAGGTATTTATAAGAGAAGTACCACCGATTTTAAAGAAAAGGTCACAAATTTATGGTCTGATTTAGCAAGGCAGGAGGAGCATTGCATTATATTTTGGAGTGCAGGACGTTGTTCTCACCCATAGATAAGTTTGTGAGCTGTGAATAATTGGGAGTAAAATAAGTAATGGGATAATACTAGCCAATTCAGTTATTTTAGCTTTGTTAGATCTATGCAATGATGGGCTTTGAGTGGAGTGTTTGCAGCACCTTTATCTACTTTATTATAGCATGTCTCTTATGAGAGATGCATAGAGAAGAGATGGAAGTAGGTAATATTTATCAATGGATTTTCTAGCACTAACTGTGAGGCACTGCTTAGCCCTATAGAACAAATGAAGTTTTGTCTGCGTTTTTCTGGCAACTTGAAGCAGGTGGATTTGTAGTTTATCATCAGTTAGGACAGCCAACAATTTAGTTTTAAGGTTAATGGCTGAGTATATGTGGAAGGCATGTTTTGCATCAGTATATTTATTAGGGGTAAAGAGCATTAACTTAGTTTTAGTTGGGTTAAGGAGTAAGAGGGAATTATGTAGCCAAGATTCCATAGTAGAGAAGGAGAGCTGGGTGTTTTCCTGAAGTTTTGGGGGAGTTGGGGCAAAGCAGATAAGTGCAGAATCATTGCCTATTGCACAGTGGTGACAGGTGTGGTTGCAGTATGAAGTCAGTTTGTGAATCAGCTAAATATGAATGGACCTAGTACTGATCTTTATAGGACTCCAACTGTCACTGTTAGAAAGAGTCAAAGTTTGCAGCCATATTTAACGGCTTGTTGTCTGTTACATAGATAACTGTGGCACCAGGACAGGGATGTCTGACTGACTTCAAGAACTGACAGTTCAAAGAGGAGTTTTTCATGGGAAAAGGCGTCAAATGCTTTTGAAAGATCAGTGAAGAAAGATGAAACTAAGTTTCCTTCATTTCCATTTTGTTTGATAGTGTTGATAAAACAAAGGGGACAGTTGTACTATGGCTGGGATGAAAACAATGCTGTGTTTTGTATAGGGGATTTTATTAGTGAGGTGATTGATGAGCTGGGTGTAGATACATTTTTCCAGAATTTTTAAAAGTAGTGATAAGAATGCAATGGATCTGTCATTTGAGAAATCAGTGGAGTTACCACATTTGTGCAAATGAGTAATGCAAGACATTTTCCACATGGCAGGGATGTGATTTTCGGTTATTGAATGGTTTATTGATTTGGAGATAGGGAAAGCCAGAGCATCTGCTAATAGTTTTAAATATTCTAGTGGCAGGTTATCATCAGCTAAGGTTGTTGATTTTAGGTTATGTAACAGTTTTCAATGAGTTGAGGTCAAACAGTTTAAAAAGTGAAACTGCCTGTTATTTTTTAAAGCAGTTGGTGTGTGAAGGGGGATATGTGCATTTTATTTAACCAGTGAATTAACAGTGAAAAATATTTTGGGTACTTTGCTACTTTGGGTACATCACTGTTTTGAGTTGTGACATCCCAAGGTTTTAGATTTTCTGGGTTTGATTAAGCACATGTCAATTAACAGATGTGATTATTCATGGTAGATTCTGCAATACAAGATTTTACTAGAGAAATGACTATTACACAGATTTTGTTGAAAATTGCTTTTAAAATTATAATGCTATTCTGTTAGCTAACTAAAACAGTGAAAATAGATATTCATAATTCATGACACCATGACAAAAGTAAAAAGGAAAACAATATTGACACTAACAGAAACTATACCCTGTGTGCTTTAACAAGAAGCATGCATACTTTGAAAGCATTCTATGTAGGTAAAACAGACAGGAAACTCAAAAACAGAATTAGGGAACACAAATATCAGATTAGAATTAAGTCAGAAGTAAATGCTCTGTCTAAACATGTTTTGAAAGAAGGTCCCAAACATGAATTTAATTTCATGATTATGCATATTAATATACCCGGTTTAAGAGGAGGAGATATAAGGAATCGGACAGAGGAATTTGAAGCAGACTGGATTATTAAACTACAGGCACATAATTATCCAAGACTGAATGATAAGATTCCATTAAAACCAAAATTAAAGAAAAGAAGGTTTAAATACTGATAAGATAGATATGGATATATATATATATATATATATATATATATAAATGTATATTTATTTTTATTCATGGTAAGTTTTTTACCATGTTTATTTTTGGGTTATATTTACATAGGGTTTATGCATATGTACATGGAAGGTGTTAAATTAAGTTATTTTTGTTTTAGAAACTCTTCATTTAATATGTTTTAAAGTGTATGTTATATTATTTATTATATTGGATGTTTGCTGAAGTAGTGTGATTATTCATCTAAATATCTATAGGAATGTTCATTTTTATGGATGAATGAGCCTGTCCTTTTAAGAAATTTATTATTTTATTGTGCAATTTAGCTTATGTTAATTGATTAATTGATTGTAGACAAGGGTATATAAACCATGGATTTTTTAGCAGTATTTTATGGTTTGATAAAGCTGAAAAGGAAAGCGCTCACCTGTCTTTTATTTTATGCAATAAACTGTAGTCGACAGTTTGTCTCATCTTTTTTGGAGGATTTATTACGTGGATATTGATGTTCTTTGAGAGAGTGTATTTTCTGGTCTGAAGAGACGAGGAATTTACTTCATTCATATATATTTTTCAATTGAATTACGGAACATTGTGCAACTTGTACTTGATGAACCTGTACTTTTTGAGACTGCCTGGGTAGTACTTGCGCACATTTATTATAACTTTTCATTACATAAACTATCTTGAGTTGTGCAAGTACTTTTGTTTTTTCGTGGTGCTCAGTTTTATTTTATATTTATACTTTGAAAGCAGTTGAGTTCTAGCAAATAGTGTTCTTTAATTTCTACTGCAATGTATATTGTATTTATCAAAAATGTCCAATGATCAGAGATCATAAAAGTAGATATATAGTTACTAGAAATTATTCATGCTGTACAAAAAGTTGTAGCTATTTTAGTCTGTTAGATTTTCAGTTTTCACAAAGTTCTGAAATACAAGCTTATGACTGTCAGGTGTGAGACTGTGTGCCCAGCAGAGTTAAAAGACAAACAGTAAACAAACAGTGACAAACAAAATTGTGGCCTTTTATTTCAACATCAGTTGAGGTCCTTAGAACCATGACCAAATCAGGAGGGCTGTGTTTGAAGTTTTTATCAATTATTTTAGCAGTAGAAATGATTTTGATTTTTATGTATTCGTTTGACTTTAACGCCATCAATGTGTTTGATTTAATAGTTTATAAGTCCAAGGACATCTTAAAAACTAAGATTTAAAAAGGATGTACAAGATAATTCTTACTTAAAGTATAACAGTACGATACCTAAGTAAATCGAGAGGAATATTATAAGGGGTCATTTTACAAGAATAAGAAGATTAACTGAAGAACATGATGCTTTTAAAACTGACAGTAGCCTCTTGGCAATGAAAATTCTAGCCCAAAGTGCTGTACCAGTATGATTAAAAATGCATTTTTGGAAGACAAGGGTCCTACACCAACAAAGTCTAGACCATGTAAATTTTTGTATAATCAAGTATTCCAAGATCAAGCAGCATGTGGAATTATGATTCAGCCATGGCTCTAAGTATTTCATCTGATAAACTGAAATAAAGTAACTAAGTAGGACCACTTGGAAGATTCTGTCTGGGTTTCCAGACATTTTGAAGATAGGTGGGGATGCCCTATTATACTATGACCCCCCCCCACTAATATTCCAAAACGTGCACGCTGATTGGCCAGCATGCACGTTGTAAATCGACTTATACTAATGGAAAAAGGTCCGGTTGCCCAGACTTTTTCCATTAGTATAAGTCTCTTTTAAAACACTGTCTCGCTATGTTAAGAGAGTTTAACATAGCGACACAGGTTTACAAAAAGCAACGGAGATCTCCGTTGCTTTTTTTAAAGCTGTCTCACTATGTTAAACTCCTTTAACATAGCAACACAGTGTGTAAAAAGCAATGGAGATCTTGCTTTCTCCGTTGCTTTTTTTTTAAACTTGTCTCGCTATGTTAAATGGGTTTAACATAGCGAGACAGCTTTAAAATAAGCAGAGATCTCCGTTGCTTATTTTAAAGCTGTTTCGCTATGTTAAACCCATTTAACATAGCGAGACAGGTTTTAAAAAAAAAAAAGCAACGGAGAAAGCAAGATCTCCATTACTTTTTACTGTTTCACTATGTTAAATGGGTTTAACATAGCGAGACAGCTTTAAAATAAGCAACGGACATCTCCGTTGCTTATTTTAAAGCTGTCTCACTATGTTAAACCCATTTAACATAGCGAAACAGTAAAAAGCAATGGAGATCTTGCTTTCTCCATTGCTTTTGGCCACAGCTCTGATGTACTGCGTAGGCATGTGCAGTACATCAAAACTGCCGCGGATACCAGACAGCTGCGGAAGGGCAGCAAAGAGGCATTATACAATGTCATTATTTAAGAAAAGTAATTATTTATTTTCTTAAATAATGCCATAGTATAATAGCAATAACCCACTTCTGGGTGTGGGTAATGCGGGATTTACCCACGGTTGTCTTTGTTTGGTCCCTCGGGACCAAACCACACCAACCGTGGGTAAATCCCGCATTACCCACACCCAGGCATGGGTTATTGCTATAATATTTGTCAGGAGGAACGGTAGAAGTTTCAAGGATCTCTGTCATAATAAATTAAGCTATACGACTGAAAAGGCAGTGGTGACTAAGAAAGGGAAGTGCAAATGTCTTGACTGCAATTATTGTTAAGTATTTGAATTGTGATATTGACAAGATAACAACCATGGATGAAGAAGTTTTTATACCTGGAAGATTCAGTTGTAAATCCAAGCATGCTGTATATGCTGCATCTTGCCAAAAATGTGAAGCACTTTATAGTGGAAGATCTTCCAGTTAGTTGCATTTTAGAATTTACATTTGTATGTTATTGGGAGTTAAGTTATGAAAAATGCACTTTTGAGGCATGCTTATTGTTGTAGTCAAGATAAAACTTGCAATTTTGTTGTAATTGATGCTGTGGATAATTACAATTATGACATAAAATTAGATGCTGGGGATATTTTAGATTTTATATATGGCAGGTGAAATTGGATGAACTAACCCTGGATTGAATGAGGTAGATAATTTCAATGTTTTTTTTTTGTTTTTTTTTAAATGAAAGGATTAAACAATGATGGTTGATGTTTTATTGATTTGTTAATCACATTTGGTTTATCATAACACTTTAGTTTAGAGGTATTTCACTAATAAGTTTGTATTTGCTGCTCAGTCTAATGAAGTTTTGTTGTAGAGACACAAGTGTTAAGTGAGACAATAAAGTTTTGTCAGTGACTTCTTACTGTTTATTCTTCTGAAGAATCACTGTTTGACTGTTTTGTTTGGGAAGCTTTGTTTTGTCTTTGCAGAGTTAAAAATTCACATTTAAAATATGCTTACTTTTATTGATCAGTGCTAGCCAGTAATAGAATGCTTAGATTTCAAAAAGAAACAGAACAAACAGAACAGTATTGTACACATAAGGTATATATAAGTAATTTAAATGCATATAAAAGCATGAATGTTTTAGCCAAACAATAATGCCTGATAGAGTGGTGTTTCGGGGGGATTGATGCATGCCCATGGGTTCAGTGTCAGGCTTCTACATTGCTAGAAGAGCATTGTTCCCCCAGTAACACTCACCATAGGTGGAGATTATTATACTTAGACAATGGGCTAGCTGTTAAATTGTTTCATATTTGCTTTTTTAATAGCAAATACATTTTTACATTTTTGATGTGAAATAGTTCCTTTGCCTAAAGTTTCAAAGTTGCTGTAGCATATGTAATTGCTGTCAGAGGAAGTATTTTACATCCAAAATATACATTTATAAGTATTTGATATCAACATACACACACACACACACACACACACACACACACACACACACACACACACACACACACACACACACACACACAGTCAAACAGACATGCAGAGATATCGGCTGATATATACACACATGCACAAACATACACACATGCAAACAGAAACAAATATGCCAAGCAATTACAGCTGCTTTCTTGACTGGAAACACCTCAAATGTCATTGTGATCAAATGAATGGGAAAAAAATCATTCAGTGCAAAGCATTGCAACTAATTTGCAGCTGATTTTGAAGAAAATTACTCATTTGCCTCCTTTACTTTCTAGAAGGTCACCAGGGATTACAGTTAGTTGATATAGGTAGACATTATAGCATATTGTAGAGATAATCCATAAAGATGAAAAGCCTCTTTGCATCCGATAATTGAGGAAATAAGTTGAGAGGTATGTGCTCTCCCTATCTGTGTATCTCTATCACTTACATGCCCACATACCCACAGACCCATCCACCCAAAGACACACATGCACAGACCCACCCCTAGACCCACAGACACACCCCGACCCATGGACACACCCATACACAAACACACACACACACACACACACACACACACACACACACACACACACACACACACACACACACACACACACACATGCTGTACAGTTGACAAGTATGCAGACAGTGCAACAATCCATACAGCAGGCCTGAGATGACACTTTAGCAGATATGTTGAAATATTTCTACATTACTGACATAAATGTATTCTGCTTAACAACTGCAGGATGCCTAGATCTCTGGATTCCTGATTGCCCTGGGAAAAGTAAAGGGACAGGTAATGGCAAAAGCATCACATTTAACAGTATAACAGGGGTTAATACTTCTATATCAGCAGTGCCTGCAATGTTAATAAGAATGTGGCTGACAATCTCTAAATGACCTGAAAACTGCAGCTATCATAAATACACCCACCAAATAAGCATCCTGCCACACATTAAAACTATATACACTATTACACAATGAATACAATAGTATTCTACTGATGATCTAGCAAAGCATACCTGGAAGCTCCTCTTGAAATGCAAGAGTGGCATCAGTGTCCAGAACATACTGGTTGATGGACTGCTGGGAGCCTTCCTGAGTTCAGCTCAGCTCCAACACCGGTGACCTGATGATCACATGCCACTTCAGCAGCAGGCCTCCTCGCAGAATAAATCATGTCTGTGGCTCTGTGTCGGACATGTTCATAGCTATGACTTTGTTGACCAGCTGCATTTACATTTTGGACCAATTCATCCAAAAGGGCTGCATGTTGCAACATATTGGCCTGCCCCCTGAACATAAGGACCATATGATGTTGCCTTAAAGCTTCAATGATGAAGTCATTCTCTGCCTCTGAAAAAGGTGGCCTACCCTGAGTGGCCATATTGTTTACTGAAAGACAACATAATAACACGTATAAAGATCACATAAGCAGAAATAAACTGTGTACAGATAAGGCAGTACAGAAAGGCTCTCAGTATTCACCATTTGATTACAATGTAAAGATTCCACAGTGGTCAACAAATCACATGGGGGCTACAAAACAAGGAGAGTAGCATGACGAACATGCCCTTGTTTGTGCCATAACAGATAGTCACTTATGCTCATACACCCAAAACAACAGTCCATTATAGTTTGTGCCATATCAGGGACTCATCACCACCACCAAAAAAAAATATTTCAGGCTAAGGGGCAAATGTGCTAAACAAACAACAGTGTAACTTCCAAAGTGCTCTCAAAGGACCTATCCATGAAACATGTGTGCATAGTTATCACACAGCAATAAACAATCAGCCTACTCTACATCCTCCGTACCTCTCAGATGGTTGGTAAACAAGGCCATGTCATGAGTACAGTTCTAGCAAATGGTTACTGATTGCCTTTACATCATTCCTAAGAACATTCCAAAGTATGATTATTTAGATAAAAAAATGGAGACATACATGATGGAGTGCAATACTCCTCTGTCAAAATATATTATTCCAATATTAATGTGCACCTGAGTTTAAAATCTAACTCTCATCCACATTGATTTGCCTAGCTGCACATTTGTCTTTTTATAATGGTGTGCATTACTAATTGATTGCCTCAGACCTAGTCTGTGCTTCAGAGATGCTTACTGCAGCATGCACTGCTGCACTGCATGCTAATTAATCAATCCCGTGGAGCCACTCAACAAGATATAAGGCGTCAGTGTAGACACCATGCCCTTTAATATATGTGCAGTGAGGGAATTGTGGAGTACAGCTACAACATAAGCACTGACAGAGTGTTAGAAGCAGCTACAATTTACATACATTTGTGCATGCTCCAGGCTGAAGGTAATGCTGTTGCTGCTGCCCATAGTCATAGACAGAGAGATTGTGGACTTTGCAGGCCAAGAACAAAGTAGAGGAAATGTGGAACCTCTGGCAGCCATGAGTCAAATACAGAGCCAATTGCATGGAACCCATCCCAGTGGAATATAAGGTATGTGTTAAAGTTAGTATGTTAGCCACAGGTGCTACTAACAGACTGCCAAGGGACATGCTTGGTGGTTCATTGGCATCAACATCCAGTATCTTCCAAACATCCCTGCATGCAATGCTACAACATAGCAGAGAGCACATATATTTTAACATAAGTTCTGAGGAGAGGATCGCAAGTGTGCTGCAACTGTGACATATATCGCACTATTCTCCAGTAATGTGTGCCATACAAGAGAACAACACCTGGGGAACACAGTAGGGTCTACATTAACTGTAAGGTCTACCACTAGAACAACTGAAGTCATGTGTAATGTAACGGGAGTCATGTGGAACATGTGTGCTAGAAACCCTTGCAGTTAGCACATCTTGCATATGTGCCACATTCCCCAACTGCACCAGATGTGTGCAATGGGAGATATCTCCAAGCCTCACATGGCTGAGAAAACCCATCAGCTATGAACACATACACACGCACACACGCACACACGCACACACGCACACACACACACACACACACACACACACACACACACACACACACACACACACACACCATATTGAGATGCACAGTCCAAACAGTATTGCCATAGAGCATGTTTTTAGCTACTGCACTCACAGTACCTACATACTTCTGGCCGAGGCCACCATTACAATCAACAAACATGTCCCTCAATGCTCATAGTATGTGCTATGCTACCCAAGTTATCATAGTAGAAACAGCTGCAGCAGGATCATCAAAAGGACAGAGAATAAATCCTACTGACAATGCCAAGGTCACCACAACCACAGGCCAAAGATAACCCATAGGAGGAAACAGCAGCAGGTGTAGTTGTAGACAGACATAACCATGCTCAGTAAGTCCTTGCCTTGGCTATGGGACAAGCCATAGCACACTGACTCAACAACCAGGATGCTAAAACCATCCTCCAAGATCACTATACACCCCCATTAGAGTAGCATTAGAGATAGCAGTTATCAACCACTGAATCATACAATAGGCAGGATGCCAGACATATAGGTTAACCAGACCAACAAGCCTTGTTAGTGACATAGCAGACACACATCTTTGTTCTCCAACTCCCAAAAGAACAGTCAATGTTTTCTTGTGACACTCAACCTCTCTTTCCTTACTTGGCAGCTAGGGACTGTATTATTTCCAAAAAAAAAGTCTCCATCGAATCTCTATTCATCGATCACTACCCATCGAAGAACCGTTCACTGAACATTACAACCATTAAACTTCTTTCCTAAGGAAAGAAACTACTTGGCCACCTGAGCAACCAGAATATGAACTACATAATTTTGCACTCACAAAGATGGGGGGCTTTACCACCAAACCTCACAATGTAGAGGGCTGTGGTCCCCCCCCCCATTTTATATACCAACTGTAAAATCACACTACAGTGAGGAAAAGGGCTAATTCACAGGGCTAGCCACCTAGTTACTTTCCCAGGGGAAAACTTCAATGTAGTGATCATTCGCTGAATGCAGCATTCACTGTAGTTGTGTCGATGAATAGAGATTCAATGGAAATGTCTTTAATGGAAATACTATAGACCCAGCAGCCACATATCATATTATGCACATTTAATATCCTTTGACATTGTAAATGTAAATGTAAATGTAATGATATTGAATGTGCACACATTGTATGTCCCAGACTACTGGACAGATAACTGATGAATGATCAAGAAACACAGACATGTAAATTATTGATGTATAATTTAAAGCAAACATCACAACAGAGTGTGCAATATGTAAGTGCAGTATTGTAATTATGAAGCATTTTACTACCTGTACAGCTAACATGTAATATTTTACTACGACTGTACATTATTTTCAGTTTGATTGTGTGCTGAAGATCCCTCCCAACATTCATTAGTATGTTACTTAGAACAACAGTCCAGTATTACAGAGTAGACAGGGGTGGTAATTTAGTAAACCACACATCCAAAGTATACAGTACTTGTTTAAGTTGACATAAATATTGCAATATAAAGTATGACCTACATACCATGGACAACAAGAGCATGCTCAATACAAACAGAAAATGATTGACTTCAATAATTGTCTTAGTTTCTGGTGTCATTCCAAGGGGATCCAGTATTGTTATTATTATAAGATGCAATAATCATATTTTTCATTATCATAATTCTTTTTTATTACTTATGGTTTGTTTATTATGCACACTTTTCTATTTTTTTCTGTTAAATACCTTTCATTTCATATAATTTTTCATTATGTTTGTAATTCTATTATTTATTATTTCTGTATTAATTTATTATTATATACTTAATTTTTATTTAATGTCATTCTGTCCATTATTTTGTGTTCTGTTTTATTTCATTATGGTATTTTAATTTTATTTGTGTTATTAGTGCAGCATGGCAGGGTAGGCCAGTTCCCGTGGTCCACCTGCACTCCCTCCACTGCCTATGGCACCAAGGTCCACTACTTCTCTGGCTTTCCCAGACTTGCCTATGTCCCTTCCACAACATTCCACTCTGTCCTTAAAAAAAAAAAAATCATCCTATACATAGCTCTGCATTTCTGAGTGACACAATTTAATTTGGTCCACTTGGCTTCACAACATAATTATGTTGTTGTCACCCCTCTCTATGGAGGTGCCAGTCCAAATTCAGCAAATAAGATGTATATGTGCCCATGTATTCCTGTTGAGGAAATGGGTAGCTATGATTCTTTCCTTCACCCTTCCTGCACATTCCTGCATTCATTTCACTTTGTTTTTCCCCTGCTTACTCCCCATTTCACAACTTTCCTATCTTCTCCCATTTCTTATCTTTAAAGAATCATTATGTGATGGTGCTCAATGTGCAGCATTGAGCAGTAATGTTAAAAAGGTGCTTATTAACGTAGATTGGATACCAGTACCATCTAGCAGCAGATATTTCATCATTACTGTATTGAATGCATACACAGCTGATGACACAGATTCATAAATATCACTATTTATAATCCTGATGTATACATGCATGTATTTTAAATCACAGATACACCTGTATTTGAACTCAGTACCATGTAAACCAAAATAATACACCAGCTACACATTTAGCAGATAGTGCTACAGTCAGTTGAATAGTAAGTGCATTTTACACATTCTATAGATAATTGCACAATAAAGTGCTGTTGCATACACCTGCTACTTAAGTTTGCCAATGAATAGTAATAAAATACCTGTTAGTCTATCATATCTCTAAGTGTGTAAGATCAATATTTACAACATGTCACTTTAGTGATGGCCCTTTGTCCCCTATTGTGCATGGCTTTGTCCAGATGTTTTGATCTATCAAGCAGATGGGTATATTCCTAATAATTATTTAATATGTTATCAGCCTTGCTGAGTGATGCTGTGTGATGCACAGCATTGTGCAAACACGCTTTATTAAGAGTATGTGACAATTGGTATTGATTGTTTAAAATACATCTGCTAATTAACTGACTGTATGGCTGGATGGGTTAATGCATTGTTGATGAAGTCAGATGGTACTGGGCTCAAACTATTGTGTCAGAACATATTTTACAATGGTGTATGACACTTAGGTTCCTAGGTTCATAGGATGATACTAAGCTATTGTACCAGAGGCCCTTATAAGCCTAACCAAGAATTTCACCCATGTTCCCAGCAGGGACACAGGTGGGATCCCAGAGGTATATTTTCTGTTTCCCATCCAGTCATCCAGGTTCCACATAAAAAGGGCTAGTGAGGTACGCTGCTTGACATGGAGAGAAAGTCTATTCCACAGATGGGGGAGTCGTTGGGACACAAATCTATTCTGCCAACAAGTTCTATTAATGTCACAGACCAGGTTGAGACCTTGCGTGCGGGTTGCACAAGTGGAGTTTGACTTTTACATATATTCACTATTTCTACTTCCGCTTAGCATTGCTTAGCAATTCTGTGTATCACTCACCATTAAGCAATGATTCTTTAAAGAAAAGAAATGGGAGAAGATAGGGAAGTGGTGAAATGGGGAGCAAGCAGGGGAAAAACGATGGGAAAGGAAGGCAAGAATGTGCAGGAAGGGTGTAGGAAAGAACCATACCTATCCATGTCTTCAACAGTAGCACATGGGCACATGGGCGGTTTATTAGCTGAATTTGGACTGTCACCTCCACAGAGAGAGGTGACAACAACATAATTGTGTTGTGAAGCCAACTGGACCAAATTAAGTGTGTCAAATAGACATGTGTGTGAAATGGAGATCTAGGTATGGTATGAAATTTGGGGGGGGGGGTGCAGGTGCCTCTTTGTTATTTATTTATTTTTTAAAAGAGAGAGTGGTATGTTGGGAAAGGGACATAGGCAAATCTAGGGAAGGCATGCTGGGATGGTGAGGAAGTATTTGCAGGCAGATAAGACAGAAAAGACAAGAGACAGGGTAGGTGAAGGACACAAGATGGGGTGAACACCTTGGTTGGGGTGGGGTTGGGGGGGTTCGAGGTCTAATGGACATCATCACGGTGACAGTGTGACTCAAGTCCTCACATGTTAGACTGTCTACACCGTACAATCATTGTTCCTCTGGCTGCAGTGGCTGACATCTGCACCTATGGCCAGTTGGCCACACCAGAATGGAAATCAAGCTCTCCATCTGGTGTAGGCATGTGTCCTTGGTCTGGTGCACAGTCCTATGTACCACAGCTGGCAACTCCACATGGGTGATGTATGCACCTCATCTGCCTCTGCTCCCAGATTGGACCACAGGCCTGGCCCCTGGAGCAGAACTACCTGAGGGTCCAGGTAGGGTAGGGGCAGCAGGGGCAGGTGCTGCCATACTGCAGCCCAGAAGTGCTGGGCCTCATTGCTTCAGCCAGTGGAGCAAGTGTAGGCAGATCATGAGGAACCAGACTACCCTGCTGTGCTATAGTAATAACATAATTCAAATCAAAAAGTAAATAAACCATAAAACAAATTAAATTAAATTTATAAAAAAATAAAAAATATATATATAAAGCAGTATAAACATTTTCAAATAATATAATTGCAAGCAAAATGAAAAATCAAAAAAATGAAAATGTATTTCACAACAAAGAATTATGAAATTATACATAATTAACAAAACATAAGAAGTAAAAACAAATAATATAATAATAAATAAGTTGATTATATAAATAAAACAACAACAACAATAATAATAAAACAAATAAAAATATATGAAATCCATTAATAAATAAAAGAGAAGGGGTTGGGTGAGAGAAAAAAGAGGAACATTAGTAATCTCCTAGATAATATACAATCCTTTCTATAATCAAGGTATTCTGCTGCATGCTACTGTTAACAATACCAATTGCTAAGAATTTTCTTTATTACTTGGAATATATGTACAGTGATCACACTTACAGCAGGCCATTCAAACCACAGGTCTAGAGGTATGTCCTTCAAATTATATAATGATGATTACCTAACAGTACTGTGTATTTTTATTGATAACAGGCTAAAACAATATTGTAATCAACTGAGCTTTACATTTGGGGAGTGTGGTATTAGAACCCACAAACAGTGACTACTTTAATAATGTACTTTTCCTTTGGAATACAACATAATGCAAGCACTCTTTCCTTTTAGACGTTATAGACTCATGTTCTCTGTTATCTGAGAATGTGCAACTGTTGCTTTGTGTTATAGACCATAGCTCTCCACTTTCTAGAGCAGGATATCTTGACATATCATAAATTAATGGATATACAGTGATCCATAACTAGGAACATATTTCAAATATTGCTGTTACACACATGAATAGTTGCAAAGGATTTGTGTTAACATTCATTTTATTTATTACTTGGAATACATGTAAAGTGATTACACTTGACAGCAGGCCATTCAAGACACAGCTCTAGGGGTATACCCTTCAAATTCTTTAATGAATGACGATTACTTAATAGTACTGTGCATTTTTTATTGATGACAGGCTAAACAGTATTGCAATGAGCTGAGCTTTACATTTGGGATGTGCGGTATTAGAACTCACAGCAAGACTACTGTAATACTGTACTTTTCCTTTGTAATTCAGTATTTGTGTAAGCATACATTTTGACAACCATTCTTTACTGATTTCAATATAAATTCCGTGCCAGACAGCTATGAATCCTACAATGAACAGACCAAAACAGTGAATCTTAAATGTGGGTATTCAGCAGAAATATGTACATTTGAAAGCTATACTACAGAGTAATGCATGCATACTTGCTTTTACAGTTCAGACATGCATTCCTAAGTTCATACAACTGTATGATGTGGCAACTAATATATCACTGCTAATGTTGCAATAACAGTACTTTATAGAATTATGATTATGTACCACATGCTTATTGCATCCTGGCCAATTGCCTCGCATGTGACCTCACATCTGAGGCCCTCTCTTCTGCAGCTGTGGAAAAAGGGAAAAAGAAAAAGCATTACAAATACCAGTTTCTAACATATTCAGTTTGAATATTTACAAATGCTACATGTAAAGCATACATACACATCTCTGGGGTATGCTCTGCCTGGCACTCCCTGATCCACTGATCGAGTATCCCTTTTCTATGGCGCAGGTCATCATAGTGGTGACAGCATTGTTCCCCAGTGTAGGAGATACATTCACACTGGTAAGGGCCCCTGGCCAAACTATCACAGGCTTCTGATTTATACTGGGGGCCAGTGTAGTTCTCCTGCAGCAGCTGGAGTGGTGAGAGCATTGTTCCCCAGTGTAGGAGATACATTCACACTGGTAAGGAACCCTGGCCAAATTATCACAGGCTTCTGATTTATATTGGGTGCCAGTGTAGTTCTCCTGCAGCAGCTGGAGCCCATGGTCCTTAAACAGGAGCCCAATAAAGACCAACAACTCCTGGACACCTCATCGCTGTGCTCTGAAATGCACTCCCTCACCAACATCTGCCATTGCTGCACAAGGTCAAGCTCAAAATGTCTATGGTACAATTCCTGCCTATTCACCTTTAAATAGCATGTTTTCCCACCAATTGCACTTAGTAAGAGTGTGCACTGTCTACATTTTGATACATTTGAAAAACTTGCATGCTGCTTACCATCATGCAAACATGGTAAAACACGTGGATTAGTTTCAGCAATACTAAGTGGCAGGCACCTTTTTCAAATGTATCAGAAAATGACTTAGAACCAATGCTATTCCATGGTTATTTCATTACACTAACAATTTATTTGTATAAGCTGCAATGTCACAATATTATAAATAAAGTTTGCATACCCTGGACTAGAACCCAGGACCATTTGCATTGCAGTTCAACACTCTACACATGTCACCACAGGAGTTTTACTTGCAGTTTGTATTTTACTATGTATTGTTAATCTGATAGTATGCATGTAGTGCAGCCCACCTACCGGGTATGAGCGATGCCAGTGCTGTGCAATAGCAATTGAAAGCATCTGGTTTCGATTTTTGGATGTCTCTGTCAAGTCTGATACATGGGTGATCCCATTGTGCAAGTGTGGTAGGCATTGCCAAACACCATGGCACACCGCGTAAACATGACATACATAAAAAAGAAATTAGGAGGAAAATAAAACTATATAGCTATTGGTTTTGGCTGGTATTTTTGCGGTATTCCTCATAATATTTGTGGTTTTGTAAGCATCATTCAGGATGGATGGCACTAAATGGTAATATATGTTGTCGTTTAGGACTAAGAAGTTGGGAGGTATGAGGCAGGAAGTCGGTGCTGTCTTGTACATGGATTCATTATCCATGTTGTTCTATGAGGTTTCACAGTCAACACTACTGGGGCTCAATGCTAAACCTCACTTAGGTGCACTGCTCGACACTAATATGCATTGCCAAGAGCACATTGTGGCCATGAACACTGATGCACTACATGTAGGCTCTACATGGAGCCTACATGAAGTTTAATGAATCTTGCAAACTATGTTGGCAAGACTACTAGAAAGTTTTCAAAGAGAATATACGAACACCTTTATGCAATTAAGAAGAGAGATGTCAGCAATGCTTTAGCAAATCATACACAGGAATGTAATGATTTTAAGAAGTTCACTTTTTTTTTAGATAGCGTATGTATCAGCACATTAACAGAGGACTAAAACACCCTGTTAGAGTGTAAAGAAACTGAATCGCAGATACGGTTAATGTCAGGTAAAGCCACAGACTAAAATGAACATACACAAATAAAATGTTTTCTGATAGCACAAAGGTTATAATAATATGCCACAGAGAAGGTCAATAAATGAATTGTTATAGTTCAGGAAAAATGTATTGTGTTTTTAAATGGTTGATATATAAGTTAATTAGTGATGCACAGTCATGTGACTTTTTACGATTATAAATTAAGCAATGCAAGAGAGTGGTTTTATTCTGAAAAGTTCTGTGAAATAAAAGGGACAAAAGTGCTCAAATCCTCTCTCTTTCTGTTTTATTGGAAGCACCCATTTGGTTCATTTGTGTTTGTGTGGGGGTTTCTTTTGTGGCTAGAAGAAGGACAGACTGTGGGATTGACAAATTCTTCCATGGTCAAGCCAAAATGGTGCCTCTTTTCCAGGGAAAACAAGTAGCAAATGCCATTAAAAACCAAAAGTCTTTAAAAGTCACATTTTACCCATACAAGTACAGCAAAAAGAATTTCAGAACACTTTGCCAGCCCAATAAATTAAAATAAACACAACTTCACCCCAGTAAAAATGTTTTTTTAAAGAACTTTTAAACTGATTTGAAAAAAAGTGCCCCACTTTAAAAGTTCCATACAGTCTTGAGAAAGTCAGTTAAAACAAAAACTCCTAGCTTTAAACTAACTTCCCTGAAGAGGAACTTATCAATAATAAACAAAATTATTAAATGAAAAGTTGCTTCCTCGAAGAGAACTTATCTGCCCATCAAAGGAACAGCACAAACCGACAACAGATCCTCCAAAGCCTCAGAAGAGCATACTGTTTGGTGGTTTTAAAGCTCTGAAGGGTTTGGCATCCAGATTTGTATTTTAGTCAACTTATTTTGAGCTGCTTGACAGTTTGGGCACATTGAATGTACCAGAAGCTTTGGAAACTGGCCATTTGTATTCTTGGCAGCATATAATCAATATACAAGTACTCCCACAACGAAACCAAAAGAAATATCCAAAAACACGATAAGACTGGTAGCTGTTTCCCAAGAACCGAAGCTGAATTCAAGTGAACAAAATGTTTATTTTAGCATAATTCGATAAAAAGAAAACTCCTTGAAATGAGCGCTTTCGTTTGGCTGTGCCAAACTTTTTCAAATACATATTGGCACAGTCAAACGAAAGCGCTCATTTCAAGGAGTTTTCTTTTTATCGAATTATGCTAAAATAAACATTTTGTTCACTTGAATTCAGCTTCGGTTCTTGGGAAACAGCTACCAGTCTTATCGTGTTTTTGGATATAATCAATATAGCCAAGTCTGCTGCAGCAGTGATCAATATGATAAACAGCATATGATAATTTTATTGTGTTTTATTGAAAGAATTCTGGGAAAATATTTTTCCCTCAAGCTGTATGGTCAGATAACATTTCTATTAGTAAAGAGTTGGTTTTATTTAATGTGTCCATTCCTTCCAATGTGAAAGCAGATCAATATTATCATTTATGGACCATTCTAGCCACTGCAAGCAAGATTCTCATAAGAAACTGTAAAACAAGTCATTGTCCTTAGTTTTCTGGATTCCATCTTCTTTTGAAACACGTAATAACCAATGAGACTGATACCAGAAAATATTGATCATTTCTAAAGAATCCCGACTTCAGTTCATTGTCCAAAATTCAAAGTTTAATAGAGGATATGGACTTATATAAGAATGATTAATTAAGAACAACAGTGAATTGACTTCTCCTAAACTTCTCAACATAAGAAGCATTAAAATTTGTATTATGTGTTCCCATATATTGGTTGCCGACACTAATAGATAGATAGATAGATAGATGATACATAGTTAGATAGATAGATGATAGATAGATAGATAGATAGATAGATAGATAGGTAAATAGATTGATAGGTAGATAGATAAGTAGATAGATAGATAGCTAGATAGATAGATGGACAGATAGATAGATAGATAGATAGATAGATAGATAGATAGATAGATAGATGGACAGATATATAGATAGACAGATAAAGAAAGAGTAGAGCAATTTAGGTTTTGATTTTAAGGTATATGAAAATGGCTGTTTTACTGAAATAAATAAGGTTAAGAACAGCTATATGATCGCTTCTTGGCAGTTTGGCTAAGATCAAGTGTAGAACAGCTATATAAATCATTTCAAGATGTATGGTGACAGATTTTTTGAATCAATGTAACAATCAATAAATATGTTTTTAAAATAAAATAAAAAATGGATCCTTTTAAAATAATCATACTTCTGACACGGCTTGAAAAAGTAACCTAATGTTTAATAATCAAAGCCATAATGATGTACGCTGCTTTCCCATGTTCATCTTTCTTTTCAGGATTATATGCCATTATTTGGAAAAGGAACTACAAAGCAAAAATATCTCATCTCCAAAGTACCCATGTAAGCATTACTCCAAATGATGTTTGCATTTATGAAAAATAAAGTGAAGTATTCCTATTTGGTTATTACTTCTATCAGGTATCCGAGAACAGACCTTGTCCAAGCATGAAATGATTTGAATCTGTCTTTTAATTACATGGATTACCATTTAATTACTGAAAACTAGCAAAAGTGCAGGCTATGAATAATAAATGATGTCAAGATCTTTGTCTTATTCATAAGCAATATTGCTGGAGTTCTAACAAGGCTGGGAGAGGGAAAAAATATGGTTGAGAAATTTTGCAGCAGTACAGCAGAGACAGGCCTTTGTGATTTCTAAAAGCTGCCACACTCCTACTTTTTTAGTAAGATCATAATGCTGCGTGTTGCTTTTCTTTGGTAATTTTTTTTAGTAAAACTTTTTATTGTTATTATTTAAAGCATGAATAGAATGTACCTCATTTGGGCTTAGGTTAGATGATTTTCAATAACGGAATAGCTAAGCATGGCTGTTGGGTGTTCTACAAAGGTGATATGAGTTTTGTCTTTGACAGTTATATCTGCTGGAGAAGAAAAAATAGCTTGTGTACCTGTGATAGAATGCAGCAGTGTATTTAGAGGACAACAACCATGTATAAAGTATAAAATGCATTATTTTGAAATGTACTTCTGCTTTTAAAAGCAATATAATCTATTTTAATATGTTCTAGATTTCACAAGCAGCATGGATTTCTTTTTAAATACCTACATTTCTAACAATTATAATGCATATTTTTAATCAACAGGAATGTAGTTGCACAATTCTAATCTATTATTTTTATCATGCTGTCAACATTTGGATAGTATAGCATATAAGTGGTAATCATATGTTTATCTACTACTTCATGTTAACTGCAGCATTGTTGTTTCTGTTCTTTATTGGCAGAAGTCATTTACTTTTGATGTCAAGCATGAGCTGTTTGGAAAAGTGCAAACCATAATTTAAGCTTAATGATTTAACCCATTTTGGAAAATGGAATGTTCTTCACAGTTAAACTATTGTCACAAATAGTATATTTGCAGTATTTCTGTCAGCTTGAATATTTATACTTAAAAGATAAGCCCTGGAATGGCAGTGAGCTGTGACACTTCACTGGTTGACACAATGTTGTAGGATTTACCATATGTATAACACTATATTGTTTCTGTCACAAAGACTTGCACTGCTCTAAAACAGTTTAGATAGATTTCCGAAATCCCTGTGTTTTTGTCTTTTGCTGCATTAGTCAGAGAATACATTCTGAATAAAAGGAGTTCTGAAGTGGCATTGCTTGTCCTGATGTGTTAAAATAGTACATGGATGTTTTTTTGCCTACTTTTACTAATTAAAGTTGTTGGATAACATTATCTTTACATGCAGATCTTTCAGTTCTGCCTTGATAGCTGTTTTCCCTCTTTTCATCTGTCCTGGCAAATATCAAATTTATTGTTCCTTTTTAATGTATTACTACACTTTCTGAACACTGACTACTGAGGAAAGGAAGATGATTGACACTGAAGTCTCCATTTCTCTGAGTGCTACAGAACCGGCTGGATTATCTGACGTCAGTGTTGGAGTCTGCTGGGTGTGTTAAGTTGATATCCTGAAATAAAAGTGCTGTACACCTCTTCCATCTAAGTCTTAATCCAGTTCACTACTTGTGAGCTGCCTTTTAAATATAGTTCTGCGCATGCACATCTGTGTGTACTATGAGTGGGGGTGGGGGTGGAGGCAACAGTAAGGTAATAATGGTTCTTGGAAACACCATTTATGGATACAGGAACACGCTATCAACAGTGCCTGTAATGCTTTGGCATGTGTCAAGCAAGGGCTCATTTAGGAAAGAATAAAACAAATATCATTTTAAAAGATGATTAATTTCCTGCTTCAGCTAGTGACAAATAGCAGTGAGTCCAGTAATGTATTACTTTTAATTGAGTGAAACTGAAATACAGTGACATCAATGGCTAGGTATTTAATTTGTTTTCTTACTAGCATTCTCTGTACAGGACACATAGTAGATGGTGTGCAAAACTGTATAGACTAAATAGCTACAATATAACTTTTACCTATCTACACTTGGTGCTGCGGTAGCATTGTCATCTCACAGTAAGACGCTGTCCGGTTCGATTCTCAGCTAGAGCGTCTTCTGCGTGGAGACATGCGTGAATGGGCGTACCTTCGTTGAAGGTTGTGCATCAGGCCTGGCAAGCCGGTACGTAAAAATCAACTGCCAATCATTAGCGGACCGAAGTTTCGCTGTGGCGACCCCTAACAGCCGAAAGACACAAACAAACAAACACTAAGGCACAGATGAACTATTACAAATCTACAATGACACCCATTTAACATAACTACACCAAATGATTGGAAATATTTGGTTGTTCTGTAAGCATGTGAACTTGAATATAACAACCGAATCGTGTAAGATATATAGTTCATGCACTCAAAAGGTCATCAATGTAACCTATCAAAGAAATAGATAGAACATTACTATTGATTCAAACAAATATCAGAAAAAACTGTAACTTTCTCTCATTTAAATATGCACTCAAAGAATTCTTACGCAGAGCATGAATCTGTTCTTGCTCTAAGCCCACTTAGTTCTATATCCCTCTGCCTTGGCTACCTTTTACAACAGCCTTTTACATCCACCTTCACACCTCTGACTACCTCCTTAACAACTTCTGCCCTTCACTTATGCTTTCTCTGCATTCTTTCCCTCCTACATCTGTCTTTATTTACACTTATATGTTGACTACACCTCTGTTACCCCTTGCATTTCTCCTCTCTTCCCATGTCTGCTACTCTTGTTGCACACACACCGATTCTCTTCTTCACACTCTCACCTGCTCCTGAGCTTCCCCTTGTGCTGTCTGCCCTCACCTTTTCCTATTCAGGTAGTTAATCAAGATTATAGTGGAGTTCCTACTTTTGTTGTCTTTGTGAATGTCTGACTGTCTCTTCCAAGTACATTTTTGACATGTATATTTTATTTGTATAAGAATACTATTGTACAATTTTACTAATTACCATACACCTTGGAGCATTTCTCCATGGGCCTCTGATGAAAATAGGATCCTAGGACCCTAGTCATACTTTCCAGGTGAGCAAATGTCAAATAAATAATATCACTTAACTCTTTACTGTTCAAAATAACAAATCTATATTGATGACCACCAGTTACAAAATACCATAGGATACTCCTTAAGAAACTGATAACAGCAGCTTAGATCTAATTAACCCACCTCATGGTCCGGCTACTGGGTGAAAGAGTATTTAGTAAAACTGAACCAGCTTCATGGAATAAAATTCCAATCAATATAAACATGACCTACAGAGAGCACAGCACAGGAATTTCTCAGGTCTCCACCAGAGAAATCCTGTCAATCTCTATGCACCTCTGACACATGCTGTCTCTTTCTCCCCAGGTTGGCTCACCTTTCCTCTCCTACCCCATACCACCAAGTGCCCAATAAACTAAGTTCTGGTCGACTGGGTCACAGTCAGGGCTCTCTTCGTCTGTACTACCTCCAGCACAGGTCACAAGCTCCCTTGTTTTGCAGTGTTTGTAATCTTTGCCTGATACAAGAGAAAGAAGCACTATTTTGATCTGCCAGTATATTGCTGACAATATAGTAGTTGATAAAATGGCAGAAACATTACTCCCTGATTTATGAACATGTGTTGGATGGTGAAAGTTTAACAATGAAACTGGCCAAATACTAAAGTATTTGTAAACATCAGCCTTTTCCAGAGAAAATCAGTATTGTTTATAGATTGTTTTCAGCTTGCTTTCTATATACTAAGTCACTTTGGGTACTAGAAACATAGTTTTGTTCTTACCTCAAATTACTTTATGTCCAAACTGCTCGAGAGATGTGCACAATTTAGCAATTTATTGTTAAGAGATTAGAGGGTGAGAATTTCCAGATTTCATATTCCAAAAAAATCAAACTGTTGTCTGCATAAAAAAAAAAGAAATAGTTAATATATAGTGTAAACTCTGTGGGTCAAAGTACTGATCTTGGGACACTTCCATTTTTCTTTCTGTCTTTATTTATTTATTTTCTTTTTAAATAAAGAAAGGACTGCCCTAGCTCAAATGTCAGATGGAAGTACTTCTTTGAAGGTAATCAGCAAATTACTTCACTGCTGAGAGGCTTGGCCCATAGACTGGCAAGTCTTTGAAAAGGAAATAAGCATGTACCGAGTCAAAGGTAATTGCTAGATCAATACAGAATGAACCTTTGAGCTGTACAGCTTCCATAGCAAGGCACAGACTGTTTGTTACTGATAGCAGATAGTACAGTATTTCTGCTATGTCCTTTCCTGAACACAAGCTGTTTTGTAATCTGTGGTGCATGCAGTCATTTTCACAGTCAGGAACTACTTTCTCAATTATTTTGATCAATAGTGTGACAGGAGTAATTGTAAGAATCAGGCTTTTTAAATGGGTCAGAGCCATTTTTAGGAACAAGAATAGTACTTGAAATGTTCTATACCTCTGGGATTATTTATGTCACATGCTGTGCTTGTAATAGGTTTTAATGGAACAGCAGTAAAGATGGAGCATATCCTAAGAAATTTTAGGTTGAGGCCATCTGATCTTTTGTGCTCCAAGCTCGGGAAGTTGTGAAGCTACTGGAATATTTTAAACAATGGTATTTCAGGTAAATGCCTTTTACAAGAGAAATTGAAAACACTTTTTTGCTACAATACCAGTACTGTTTGGGGGGTGGGGTTGGCTTCAACAGAACAGGGTTACAAAAATGAATCTTAAATGTGCAGCTCTGAAATTATTCAGATCTTCTTACTATGTGAAGGTAATTCTCTTCAGGATCTTATTGCATTATCAAGCAGAATAGCAAATGCTGATTAAGGAATTGTGCCCTTAATAAACTGACATGTTTTTCACAATTATTTCATAGCATGCAGGTCATAGCTTTCAAAGATGTTACTGTATAAACAGCAACAGCTTTACAAAGTTCTCTGGTAATCTAGCATGCTGAAGTAACACTACCGGCATTCTTTCTAAGTGGGAAATACCAGCATTGCATGGATAGATTATGTTAAGAAAGAACTGTAATGCTCTGTTGCAATTTTCCTGGCAAAGTAATTATGACCACATGCACTCATTCAAACAAACACACACACTCAGACACACACACACACACACACACACACACACACACACACACACACACACACACACACACACACACGCTGACTGCTAATTACTATCATAGATGAGCTTCAGATACTTTTTGGAAGGTCTATCTACACTCCAATAACAAACAACTATTAGAACTCTTGAAGGCCTCTAATTCTGCAGGAGAATACTTTTCTTACATAGCCAGAGTATTGAATTCCCTACCCACCAGCCTAACAAATAAAATCTTCATAACTGAGATTAAAAACGCCCTGAAAGCCCACCTCACTAATAAATGTCTGTGCTCCTGCTCCACACCAGGAGAACAAGTGACTTAATGATCCAATACTGCATTATGTCCACCAAGTCCCTTCAGCAGTGTTAACCAAAGATGATAGTGTATACTACATCTATTTGTAATCCTTCTATATTGTTGACTCCTCCTCATGATTTTTAGTTAATGTAAGAGCACTGTACACCTTTAGATCTTGTTTTATGTAAGTATACTCATATGTGTTCATTGTTCTTATTTGTAACAAAATTGTAACTATTTCATAAATGTATTCACTGTTATTGTCTGTACTAATATCGTACTTAAATGTGGAGCTTTTCTCCCAAGGCCTCCGCTGAAAAAGGACTTGCTTGTCCGGACAGGCTTTCCCGGTTATCAAATGTAAAATAAAAATAAATATATGGCATGATTTTATCCTGAAGTGTTGTTTTTGGCCAAAGTAAATTAACTCATTACATCCAAATGCCACCTCCAGGTGCATCTGCAGTTAACTCCTACTGACGCCTCTAGGCGTCAAATATTGCTTGCTTATATTTGCATCAATAATTCCAAAACCATGCTATGTACAAGGTTTTAAAGTATTTCATCTTAAAGCTTACACAATGGCAAATTAAACTGCATTAATATTTGACCTCTGTCTAGTACAGGTAAATAGATATTAACAGTTGTTTTTATAATAATAATTTATATAGACATACTTTTTACATTTTTCTAAATATGTCAACAACCAAGTAAGTCAGACAGAGCTACTTAGCCTCAGATGAAAGCACTCAGTCAGATGAATAAAATGGTGCTGACATTATGTAACTTGAGTGGTTGCTGAGATATTGTAAGTTGTTTACAAAATATTATAAATGTAATAGTTACTGTGTTTATTGTGACTTATAAAATTCAGTTTAAGACCAAGAACCTAAAGAATACTACCACTATAAAAATAGTTTATGCTGAAGAGTTTGCCATTTATACTTCTTTTGTAACCGCTATGGTTCAGAGATATGAACATTTGTTTGAAATGTGAGGACATAATTTGCTTCTGTGAAAAGACGTAGGCTCTGGCTACTGGAAGTTGCAGTGCAAACTTCCTGAGCTCCATTGGAGTGAATGACTTAAAGTAGCAATGCACTGATCATAAAATAAGGGGTATTTAACCATAGGGACTTATTATGGGATTAGCAGATAGCATAGAGTGAGATGAGAATAGTGTCTACCAGAATCTCAGTTTGGTCGACTTGGTTCTAAGACTAGTGGGCTGAAATCGTGTCCAGATAAATTTGCAATGGGCTGAAATTTGGTCTTAACTTTCTGGTATAGGAGAATGTGTCCCTTCAAACTGAACATTTGTGTAGTAGGTGCAATAATTTATTCATGATTATAGTACCTTTATATTTTCCTTACTTCTGTTTAGTATCTGCAGCTACCTGTGGTATTCTGACACTTTCTGGAGCCAGGTTCCTAAACTAGGTGAATTACCATTAAGGAAAAAAAAAGGAGGTCGACTGATAAAACGTAAATTCAGTAAAAACAATTAAAGCAATTAAAATGAATAAAACTCAAGTTACTTAAACACGGCTAAAATACTTCATTACAGTAAGCGCTTTCACAGCGATGTTAATATATGGATATCACATGGAAAATAGGATGTGCTGCAGTGGGACTCGACCCATGAATGTGTGTGTGAACGGACCTGTTGTTGTGTCAAGAGTAGACCTAGCTGGTCTACAGTGTCCTTCCGCTGGTAGCATCCTTCCAGGGTATTGTGTAGCAGCAGTTTGCTCACACACCTGGCCAGCATCAATTACCAGTTCCACAGAATCAATGCCCCAGGTTGTGACATACTGTGCATGAAGCATGCTCACATGACCCCACGGTGTGCACCATATATCATTATTCCCTTCGGTATTATGCAGGACTACTGTTCTCACAGTATGATTGGACAGGCACTGTTCTGTGCTGCACATAGACTGCTCATAATACTGTGGTTGAGCAATGGACACATGTTCTGGTATTAATCTACACACTTATATACATTTCCTATACTGTTGGATGCCTGTGCTGGATGATGTGTTTGTGATCACAGCAGCTAAATGTGTATCCGCCATTGCTTAGTGGAACTCGTGTTGACTACAGTGTGCAGGGTCAGGGGTTAGCAACCTGGCATTGCAGATTATTTTGTTAATGGCCACAACAACAGCTGTTGGCTACAGAGTGACTAAGGCACTGTAGAACATTTGTAGGCGGGTATGCACTGGTTTGCGTGAAGCACAGCATTACTGACCTCTGGTTGCGGCGTCTTGCACTGAGTTAGCCTCTACATTGCTTCACCAGTGTGGTACTCACTTACCAGAGGCCAAACTGGCTTACACCCACTTGCTCCCACATACACACGTGCAAAGTCATGCATTTTTTTCACATCTGTCAACCGGGACAATCGGACTGTATGCTTGTCTATTGCCAGCAGTGGCCTGGGATGTAGAGTTACACATTGACCCCAGCTACTTAGTCCAATTAATACTGGGCTGTTCACATTCATAGAGGGTAACAGACATAACATAGCTACGTCCCCCATTCATCATGCTTAGTTTACATTAAAATGTCGTTTTATCCATGCTTAGGTTAGGTTTACATGTCAGGTATGACTGTTGAAAAAGGTCAGTTTAAGGTGAAGTTGGCTTTCTGTTTCACAGGTCTGGATAGGTTACATGCAGGTATTCGGGGTAGGTGTAGTTATTCCATACCTGTGTGGTACAGTAGAGGGGAATAACTAAGGAGTAAGTAGGTAGGTAGTGGGGGTGACATTGTAACTGTATAGTAGCCTGTAGGTATAATTGGATGGGGAGCAATAGGGATGGTTTGTCAGATTTTGGGATTTGTATGTGAGGCAGGACAAGAGGTGTTGGTATCACTAATTGATGTAGTGGTATAGAGTGTGAGGTGGGGGGAGTTCGCAAGGTGGTGAGCCTGTGCTGCTCCAGGTGTGCTTGTGGTGTTCCTTCATGTGTTAGTTACATGTGTCCTGCGGGACAGCTGTGATACTACATGTGGGTTGGAGTTCCAGATACTGGCAATATAGTGGGGGAAGAAGGTGTCACCTACGTGTAACAGTAGATATTAATAGAAATGGAATAGGGGCTGATAAGTACATGGTGTGCATGGGGCAGAAAGGGGGGTGTTAGTAGGGGAATTATCCAGGGATGTGCAGGATGGCTGCAGGGAAGGTCCACAGTTGGCCATGTTGTCTACGACAACAGCTGTGCATATGCACTGCATTTGGTGTCTGCATTGGACACTCACACTCCTGGGTGGGGGTGAGGACTCTACAATAATACCTTGTGATGCCTATTACATCGGCTTACATGCCTACAGTGGGATGTTGCGACCATGTGTTCGTAGGTGTTGTGTAGTGGGTTATGCAACAACACATATGGTTAGACCGTACTTTGCCATGTAAACTGGACTGTGCTGCGATGGGACCCATATCGGGAATGACTGCTTGTTAGGTGAAAGCATGCCTGTCGACTGTACAGAATCTGCAGACTGTCCAGAGTTTGCTTCATAATATTGGTGTGTTCCTCTTACAATCTGCACATGTCTGGCAAATACCTGGGAACTGACATCATTCAATACAGACAAGTATTTGGGTTTAAGACACCACATCCTTCAGACGAGTCATGCTAATGCATAACCTATTATTCTATCAGCTTTCTAAGGTTGTAGGTGGAATATGTGCTTTCTGTCCCTATTCGTCCCCCCAATGGTTTAGGTTCTGTCCAGTGGTTTTGCTCTTAGAGGTTGAGAGGTATGGACGGAAGCTCTGCCCAAATCGCAATAGTACTTGCATCCCCAGGGCGGTCCGAATACAACTGCACCCGCCAACACCTGCATGCCTAGACCCATAATTGCATACCCATAGTTCTTCCACCTCCCCCTCCTCTACAGCACTAATCCTTACTGTGGGTGCAGGTGGGGACAAACCACACCACTACACACTACCCACTCTCCACGTGTCAGGACCCATGTCATACGTTGTCTCAACCCATGGGTCATCAGGCTTGCCCAACCTACTGGTCTGTGTACATACACAGCCTGGTTAGATAAATCATTACAGGGACTGACTCTGATGACCATTAATTTTTGGGGTGTCCCACAAGGGACATTGATGTCTTTGTTTCAAGATTAGACTTGGCAGGTCTCACCCACTGGTAGTATCCTGACGGTGGTCTGGGAAGCAGTGGTGTGTTTACTTGTATCATGTGTTTGTATGTTTCACATGTCTAGGTGGGGGGGGTTGATGCTACGTGTTACACGTTTGTTGATTGGACACCTCACCCCATTGGCACGGCCTGTGAACATATGGTGTATCATATCTATATATATAGATCTATATATAATATATACATATATATATATATATATATATATATATATATATATATATATATATATATGCATATATACTTTATAC